>NW_020837949.1:24500607-24933546 GCF_003676395.1 Aethalodelphis obliquidens
ACACACACACACACACACACACACACACACACACACACACACACACAGCTATGTGAGATGATGGAGATGTGAATTAGCTTGATTGTGGGTAATTATTTCACAGTGTGTACATATATCAGAACATCATGTTGTACACCTTAAATATATACAAGTTTTATTTGTCAATTATACCTCAAAAAAGCTGGAAAAATAAAATTAGTATAAATGAAAAAAAATGAAGATTTGGGAATAATGGGCTAGATTTAGTAAGGGAAAGCTAAGAATAGGGCAGAGTGTTCTCTTTTCTCTTCTCTTGATGGGTTTGTGGCCATGGGAGGGCTCTCAGTCTTCTTTGAAGTTTTCCATGATAGGCGATGGTAGGAGTTCTTGAGGAAAAAGTCAAGGTTATTGAGCAGATATTCATAAGAGAACAGGAACTTTGCCAGAGGGCACAGCTGAACGTGTGTGGTACAGTGGCAGAGAATCAAGGAATGTCCCTGAAAGCGCATATATTAGGGCTGCCATAACAAAACACCACGAACTGGGTGGCTGAAAGCAACAGAAACATACTGTCTCACAGTTCTGGAGGCTAGAAATCTGAAATCAAGGTGTCGGCAGAGCCATGCTGATTCTGAAACCTATAGGGGAGAATCCTTTCCTGCCTCGGTAGCTTCTGGTATTTGCTGGTGATCATTTGTGTTCATTAGCTTCATCTGTCAATCCAGTCTCTGTGTCCATCATCACATTGCTGTCTTTTCCCTTCTTGTTTCTGTCTCTGTCTTCTCTTCTTATAAGAATGCCAGTCATATTGGATTAAAGGCCCCACCCTACTCCAGTATGACCTCATCTTAGCTAATTATATCTGCAATAACCCTATTTCCAAACGAGGTCACATTCTGAGGTACTTGCTGTATCTTTTGGGGAGACAAAATTTAATACCCATAACAGGGGGTGGTAGTGATGAAGGGTGTACTTAGGGAGATAACTCCCAGTGACAGGGATGGGAGGTCGACCAGGAGGACAAACAGTTAGCAATAAAGATGAGGGGGGTGCTCTGTAGACAGAATTTGGTAGCGGAGCAGACCATAATATAACCAGCTCAAAAGTTCCTTTTGAAGTGCTACAGAATTTTACTCTCCCAGTCTTGACTACTTGGGTAGATGAGGCAACCTAATGGATAACTCAGGGTTCCAGACGGGGGTGGGTGGTGGGATCCTTGTGTCTGGCTTTCCCAGGATTCTAAGTAGTCAGGAGCCTCCTAGTAGGATCGCAGTGGACACTCCCTCTACAGTGGTGTACCGGCTGTTCAGCCTCCCTGCTTCGTGTAATTCCAAGCTATTGTTCTTTTCAATGACACCTGGGAAATTTTGGACATCTAGAGTCTTTTCTGGCCTAATTTATTTTTATTTCCCCCTTTGGTCTCTTTTGGCTTGAGGGAAGGGAATAGCTTAGTTGCTGCTGGTGGTTAAGACTTCTCCATCACCTATGTTACACATCCTCAGTTGTTAGCACCACAGTCCTCTATGTCTGTCTTGTTTTAATGCTTTGATATGATGTTTTCATTGATATTATAATAAGAAGGTTAATAATACATACCCATGCTTTTCTGTCATAAGCTCTGGAACTTGTCGTTTGTGACTCAATAAATGACTTCCTTGAGGCTTTAGACAGATTCTTTCCCTTCTTTGTCTTACCTTATTATATTATTTAAAAAAGAAGACAGGATAATAAATGTTAATGCTGCCAAGGGGCAAGGAAGCTAAAGCTTTATCTTTGAAGATAAAAGGAATCTGTGATAGCATTTTATCTTTTCACTGTGGATTTGCACAGTATGGCAACACACCTCCTTTAATCAGTCATCGTGTTTATGAATGCTTTATTGAAGATGACAGGCCTGCGAGTCGTCATCCCACACATTACAAGGGGCAGAACAGACCTGATTCTGTCAAATCTACCATACGTGACTTTTTTTCTTCTAATTTGCAAATGCTGGAAGCTTCTGACTATTGTCTGACGTGTTCAGAATCTTAAAATCTCAGACTTGGAAGGGATCACAGAGGTCTTCGGATTGGCACAATCTGTTTGAAATGTTAATGCAATAAATCAATTTAATTAATTCATTTTTGTGTGTATGAAATGACCGACACTTGCCAAAACATTTGATAGTAATTTATTTTCGGTGTGGGTCAAGAAATAAAGTAAGGGAAATTTCATTCCACCTCTACAATGGAAGTGTCCTCTGATCATTTTAAGCTATCTCAGTACAGTTTTAAAATAAAGCGTTTTTTCCTCTTGGGTTATAAACGAGAATCAAGTTTCTATTAACTGCAATGAATTTGCTTCAAGAATAAAACAAAGTATTTTAAGTGAGAGAAAGAAAAAAGTACATAAAAAGCAGCTTTTTCCCATAGATGTTCATTGCTTTGGAAAAATGACTTCCAGCAGGCAAAAATCAATTTGACAAAAGTATTAATGTTGTAAAATACTGTGAATGAAAGGAAACATTTTAATTCAATTGAAATTTTTACTTTATATTCCTACAGCTGACTTCCACTGATAGCACATTTCAAGTTGCAAATCATGTTTAATTAATATTAACACCAGGTAATTGGCAAGAATAACTTCAAAGGAGGGCTGAGGAAACTGCAAATTGGAACTGCAGGTGCAGCGATCCTGCGGAAGCTTTATAGGAATCCAAAGAAAGTGTATACGATTTTGACAATTACTGCAGAACTTGATCAAATGGAACATCATTTCAAAGCCGTTCTTCATTCTGGCCTTGCTTAATATTTAGGGCTTAGGAACTGCTAAGTAGCAACAGCTGCTATTAATGTGAAATGGCAAACAGCATTCAATAGATGCTTTTAAACCTATGATTCTAACGCCGTAGTTAAGTATTTAGTAAACAATGGCAGTTTGATGCGGTGGAACACACCTTGGAGTCAAAAACGTGTCTAAATCCCCCTTCTTCAATTATGAGACTTTGTCTGAAGATTAATTTCCTTGTCTATAAAATGGTGGCCCTCTGCTCAGTGATCATCGTGTGCTAGAATACTTGTGAAATGTTCTTAATAAACTCTAAAGTGCTATTTGATATCAGGTATTACTAGTGAAAGGAATGGGGATAATACAGATTTTTTTTCCAGAATGTGTGGCAAAGCTGTAGATTATTATGAAGGTGGTGGATGTGCTGCCAGTGTGTAGGATACATAGCCAGGGAAGGCTTTGCATGATTCATTAGTTACCTTCAAGCTTAGTCATATTCTGCCTGAAAGATCAGAGAGGAGATTTTGAGTGGCTCCTGACCGCCTACCCTCTCCGTTCTCTTTACTAGCCCTCCACAACTGCTGTGGTACATATTCTACCCTGTCTTAATCTTGTCACCCCTGGCTGTTGCATATTGCTTATGGTGTCACCAACAGTTGTGTTTGCTTGGGTCTGATTGTTCAAGTAGCACATTGTTCAGATATCAGGACAAGCTTGAGGTACCTTGCCTCATCCTTAGTGATGTGCTCTCATGAGTCCCTGAGCTTAACCCTGTGGATTCACTTGCCACTCTGATCATAATGCCAATTTCTCTGTATACCTCTTCCTCCAGAATGTGTTTTTCTCAATGGAAGGACACTCCCCTACCCCAACACCCAGTGCAGTGCCTGGCATATGCCAGGTGTTTCATGAATTTCTGTTGAATGACCATTGTCACCAATTCATGGCTGTGTTGGCGCTGTGAGCCTAGTGGTCAGTCTTCCTCAGGCTCTGGGAACCGAAGGGCAGAGATGGTCCCAACAATGGCTTATGCATTTTCTTTGCTAACACGTAACCTATATGGGAAGCTTTGGTCTTCCACATTGTTGAACCACTCAGAATTCAATTTTTTATTACTGGAAAATACCAAAGCCTGTAATCTATAGGTTCAGCCCACCCTGGATTCCCTCAGGCCAAACAGTGCTGGGGAGTGGCTAAGAGCTTCTTATCGGCTGGGTTTGACTTCCAGATCTGTCACAGCTTAGCTATAAGACCTTGGGTAAATTCCTTACTCTTGTTGTGCCTCAATTTTCTTATCTGTACAATGGGGATAGCAATTGTCTAAGAATCAAAAGAAATCATACAGAACAACGTGTAGCTCGAGGTAAGTGGTCAACAACTGCCAACTCATGTTGTGTTAGGCATCCTCGCTGATGGGTGATCCAGGGTTGTCTTATTGCCCAGAGCCTGTGCCCTGTTAGCTCAGTGAGTGAATAAGAAAGCAGAGTGAGGCCTACATAAGAGCTCAAATGAAAGCGGCCAGTCCTCCTCATTCCTGAAACTTGCTTTGTACCTCCTAGCAGAGACCAATCCTATTATTATTTTTTCTTAGCATGACTCATATACTACATAGAATAGTGTTGGCACCTAGTTGAATGCATGAATTAATTAAATGCCAGTCAGTGTTGGCTCACCAAGTATGCTTTCTCCTCTTCCTTTTGAGCCTTCTATATATTAACTGACTCAGCCAGCATCTATTGTGTACCCACCATGGATCAGGGCCTCCTTGTTCTAGGCTTTCAGGATCTAGAGATGAATCACGGCCTCTGCTTCCTAGCTGGTTACTGTATCAGAGGATACACAGATGTAAACAAACTCTTTCAAATGAATGTGATCATCGCCTTCATGGAGGCATCATTCAGAGGCATTGGCCAAGAACACAGTGCCCAAGAGAGGGCATCCTGCAGTTCATGTAACGAAAAGACCTGCCATGAGGCAGTGGAGGGTGACAGTTTATGGACCCCAAGCTCAAAGGGAGTACGCTGTGTGATGTGAGTGGAATGAATTTAGGTAAGTTCAACACAAGTTCTTGAGAAAAAGAGACAAAAAATGCATGTAGAATATGATGCCAACTTTGTAACGTGTGTATTTGTGAACATATAGTTTTGACAATTCTCATTTCTTGATGTATGGATGGATACCCAGATGTGTCCGTTCATAGATAATCGGTGTCTGACTTGCTCTACGGCTTTAGCCCCTGTTCCCCCCGGTCACTCCCACCCAGCATCACCGATGCCCTAGGCAGCAGTTTCAGTTTTGTTCAGTTCCCGAGTCTTAATCAGGGCCAATAGTTTGTCCTGACCTTAGCTTACAAGTTTCTGGGCTTTGGAATGATTTTGCCAAGACGGACCCTGTACCTGGTGGTCCCAGGGTGAGCCCTGAGCTCCCTTCTAGGTTGCAGCAAACTTACAGAGCTGTCTCACCCTGACTCTGGATCCCTAGGAGTGGGGCTCTGCCCCAGACTCTGACCTCTGAGGTTGAACCACGACACACTGCCTATTCCTTGTCAACTCTTTCCCCTGACTGGGTGGAGGCATCTGGTCCTCTGCATGATTCATGCACTTGTTGAGATCTGACTATGCGTGAAGCCATTGAACAGAGTCCTGTCTATGGGGTCCCTAGTGTGTGCGGGGGTCCTGACCCTGTCTAACTTGTTGTCTTTATATTTCTCACATCCTTTTAGTGTCGTATCCCTAGAATAAAAGGAGTTCAGTCTCAGAGGATGGTTTGAGTTTCTCTCTCAGAAATTCCCATTTAAATGCTTAGGAAGGGTCAGGGTATGTCATCAACAGGGTTGTCCCAGTTTTGAGTTATTCTTTTCCTGCTCCCTAACTCTTATTGCCAACTGTATGAGTTTCCTAGGGTTTCTGTAACAAAGTACAACAAACTGGCTGGCTTAAATGACACACACACACACACACACACACACACACACACAGATACACATACACACACACATATATATATATATATATATATATATATATATATATTTTTTTTTTTGGCTGGCTCTGTGGCTTGTGGGATCTTAGTTCCCTGACCAGGGATGGAACCTGGGCCCTAGGTGGTGAAAGTGTGGAATCCTAACCACCGGACCGCCAGGGAATTCCCACATAAATCTATTGTGTCATGGTTCTGGAGGCTGGAAATCCGGGATCAAGGTGTCAGAAGGGGTGGTTCCTTCTGAGGGACCCACCCTAATCCAATATGACCTCATATTAGATGATCTCATATAAGTATGACCTCATCTTCATTAATCATATCTGTAATGACCCTTCATTAATTACATCTGCAATGAAAATAAGGTCACATTCTGAAGTACTGGGAGTTAGGACTTCAACATGTGAATTTGGGGGGGGGGGGGACACAATTCAGCCATAACACCAACCCTAACTGCTGGATTGAACCCTGATTCGTGGAGTTCTGTCTGAACTGAACCCACATGTGCCCCGGTTCTTTAGGTGGATTTGGGGCCCTGGACTCCCCTGTGTCTCCTGAGGCCTCAGCTTCTGTAACCAAGGTAGCCAGCCCCGTTTCCCCTTGTCCTTGCCGGCTGGGCTCTGCCTGCCTCAGAGCTGAATGCCTGCGTCACGGCCGGCGTGTGCTTCCCCGCCTGCGCTTAGCCCCAAAGAAATTGCATTCTTTCATTTCCCTTTCCAAAGTCATTTTCTTGTTCAAGCTCTTCTGTTTGGAAACTCCAGCACTAGATGAGCGTGCCATCCGCACTTTACTGTGTTGATAGAACATAATATAAAAACATCTTTCTGCAGAAATGAAGCAACATCAGAATCCCTTCCTGTCACTTTTTGTAGGTGCTAAAAGAGTTGGCCTGAGAATGAGTGTGTTTTCCCGCTTTCCGTCATAACTTATCAACTAAGCAATAATTATGGTTTCCTTGAAAAGAAATGGCTCAAGAATAGTGCAATCAGGAAGGTATAAGATGAATAGTTTATTGAAAAAGGCGCCAATTATTTCAAGGGTCACATCCCTTGGCAAAACTGGGCCACATGGTCCTTCTGCTCTAACATCTGTATGTTTGACAGATCCCGGGCTTCTTTCTTTGCTTCTTTCCATGCTGCCTGGTCAGAGGCATTTCATGATTCACTGGGGACTCCACAAGGGGAAGGCAGGGGAAAGGAGGCAAAGTGAAACTCGAGTCAGCACATTTTGTTTCCTGTTAACAGCTCTGGGAAGAGGTTTGGTCGAGAAAGGAATTTTAAGTAATGATTTAAACATATCTCTGGCAGTTCCACTAGTGAGAAAAAAAATGCCTCGTGTAGCAGCTCAGACCTACTTCTGAAGCAGTGGTACACAGGGCCATGTGACTCAGGGGCCACATGTGCATCATGAATCACCGCTGGTACCCACATAATGGGCAATTAAGGGAAAGAGGCAAGTGCAGAGTACATTGTTAGCCTATTGTGTTTAGTATCGTGGAGGGCAACCACTGTGCTCCCCTTCAGAATGGGTTTGATGTGACTGCCAGGAGGAATCCTAGGGTGGATGGGAATATTCATGGGAGTTGATGTGACACTTCGTTCAAGAAATATTTGAGCACGTATTGTACGTTTGGGCCCCCTTCTAGGAGGTTGGGGATATGGCACTGGGTGAGTCCAACCTGATTCCCGCCCTTGTAGGCTTTCCTGTCAAGCTTACGGTCTTTACATTTCTCGTGTTCTTTTAGTCTCCTACCTCTGGGCTATGGGAACTCAACCTAAGCCTACAGTGTGAAATGCCTCAGACCGAGAGTCCATGAAAATAACGAGAGAGGGTCTGTAACTGTCACATCAACAACTTGATCCCTTGGGTGTTCTGGAGATACCAGAGTTCAGTCCATGTCCATGGCATGCTGGGTGAAAGAATACATAGTTGAAGGAAAAGTGTGCCTGTGTGGGCACACAGAGGGATAAACCTGGACTTAGGAAGCTCACCGGGTACAGATGTTTGGGAGCAACACCAAATGCAGGATGGGACAAGAAGTGCATCTAGCCCTGCAGAGCATAGATCAAGAGATTATGGTTCTGGGTGATAACCTGAACCGACTGCCCCGTGGCAAGAGATCCGCTCACGCCACATCTCGGCCCGGAATTCCTGTCCTCCCCCTACGTAGGTCTGGTTTACATTTCCTTATCCTTCAGTTCTTGGATTATTTCCAGGAAGCCTTCTCAGATCTCTACCTTCTCATCCTCCCAGACAAACGTAAGTGAGGTTTCTCTTCTGTGTGTTCTCTCAAGTAAAAAACCAATCCAGACTTAGACAAGGAGAGGCTTTATTCAGAATTAAGACGATTGCAAGAGAGAGAAGACTTGAATTCAAAAATCCACAAGTATCGCAAAGTCAAAGGGAAGAAGGGTTTTCTTTTATATGGTAGGTAGCGGTAAGCAACAGCTTAATAGAAACTTTTAAGGGAAGTCTGGGTAGGCAAAGGGGAAATGACCAGGAAAGTGTCCTGCTCTGATCAGCTGCTTTCCAGAGGCAGCTGATAATGGGGACATGGTCCATTTTCCAGTGCTTGCTCAGATTTGGGGGCAGACAGAGTTCAGGGGCATGTAGGAAGGAGAGAAGCGAGTACACTTGTGTCAAGACAAAGTAGCGGGTGAGAAGTGGGCAACTGTGAACCCTTGGTCCGTTTCTAGGGAACCATGAAGATATCTTACCACTGTGGATTTTAATGACTTCTCTCTTCCTTCGGAGGTGGAGAGCATACCTTATTTATCTCAAGTCCAAGGAGGAGGTCGTTGGAACCCCCAATCGATAACCAGTTGGTCAGAAGTACAGGTGATAACTCGGGCTTGCAATTGGCATCTGCAGTGTGGGCCAGGGGTGGGGGGTAGTCTTGTAGGACTGAGCCCTCAACTTGTGGAATCTGATACTCTCTCTGGGTGGACAGTGTCAGAGTTGAGTTGAATTGTAGGAAATTTGTTGGTGTCCTGAGAACTGCTTGTCGGTGTGGGGAGCCCCTCGCCACCACTGGAATTGATATCAGAGCCTATTAGTCTTTGTATAGTACTGTAGTTGCAAGGTCTAGAAGATGCTCTAAAAATGTTGAATGAGTGAGTAAATGAACACACAGCAGGTGAGTGAATCCTGGCGACAGGACACCAGGAAGCAGGTAGTTTGGAGGAGGAGGTAGGTAGATGGACAGGCTAGCAGTCCACATGAAAGTGCTCAGTGGAAGAGGGTAAAACCCTGCCCAGGGTAAGAATTCACAACATACCTGCTGTTACTTGGGAGGCATGGGGTCTGGGGGCATGGCTGGGTCTACAACAGGAAGTTGCATGGGAAGGAGAGAGAACCAAGAAACCAATTCAGGGCCAGGATTAAGTTGGGAAACAGAAGCAGTAGCTTAAGTAGGTGACAGCGAGTTTGATGCCCAGATGGCTAAACTTGATTCTCAGAACCAGAACCAGATGGCGGATCTGCACTTCCGGTGGGGCAAAGCTGAGTTAAGGGCTAGAGCTTTGCTAGGTCTGACAAATAGGGGGGATGCAAAATCAGAAAGGAGGTAAATATGCTGAATGTACTATTCTCCTTTCAACTGGCTTTGAGTCTTCCAGGTGTATAAGTGTGTGATGTGTTTCATGACTGCAAGATGTCCTAAAGGTATAGGGTTTCTGATGTTTAGACTCATGACTCCAGGCCCCGAGGAGCTTGTTCATTGATGACCCTTTTGACAAATGATCGATGTCCATGTGAAGTTGGACTGTGCTAGGTGCTGGGAATTCACAGCTCTGGTCTCTGGCCTTAAGGGGCTTAGATTCTGATGGGGAGACCGATTTAAAAAGAAAACAAGTAAACAAACTAATGATTATAAATTCAAGCTAATAATTATGAAGTGTATCTTGTTACGAAAGGAATAAGTGTGTGTTTTTGATTTATTTGAGAGATATCCAGGAAGCCAGCGTGGCTAGAACCCAGCAAGGGGCGGGGCGGCAGCACAGGAGGTGAAAAGCAGTCAAAGGCGTGATTGACTAGTGTCATAGGTCATGGCAGGAAGTGTGGATTTTATTCTCAAGCAATGGAAAGTCTTTGGAGGGTTTGGAGAGTGACATGGTACAATTCAGATTTTAAGGGGATCGTGTGCAAAAACTGGATTGTAGGGATGGAACCAGAATATGAGTTAGAAATTTCTTGGGGTTGACTTGGACTTGGGTGGAGGTAAAGGCAGGGAGGTGTGTGACTTGGCCTAGGTACAGATAGGATCAAAGTCCCAGGCCTGGGAAAATGAGGTGACTTGATGCTATGGGGACCTAAGCCATTGAAGCAAAACTCCTTTAAGACTTGTTGGTCAACAGCAGGGTGTGTCCTAGAGCCCTTAGACTGGAATGGGTGTGTCCCAAGTGACAGTATGGTTCCCTTAAATGGATGATTCAGGGGTGGGAGATCAAGTGAATTATTTCCTGGCAAAATTTCACTCCAACTGATGCTTCAGTGAAAAAGAGTTAAAATGGTAAGTGTCTCCCAGGTTTTTGTTACTTTTTTTTTTTTTTCAAACAAAGTCCGCTAGAGACCTTTATTGCTCTTTTTCCTGTGTTCTAGGAGGACCTGAAGTTTAGAGTTTTCTTGTTAATTGTCCTAAATATTTTCCTCTTAACTCATATATCTTGTTGCTTTTATACTCTTGTGTTACTGATTCATTTGAAGGCTCATTAATCATTATGCAGTTTTCTGAACATTTTTATGCTTTCATAATACAATGGTGATTCTGGAAACACTTCTGAGTCCACATAGTCAAGGGTCATAGAAATGGGTGATTTGACACGTTGGTCTCTAAAAATTAGGTTTAGTGCAACTTTCATTTAAAGTATGTATAACTGTGATTTGACCTAATTATTTTTGATTTGTAAATTCCAACATACACCATATTCTATTAAATGTGAATGTTTGCTTTCCAAAGTCTCTCTCTCTCCCTCCCTCTCTCTCTTTCTCTGTCTGTCTGTCTGTCTTATTGTCCCCAAGTCCAAGATAATTCATTGAAAGGAGAGGGAACTATTAGTGCTTACTTTGTATGTACCATATAACTGAGTTTTCATTAGGCTATGAGGCATATATTATACCTGTTTTACAGATGGGAAAACTAAGGCTCAAAAAAAAGTACATAACAGCCCAAGATAACCTAATTAATTAGTAAGTGGTAGCATGGAATATAAACCCAGAGTTCTGTAGCTCCAAAGTTCATGTTCTTTTTACTGCCTCTTGCTATTTCTCTTTTGAGGTTACAGACTTTGGTTTCTGCAGTCATGTTTCCCATCCTTGTCCTGCGAAACTGTAGGGAGGACAAAGAGAGCATGCTCTTTCTTTAAACAGCCTGATTTCTTGCCTTTCCCTCCATCTCCCCTCACCCGTTGTGCTTTTGTGCCTCATCTTACGACCTGAGCATTTTCTAATGCACCTGCGTGGATCCTCTTCCCTTTTCTGGAAATGCAGCATCCCCAGTGTCTGCCTGGAGCTATTTTCATACTTTAAGACCCAGCATCAATGATACCTCCTTAGTGAAACCTTCCTAGATACCCAGAAGGGGTTAGCCGAGCTCTTTTCTGCAATTGCAACCCTTTGTACACATCGTTAGTGAAGAAAGTGTTGACCTGAAACACTTACAAGAAAAATAGACATTCTTCCAGGGAAGATGGGTTTATTAGGGATCGGCAGGGAATTGCCATTTGGGGTCTGCAATCACGGTGAGCCACAGGCAAGTCCCCACGTGGCAAGGGAAGGAGCAAGCTTTTATAAAGGGGAAAAGGAAGTTGGGAGGGCGCTAGTAAACAGAGTCCACGGCTTTTCATTGGCTGAGTCCTTGCCAAAAGAGGAGTCTTTCTTCTCCCTGTTGGGCTCTGCTATCCTCACAGGGCTTGAGAGCTCCCCCTTCTGGTCTCCCAACTCTCTTTAACTGAGGTTTCTGTTTATTTACTTTTTTACAAAGACATTTATTTCACTGTCTTGGTCAGGACTCAGACTTAAGCCAACGAGAAAATTTGGGGTTCAGAAACTTAAAAAGTCTAGGAGTAAATCTGACCTCATGTTGGCTTAGCTCCACATTTTAAAATGAAGTTGACAGGAATGCATCCTGTTCCAGCTCTGGCTTCTGCTTACTTGCATGTTGGCTTTATCCTCAGGTTTCTTCCACGTGATGGGAAGAGGGCTGCCAGCAGCTGTGGGCTTGTGTACTGCCAGCTTAGCAACTGTATTCCTTTCCTAGAGCTGCTTTAACAAATCACCACACCGTGTGACTTGAAACAACAAAAACTTATTCTCCTGCCATTGTGGAGGCGGAAGTCTGAAATTAAGGTGTTAGCAGGCTTGACTTCTTCTGGGGGCTCTGAGGGGTAGTGCGTTCCACGCCTCTCTCCTGGCTTTCGGTGGCTGCCAGCAATTCTTGGCATCCCTTGGCTTGTGGCTGCATAACTCGGATCCCTGTCTCCACGGTCACGTCACCTTCCTCTCTGTGTGTCTGAGCCTTTTCTTTTTCTGTCTCTTATGAGGACACTTGTCATTGGATTTAGGGCCCACTCTCATCCAAGGTGACCTCATTTTGAGTTCCTTCCCTTTGTTAAAGCTGCGAAGACCTTTATTCCAAATTAGGTCCCGTTCTGAGTTCCAGACAGTTATCTCTTCTGGGGGGATACCTTCAACCTACTATGGCAACCGTAGTGGGAAGGGTGTGTTTCGTTCCCATTGGTTCCGGCAAAGGCCCAGACTTGGCTCCACCAAGTTGGGTTTCAGTCCATGACTCAAGCAACCACTTTGGCCTAAGGAAGGCACGGTTCACAGTGGCCAGACATGGGTCACATGCCCTCTGGAGCTGAGGAGAGGTAGGTGGGGAGAGGCCCACTTGAAACAAATGGCCAAAGCCACAGGGAGGGATCATGCCTCCATGCTAAATTAAGATGCTCGTCTAGAACAAGGAGAAAAGCCTGCCGGGCAGGCAGGCACTGTGCATATTGTGTGCTGTCGGCCTGTCGACTTCTGTGCCTCCCGCCTAGACCGTGACCTTCTCAGGGTGGCAGCAACCTGGTCTTATTCATCAGTGCCTGGGGCATGAGAGAGCTCTATCAACATATGTTAAATTGTTACAGTAGCTAAAATTTCCCTGAAAAATAAGATTTAAATGTAGCCATGAATCATAATATTTGTCAAAAATAGTTTTGGCCTCCATCTAAATGGTAACAAGCAAAGCAGTTTCAAGGACAAGAAAAGGCTTCTGTTGAGTGTTCTCCTCTACTTTGAAAAGGCTCTCCTTTCTGTCCTGCCTCTCTTTTAGCCAAGTGTGTTGGCAACCAGAGGAAAGAAGCCAGGGGCTTCACACTCCTGGAGGGTGGCCACGTCCGCCTCCCCAGCAATTATCTGTGGCAAGATGCACCTCCCCCCCCACCAGTGGAGTCCCCTCTGTGAAAATAGCACAGATCACACAGTGGTCAAGGAGCTGCCTTCCCAGCCATGGGTCAGCTCTGACCACTAGCTGACTGGACAACCATCAGGGGATCCCAGAGCCTAAGGAAAGAACTAGTATATTTTGTTTGGCTGTTTTAAACATGGCTGAATTCTCTATTTTCAAAGAAGATATTTTAGTTCTTTTTATGGTTTCTAAATCAAGGAGTTTTTCTTTTCTCCATTAAAAAAAAAAAAAAAAAAGGGATTCCCTGCAGGACTGTCAAGAAGCATGGAAGTCTGTGTTCTATGCGTCTTAAAGGGAGAAAGGCACTCTGGGAAAGCCCCGTCATTGAGAACTGACTTAAAAAGTGTAAATGTCATTGGTGTGTTGACTGTCCTCCATAGTGCCACTTCTTTATTTTTAAAATGCAGCTCCTTTATTTTAAGCAAATTCTTTAAGCAACGTCTTTATTATTTTTTTTCTTCCTACTGATTCTTCACTTGTGATGGTCTAGCTCCCCCCACACCCCCCTCTGGAGGATAGCTTGGCTCCAGACTCTTAGTCCTTTAGTCACTTCTAAATACATGAAAAGTCTCATTTTAGTTATTAAAATGGCCAGCCCAGTGGAATAAAACTGAATTTCAGCCAAACTGAAAGTTTCTCCCCTCCCACAGCTTGGAGCTGCTTTTGCCTGGAGCCCTGCAGTGGGGAGGGGTAGGGCTGTGGCTGGCAGCTGCTCCTCTGCCCCATTGTCCCCTTTGTCCCCCCCGCCCCAGCTGCTTGGCCTTGCTGTAACATCTTGCAGCAGTTACCAAAGCACCGACACAGGTATGCCTGGTGTGGGCTGGCTACAGTATCCAGCCTTGACTGAGGGTGTTTTCTCCTCTTTTCCCCACTTATATTTTTCCTTGGAGAAACTTTGGTTTCCTCCCTGGCTTTTGGCATTGGGCCCTCCATTTGGGTCAACATATGCTTCGGGTCTTGATCTCAGCAGCATGAACTTGTGAGTTCAGCTTTTCTCTCCCCTGCTTGTAAATAAAAAGCTGGAGGTAGGACTTGATTAATGACGGGGGAACAGGAACAGAGCTCTGGTTTCTTTTATTTATGCTACAAGAGGAGCTGTCCGGAGGTCACACTGGATTAGGCGTACTGCACATTGGCTACAGACAAGGCACTGTGATAGGCACTGGGGAGGGACGTAAAGAAGGATGTGATGGGACAGTGACCATCACATCGCTTAGAACCAAGATGAGAGAAAATAATTGCTCCCTAGAAGGACAGGTCATGAGCTGTGTGAGTGTAGAGGATGAGACGATCGGTTCCAACCAGGAGCATTCCCCTTCCTTAAAAGGGGAGGCACTGGGCAAGGTAGTGAAGGAAGAGGAAATGCATGTAGGTGGAGACCTGGGAGACAGACATTAGCATTTCAAACAATGTATGTTTCACAGAGCTAAAAATTTTCATTGATAAAGGCACAAGATTGCTTTGAAATTCTCCATTATAAAAATAAAAGTTTGCCTGCTTCCTGTGGCATACATGCCTTTATTTTTCCCTTAGTTCAATTTTATGACCAAGAAGGACCTGCTCCGTTGATGAGGTTTATATTTCTGAGTTCCCAACGTTCTTGGTATGCATTGTTTTGTCCCATACCTTTTCCACGTCCATGGTGATAAAGATTTGTCACCCTGTTCTTACTGTGAAACATTCAGTGGTCTGAATGTCAGTCATAGGAACGGTGGTGTCTCCTTCACTGGCCTTCAGTAGCAGTGATTCCTAAACAGGGGCCAGGATGGGTGGGTAAGTGAGTGACCGGACAGAAACAGTTCTTAATATCCTCAGACCTGGCCAAGGCGACTGAGGCTTGGAATCACTGTCTCCCTCAACAATTACCTTCTTTCCCTTTGTGTATCTTTAATATGACACAATTATAGCACGGCTTTGTTTTAATGACTTATAAGATATAAGGTTTATAATAACCTCATCTCCCCCAGATTTTCAGTGGTCTTGTGTTCACTGAGAACCGTAAAGCTTGTCTCCTCTGTAATGTTGGTGCCTTGTGGTGTCATGTCTTATTTATTATAACAAACACAGACTAGCGTACGCCCAGAAGTCCCCAGTCTCCTCTCACGGTTCCGGTACTTGTGCACAGCTGCTGGGGACAATAAGATGACAGTTCAGCCTATCTCCTTAAAAGAATCCATCCCCTAATCTGTCTTGTGTCTGAAGGTCCTTTTGTTTGCAAGTATCTTGAAGTGCAGCTCAGTCTGCCTCTGTCCTTTTTCACTGTTGTAGCCATCATTTCTTCCTTCCAGTTCTCCTTAGCAGTTGGGAAACATTTTTTTAACTCTTGAAAAACAGCAACAAAAAAAATCCTATAATCTTTTGCAAGGAAAATGGGGCTGCTTTTTATTTCTTGGTACCTTTGGTGATTTCTAGACCCTGTGTTACATTATGAAATGATAGGCCCTTTTTTTTTTTTACTAAGGGGGAAACCACAAATGTGACCTCTAGAAGGTCAAGTTTATGCTAAATACATTTATAAAGTACCTGGTCTTATATATCCAGGTACTATGTTGTTAAGTGTTCGTGAACACAGCACTGTCTCCCAGGAATTTATATTCTAGGGGGGAAGTTACTTACAGTGGTTGGCAAATTCTCTATTAAGGCTCTGGGAAGGCAGGTATGTAGTACTTTATTTTGCCCAGATCTGAGGAAACACTTTCACAAAATGATGATTTTGAACTGATCTGGGGAGAAAGGGAGCTGGCATTTGAGGCAGAGGGGAAGCAGCATTTGCCAAGAAAAGATACGGCAGTTTTAAGGGAGTGCAATTATTTTTGTAAGGGGGCGCTGCAGTGAGTGTAGGGGTTTATTGGAGGGATGACAGGAGATGAGACTGGAAAGTAAATGAAGACAGGATTGTAAAGGACCTTTTCACCAAGCTAAGGAGATAGGCCTATTGAAGGATTTAAAATAAGGCAGCAGCATGACCAGATTTGTGTTTTAGGAAGAGCCCTCTGACAGTAGGTTGAACAATGGGTGGAGAGACTCAATCTATCTGTAGGCAGCAAGATGAGTTAGCAGGTTATTGCAATAGTCCAGGCAACAAGTTACAAGGTCTTAAATAAAGCTGTGGTTGTGAGGATGGAGGTGAGGTGATAAATAGGAGCACTGTTAGGAAGTAGAATCAATAGATCTTTGCAAGCAATTGGATGTACAGAGTGAGGAAAAAGGAAGAGTCAGGGATAACTCTCAAACTCCTGGTTTGGACATCTAGGTAGAGAATTCTGTTGTTAACCAAAATGAGAAAAACAAAAGGAAATGTTTGGCAGTGAACCAATAATTTAAAAAATATTTATTAAGTACCCCATTGTGTTGAGTGCACAGATACGATGGTCAATTTTATATGTCACCTTGGCTGGGCCATGGCACTCAAATACATGGTCAAACATTATTGTAGATGTTTCTGTGAGTTTGTTTTTTTTTAATGTGATTGAGATTTTAATCAGTGGACTTTGAGTAAAGCAGATTGCTCACCCTGATGTGGGTGGGCCTCACCCAATCAGTTGAAGGCCTGAATTGAACAAAAGATCGACTTTCCCCAAGCAAGGGGAAATTCTGCAGCAGACATTCTTCAGACTTGAACTGTACTATGGGGGTGGGGGGAGGTCTTTCATGGATCCCCAGCCTGCCGGTCCACCCTGCAGATTTTGGATTTGCCAGCTTCCCATACTGCATGAGCCAATTTCTAAAAATGAATCTCTTTCCATGTGTTTCTACATCCTACTCGTTCTGTTCCTTTGGAGAACCCTGACTATACAACAGGCTTTGGGGTCACCCTGCATGGCTCTGAATCCTGTTCTAGTGATCTCACTATGTGACAACATTAGTGACTTCTCGGAGCCCAACTTGCCTCATTTGCAAACTGAGAATAACGATATTCTTCACTTCTATTGTTCTTGTGATGATTAAAAGAGAAAATCCATGTAAAGTTTTAAGCTTAGGATCTAGCAGGCAGTAAGCTCCTAATAAATGTTTGCCATTATTATAAACAAGGAAACATTTACAGATTAGTGTTAATGACTAATGACAGCTCAGATTGTTACCTTTCCCAGGAGGGATTTAGTGACATTGGGGATCAGAGTTTTCCATTAGAAGAATTAGCCTCTTAGCTTAATGCTTTGCTCATTGAACTAATGGGTAAATATGCGTTGAACGGTTGAATTACTTCCTGGTACCAGTGAGGGGGATCAGAGAAACACAGTGGGTTAGAGAGGGAGAAACAGGTCCAGAGAGATGCATGACTTAGTAAAGGTCGTAGAATGAGTTAGTAGAAAGTCTAGTACCAGAACTCAGATGTTCTGGCTCTTGTGCCCTTCTCTTGGAGCAAAGGGCATCTGCCCCCAAAACCACACTGTGTGGCCCATCTCCAGGCTGCCAAGTCAGCCCTTGCAGAGCAAACTATGTTATACCCTTCTTTGTGTAGCAAAGTATAGGATAGTCATCTGGCAGCTGGTTTGGTCCAATCCTTAAAGGGCTTATTCCTAAATGGACCAAAACATGTAAAGGCATTAGAATTTTTAAAAAAATAAAAATATTTTCAGGCTTATCAGCCTATGTGAATATGGAACAAAAGAAGACAGAGTCGTATATTTTGTTCTCTTTCTTTTCTGGTCCAGCCACTTGCACATGTAGGTGTGGTCAGTGTGGACACACTGATTCTTTGTTTACTCTCTCTCAATCCCCTGTCATTCGGCCTCTTTTCTACTCATTCTTGTGAAATTACTCTCTTGGAGTCTGTCTCTCTGAGGCCAAGTCCAAGGCCTTTACCAGCCCTCTTCCTTCTTGACCCTCTGCATCTTCCGCTGCGGCCGATATCTTCTTCTGGAAACTGTCTTTTTTAATAGCGGGCAGAGCTCCTTCTGCTATGTTTCCCTCTTGGCACCTTTATCTCCTCCCACCCCAGTGGTAATGTTTCTGAAGGAGCTGTTCTTGGCAATCTCGCCCAGGTTTTCACTTTGAACCATCATCTGTGTGTTGATGACTCCCCAGATGAGATGTTTGTCCTGGTGTCTCATCGAAGCTCCAGACTCAAGCTCTCTCATTGATATTCACCCTCACTCTCTTTCTTCTTCCCCCTCCTCCCTCCCAGTGTGGGCCAGGCACAGAACTAGGTAGAGGGGTTACATATGAAGACCACAGGTTTTGCCTTCAGAGCGCAGGTTAGCGGAGGGGAGAGATGGGTGTTGACTCAAACAATCACAGCAGTTCTAACAGTTTGAAAGTGCAGATGAAGGGCTTCCCTGGTGGCGCAGTGGTTAGGAATCTGCCTGCCAATGCAGGGGACACGGGTTCGAGCTCTGGTCTGGGAAGATCCCACATGCCACAGAGTAACTAAGCCCGTGCGCCACAGCTACTGAGCCTGTGCTCTAGAGCCCGTGAGCCACAACTGCTGAAGCCCGCGTGCCTAGAGCCCGTGCTCCACAACAAGAGAAGCCGCGGCAATGAGAAGCCCGTGCACCACAACAGAGAGTAGCCCCTGGTCGACGCAACTAAAGAAATCCCGTGTGCAGCGACGAAGACCCAACACAGCCAAAAATAAATAAATAAATAAATTTATTTAAAAAAAAAAAAAAAGTGCGGATGAAGATGTGCGTAAGATGCTGGGGGAGCAAAGGTAAAGTAAGATCACAAATGCTTAATTCTCTCAGGGTAGGGGTGATGCCAGGCTTGGTTCCGTGAAGCCAGTATGAGTTGAACTGTGAAGAATGAGAAGGCGTTAGCCAGGAGAAAGGGCTCTAGGGACTACCCTGCACAGTTGCACAGGGATGGAGAGGCACGTGTTTGCAATGGCTGGAGTACAGGCTACATGGAGTGTAGGGATGGAATAAGTAAGAGGGAATAGGCTTGGAATATGGGCAAAGGCTAGCTCAGAAAGGACCTTCTGTGCTATTCTAGGGTTTTGTTGTTTTTTTAAAACTATCTGCTCAACATCTCTAATTAGCATTTCATTGTTATAATCTCTGTGACTGAAATGATCTTTTACTTCAAATATTTCTGTTCACCACATTAAATTTCAGCTAATGAGGGGATACCTAGTGGTGGGTGTTTTGCTTACAGAATGAGTTCATTTCTGGTAAAGGGAAGAAGGGCTGCTTTTGCTAGCAAGCCTTGGACCCAATCCAAAACTGGCTGAAATAATAAGTGCATTTTTCTTCTTCCATCACGAGAAGGTTGGAGGTATGTCAACTCCACAGTTGGTTATGTCAATGTCCAACTAAGGCAGCATGGGTTTTACTTCTTTCTGCTCTGCTGTCCTTAGAAGGTGGGGTTTCTCGTCATCCTTCTGCCCTCATTGTCTCATTGTAGGAGGTCCAGGTATCACATGCAGATGGCAACATCTATAGAGAAACAAAGGGAAATTTCCCTTTACAAATATATCCACTTTTTTAAGAGCAATAATCCTTTTTCAGGAACCTCCAGAAGAAACCCCCCTCCCTGCAACATGTTTTTTTTGGCCAGAATTCTGTCATAAGCCTATTCCTAAATCAGTAGGGAAGTGGAAGCACAATGAGAGAGTTAGACTATGCATGCTCACTGGTGACAGAATTGCCACATAGGGACAAGAATTGGTTTGGGGTGCGGGGAGGGTTAGTTTCTCATGCTGCTATTAGAAAGTACCACCAACTTAGGGGCTTAAAAACAACACAGATTTATGATCTTATAATTCTGGATGGCAGAAGCTCAAAATGTGTCTCACTGGGCCAGAACTGAGGTGTCAGCAGGGTTGTATCCCTCTAGAGGCTCTAGGAGAAAACCCTTGCTTTTTTCCTCTTTTGGAGGCTGCCTGCATTTCTTGGCTTATGGCCCCCTTCCTCCATCTTCAAAACCAATAATGACCAATTGAGCGTTTTCAAGATGCCCTTTCTCTTTCTGATCTTCTGCCTCCTTTTCCCCATTTAAGGAACTTTGTGATTCCACTGGATGTACCAGGATAATCTCCCCATCTGAAATTCAGCAGAATAGCAACCTCAATTCCATCTGCAACCCTACTTCCCCTTTGCTGTATAACCAAACATATTTTTTACAGAATCCAGAGATTAGCATGTGGAAATGCTTAGGGGGCCATTATTCTGCCTGCCACAGGGACAAAAAGACTTAGATGTTACAGCGGTTCATGGTCCTCCAAAGGGCTACATAAACAGCTGTACAGTATATCTGTGGTATTAAAATATCATGGGAGGAGTTTGGGGAGTATTTGAGTAGAAACATGTCTACAAAGATTTCATGAGGGGACAGTGAAAGAAAGAAGGTTGAGAAATACTGAGGTAGACTAATTAAACCAAGATCTACCAGTGGGGCACGGGAGGGGCCATTGTGCCCCGAGGCAAGTGGCCTGTGCTACCCGAACAGTCCACTGGCAAGGGGGAAGGGGAAATGGCTGTTGGGTCTACAGGTAGGGAGGATCTGCTCCAAGGGAGTGACCTGAAGCCGAGGCAAGAAGAAGGGTGATCAGTAATTGGACAACCGGCAGAGAACCCTTAACTTTGGCGGGGATGAAGCCATGAAAAATCCAGATGGTTTCTGCCACCGTTTGTTCTGCCTCTCCAGAGGCAGATTTTTTTCTTAATTTGCTTTTATTTTATCTTTAAATAAACAAAATGATGCAGTATCTTATCCTTAGAAAGCATCAAAGTTTGCCACTGGCTTTAAAAAAATATATAAATGATGTTGCATAATACTTCAGTTGTGCTTATATATGTCACCATTGGACGGCTTGATGTCAGAACATTTGGAAGACGAGATCAAAATGGTTTTCACTAACCAATTGTTTATCTAGAAGTTACCATTAGAAATTCCATTACTTCGTGAACTGCTCACAAAGCCTTGGAAAATTACTGCTAATTCTAAAATAATTGTACCATTTACCATTACTCAGTCAGGAAAAATGGGCATTTCTGTATGCTTTTGCAATATTTAGATAGGCTGTTACATCTCTTCCTTTAAAATAGTCCTGATTGCAATGCAAATTGCAAGCTGTGATGCCCTCACTAAAAATTGGAATGGCAACAACTTCGTCTGGTTGATATCCTGTGTTGACAGCGGGTGCTTCTGAGAGCTATGCTCAGTCATCTTGGGTCTCTTCACTAAGAGGACCAGTGTGTGGTCTTTCCAACTAAGGCTGGACTTTGCATCATCATATAGTCATTCCCGGGACACACGTGCCTTCTCTGTCTATCAGGAGTTATGATTGCCCTCTGCTGCCAATTGTCTCCACCATTCTGTCAGGCTTGGTACTGAGATGGGGGAAGCTGCTCATTGAACACTGAATTCAGTTCCACAAACAGTATTAAATGCCTGTTCTATGCCAGGGTCTGTGCTGGTGCGGGGGCTAAAAGGCCTTGATCTGTGTCGCTGGGCAGCTGTAGTCTAACAAAATGGATGAACGACAGGACGGTGGTGCAGAAGTGCCGTGAAGGCACAGATGGAGGAGTGGAAAGAAGGCAAGGAAGTCTGCAAAGAGCAGATGATGTTTCATCTGCATCTTGTTAGTGCAGCGGATTAAGAACATGCTATTTTAAATAGAAGCCTCTTTCTAAGGTGGGCCGAAGGAATTTGGATAAGCCTAGAACTGCATTTAAGAATAGAACTTGCGAGGGCTTCCCTGGTGGCGCAGTGGTTGAGAGTCCGCCTGCCGATGCAGGGGACACGGGTTCGTGCCCCGGTCCGGGAAGATCCCACATGCCGCGGAGCGGCTGCGCCTGTGGGCCGTGGCCGCTGAGCCTGCGGGTCCGGAGCCTGTGCTCCGCGACGGGAGAGGCCACAACAGTGAGAGGCCCGCGTACCGCAAAGAAAAAAAAAAAAGAATAGAACTTGCAACAACTAAGTTTCTCTGGATAAGAGTTCCTCAACCCCATGACGTTTGGGGCTGGATAATGGCTGTTGCGGAAGCCTGTCCTGTGCACTGTGATGTTTAGCGGCATCCCTGGTCTCCACCTTCTAGGTACCAGCAGCACCCGACTCATGACAGCCCAAAATGTCTCCAGACATTGTTGAATGTCCCCTGGGTGGGGGTGGGGGGGCGAGAATCACTGCAGCTGAGGATTGCTGCTCTAGATAGTAGATTGAGAAGAATACAGAATCCCAAATACCCTAAAAAGAGAAGGAAGGGATAACAAGAAAATGGGAAAGAAGAGGAAAGAGGAGTCAGGGAGAGGGTACAAAGTTAGGTTACCGAGGAGCTTACCTTGCCAGTACAAAGATCGCTGAAGGAAGGCACTTGAAAAACAGGCATGTCTGCTGGCCAGTTTGAAGTGATTTGCCTTGTTTCATAGGAAACAGCCTCACCCAAAGCTTCTCATACACAAGGTGGTCTTCTGTGAGCGGTTTTGTTTTGGGTGGGAGGCTTTTTTTTTTTTTTTTTTTTTGCGGTACACGGACCTCTCACTGTTGTGGCCTCTCCCCTTGCGGAGCACAAGCGCCAGACGCGCAGGCCCAGTGGCCGTGGCTCACGGGCCCAGCCACTCCACGGCATGTGGGATCTTCCTGGACCGGGGCACGAACCCGTGTCCCCTGCATCGGCAGGCGAACTCTCAACCACTGCACCACCAGGGAAGCCCTGGCTGGGAGTTTTTGAAATAGATTTGACTTCCACATACCGTGTAGAACAGGAAATGTCACATTTGCCCCAGTAGCTAATCTGTAACTGGAATTATTTGTTAGAAGAGAATTTAGGATCATAGGTAACCACAATGCTAGAAGTTGCTCCAGAAATCACAGCAATCTGGGCGCAGTCCATGAAGGTACACAGAGAATAAAATGGAGGTTTAGGCTAATACAGTTGAGATCTCAAAGGGCGAGGAGCACCTCTGGTTGAGATCCGGTTTATAGGGGAGAATGCACCAGTTAGAAGAATATTACTTATGAAGAGCCCTAGCATTTGCCCAGAACACCAGAGGGCCAGAGTGAGCACGTGTGCACTTCTAGACATCTGCATGCTCTAGTTGCAGCCCAGGTGCCCTGCTCAGCACAGACACACACTTACACACACACATATGCACGCTGCAGTAAAGATCTGGTCTGGGAAGCTAGTATGGACGGAGAACAATGCAGAAAAGCACAGGCTGTCTAAAGGGAGAACAGCACAGGCATACAACGTGCAAATAGTGGTTGGAGCACTTGATGGGGGGGTCAGGAAACAGGGCTTCTCCCAGTTCACCCTCTAATTCTCCGTGTGACCCTAAGGAATCATTCCCCCTCTCATATAGTTTCTTCGTCTTTAAAGACTTTGTTGGACTAAGCTTTCCAACCACAGACCCTTCCTGTTCTAACATCCTATGAATCCATAAAAAACCTGAAGTGTAACTGGTGTGACTCCGGTTGTTCGCTTGGACGGGACATCTGTTTATAGTGCCTGAGCCAGACCAGCTCAACTAATGTCAAACCCACATCTGGGAGGGACACCAGGGCCAGACCTGGAGCGAAGGACCCCATGACAGCCTGAGGCTCCCATCAGCTACCCGACCTCTGGAGGAGCCCTGCCACATCTTGCTCTTCAGGGACTCCTTAAAGGGCGTTAAAGTCAGAGTGCTGTTGTAGGAGGAAACAGAAGGGACACGAGAATGCAGTAGCCTGGGTGTCCTAGAAGCTTCCTAAAGCTGCTTCTGCCTCGTCTCCTTGTGGACACTCTGTTCTCTCTGTTTTCCTGGGCTTTTGGGGCCACACCCATTTTACTGTCTATTCACTGTTGATAATGATGACTCAAAAGTGGCCTTCTGCTCTTGAGTGCCGCCTGACTGTTGGCTGTGCTTTCAAGACGGGTTTGAACGTGGAACAGAAGTAGAGGATTTGTGTTCCTGTTGCACATTAAAGCATTACAAGTCTGTTTGTGCACAGAGCAGAGAGGATTTTCAGGGCAGTGAAACTACTCTGTATGATGTCTTAATGGTGCGTGCAGGTTATTATACATTTGTCCAAACCCAAAGAACGTCCAACACCAACAGTGCACCCTAATGTAAGCTATGGGCTGCTGGTGATGATGTGTCAGTGTAGGTCATCAGGTGTAACCAGTGCACCACTCTGGTGGGAGTTGTTGATAATGCAGGGGCTGTGCACGTTGAGGGCAGGGGTATATGGGAAATGTCTGTCATTCTGTTCCCAGGGATATATGGGAAATGTCTGTCATTTCTGTTCAGTTTTGCTGGGAGCCTAAAACTGCTCTAAAAAAATGAAGTTCACTTTTAAAAAGTCAAGTTGCCTTTATTTTTGGTTTCTTTCGGCTTTTCCTTCCCTCTCTGAGACTCAGAGCTGTCTTAATGAATCTTTTACCACGCTGTGGGAAGTTGTTTACCAATTTCTGCTTTAATGCAGCTGTTGGACACTCAAGCTGTCTGTTAGCCAAACTGGCTTTCCACCAACCACCTTTTCCAAGCTTCTGTCTCTTAAATACCATGTTTTTGACTAGACTAAGCATACCAGTCTTTTAACACTTTTAAAGCATGTATTTGCCACCATACAATTCGATTCAATAAATATCTTGGCACTTTCTCTGCAGAAGGCCTTCTGCTAGGTGCTTCTGGGTTGTATAAAGATGACAAGAAGCTATGCTGCCCTTTTCAGTTTGAACTCCAGTGGGAGCTTAAGAGGTAAGTGTGAGTGGGCCTCCCTTCTTCGGGATCATACCTCCAGCCCAACTGCTGGCTCTTTGCATGCCTGCCCCTCCTCCCCCAATAATGGGAAGAGTCCCCTTGGCAGTTGCTTCAAAAACAGGACAGGGGGCTTCCCTGGTGGCGCAGTGGTTGAGAGCCCGCCTGCCGATGCAGGGGACACGGGTTCGTGCCCCGGTCCGGGAAGATCCCACATGCCGCGGAGAGGCTGGGCCTGTGAGCCGTGGCCGCTGAGCCTGCGCGTCTGGAGCCTGTGCTCCGCGACGGGAGAGGCCGCGGCGTTGAGAGGCCCGCATACCGCAAAAAACAAAACAAAACAAAACAGGATAGGACTATGTTCATAAACTAGGTTCAACAAGTTCTTGGCAGGCTCTGTAGGTCACTGCTACCCTCCTCCACTTACTCCATCTGAAAACCAAGAAGGTAGATTTAAATCATGGACAATGGGACAGATAACTCTATTTATTTCTGGTTTCTCTGTCTTTGTCATACCACTTCCCCCACTGCTTTCCAATGAAAACAATATATGAATGCATTTATCCAGTAAATATATTATTGTATTTCCACCAATTAAAAAAAAATTATTTATTTATTTTTGGTTGCATTGGGTCTTCGTTGCCGCACGCATGCCTTCTCTAGTTGAGGTGAGCGGGGACTACTCTTTGTTGCGGTGCGTGGGCTTCTCATTGTGGTGGCTTCTCTTGTTGCGGAGCACGGGCTCTAGGTGCGTGGGCTTCAGCAGTTGTGGCACATGGGCTCAGTAGTTGTGGCTCGCGGGCTCTAGAGCGCAGGCTCAGTAGTTGTTGTGCACGGGCTTAGTGGCTCCGCGGCATGTGGGATCATCCCGGGCCAGGGCTTGAACCCGTGTCCCCTCGGCAGGTGGATTCATAACCACTGAACCACCAGGAAAGTCCCATTGCCACCAATTTTATTTTAATCCATTCATTTCATTTTATTAGACTACTGGTACAGCCATATTTTGTGCACTGTGGTCCATTAGCTATGTCATAGTAGGGACTATCTAATTCGAATGGATTTTAGGCTTAACTCCAGGTAATGCTGCATTTTACTATGGAAAACAATATTTGTTGCCCATGATTTCTCATTTTAGGGGTCCACAATCTGTAGCTGGGCAACCTATAGATTGAACTTCAGTCTTACCTGGTGAAAATGTAAGAAGCTGGCTGTCACCATTCCATTTCCCACCTCTGCCACTAGATCTTTCCCAGCAACATGACTGTGGGCAGTGTTTCCTACCCCAGCAACCTCGGGAAAATAAAATAAGCCTTCATACAAAATCAGTAGGGACCCTCACATTAGGTGTGGCTATCTGGGGTAGGAAATACGCCTGTAATGCTGAGAGTACCATGAATTTCAAGAATACACGAAGGGGGAAGCTGGCTTTCTGTTGGAACACCCCACCGGCAGGGCAGGGGTGCTATCAGTAAATGGGACACTAACGAGAACCCGAAGAGTATCCAGAATTCCAGAATTTCCAGTGAAGAGATCAGGGTATAGCCTTAGACAGAGCTTGACTGTGTCAGTGGATTCAAAACCATGGCAGGCTCGAAGGTACTAACGTTCAAGAGAGGAAGGCGCCAACAGATGACGGAATTAGTGTGATGTTTAAAGGAGGGAGGAGAACATGTAGAAGGCGGTTAGTGTATATCCAGCAGTGTTAGGAGAGAGGGCGAGTAGGTAGGATGGAACCTTATGGCCCTATGGGCGAGGCAACTTGTGTAATGGGAAAGGATGCTTTACGTTATCTCAAGAGGCATATCCCAAAGTCATGTTTTCATTTCAAGTGATAGTGAAGTGTGTGAGCATTGATTAGTGTGAGCCCGTTCCCAGGTGTTTGTCAACGTTGCTGGACGTGCAAAGCTGAGGATCATTGCTCGGAACGGGGCAAGTGGGGACATCCCAGAAGCTGTGTCCCCAGAGGAGGAGCAATACTCTACTTCATTCCCTTTCAACACACACATCTGTGACCCTCTGCTGTCCTTGTCCTTTGCCTATATTGCACAATTTCATGCTCAGATGCGATGCGTGAATGAGAATTGGAAATGTAAAAAATGGACGATGTGGAATTAAATTTTCACAAATGGCAAAAAGGCTGAGTCTTACATAGAAGTCCCCAAAGCCTTCCTGTACCCCACTAATGGTGCCTGTACTCTGGATCATAATTAATCAGAATATTATTTTATTTCTACCTTCTATTATTTAAAAAGCCCAATATTATCTGGAATATCTGATGAATTCAGCATACTATTGTATTGCCATCTGGGCTTATCATCTTGGACGTCCATTTCCAAGTCTTATTGAACCAAACACATTACAGCAATTTGTACGTGAAACATTCCAGCATCACTAAAACTTCTATAGTCCTGAAAGCACAAGTTAGATTAAAGTATATGCCTTTGCTTACTTAAGGTTTTATTAATGTTACAGTCCTATCTGCAGAAGACTTTTCTTTTCAAGGACAAAGATTCGTTACAGAAACTTCAAATTATTTAAGAGCTAGTGACTCATACTTGACAGGATTTTCTGTCTAGTTAGAGGAGCACAGTTTTACCATGTGCATAAAAATGTGTGAGGGAGACTTCATGCTTCAGAATCTGGGCTGGGTCTTTCATTGGGTCCCTGATCTGGTGGGTTACTCCTTCCCCATGACCACGGAGAGCCTGGGTGACTCATAAAGTTTGAACTCAGAATGCTTTCATGCTGCTTCTACCAAAACCAGTCTTTGCTTGATCAGCTTTCGTTTGGCTTGGGGAAAACCAAACCAACCCGCCTATGCCATCAGACAAAATAAAACCCTTGGCCCAAACTTTTGCCTTTCCTGAAGGAGTAAGTGGAAACTTCTAGGCTAACAGCAAACTCCGAAGCCCTTTGAAAGTGTTCATCTGCTCAAAACCCATTCCCATCGTAAACACCCTGCGCAGCCATCCTCGGGGTTTCACGGGTGGGATGCAGGCCGTCTTGCTCTGTGCTAACTCATCTACCCCCTTTGGATTCATGGTCCATTACTCTGTTCTTCCTGTTCATGTGGTCAGACTGACCCAGAGGCAGGCCTCCACCCTGAAGGCCTTTTGTGTGGCTGACGCTCTTCAGCTGTTAAGTGATTTCTCCCCCAATAGGTCCCTCCAGTCCCTAGAAGTGTTATCCTCTGCAAATGTTTTCTCAGTGGCCTGGAAGGCAGTGATATTTGTTCCTGCCTCTTGGGCAGAGGAAGGCTGCCTTCCTCCAGCTGTGGCAGTGATGAATGACTGACTTCTCTCTCCTTATTCCCCCTTCACTGTCCCTCCCCTCCTCTTGGAGCTGTCTCTATAGAATACTACTTTTTGAAGCAATTGGTGGTCTGGCTTCACCTCCCTTGGTCCCCTGCCAAAATAAAAGAAAGGAGCTAGAAGAGCATCTGACTTTACCTCACCCTTCTTCAAAACCCGCTTAAAAATAATGTTTAAGTTTTAACATGTGGGCTGGAAAAACACCTAGAGCTTTCTACCTTCAATTGTACTTTTTACCTCTCTATGAAACATTCTTTGTGTTTCTTTACGTTTCAGGGTAGCTGTATGTTTTATTCATTCAATCTTGCTGAATTAATAATCATTTGTTGGGTGTCTATACATGTGGTGTTGAGCCAGGAGCTAAAAAAGAGATATGATAAGAGGATTCAGCATTTAGTAGGTAGGACAGGCAAGAAACACACATAAAATCCTTTTGAAACAGTACAAGGAAGCATATAATTCGGTTCAAGAGCAAATGATACAGATATAAACGCTAAAAAGTTTCTGAGTAAAGGAGACCAGCATAATCTGGAGTGAGTGGGGAAAAAAAAAAATCCGCAAACACAGGGAGACCTTGGAGAGTCTTAGATGCTGGGCTCAGGGGATGTACTTTATTCTATAAAAGTGGGAAACTTTTTGGAAGTATGCGAGCATCCTCAAAGCATCTTGTGGGAAGAGATGAGCAGGCAGGAACTCTTTGTGGCTGTGAAGGAAGTGGTTCCATAAAATGTAAATTAAAAGCCTGTTCAGACAGGGAGAGCCTTTTGAGACTTTCAAATCAAGTGACAACGAAGGAGGGAAAACGCTTGCCGAAGCCCAGAGGGTTGGTTGGGTAGACATAGATCGTACAGGGTGATGTTTGAGGGGACCAGGTGTTGAGCAGGTGAGCATGGAAACCGTAGACAGAATGGGGGATGCCAGGTGAAAGCCGTGGAAACAGAGCATAAACCTCAGTACATCTCGATGACCAGAGCGCCAGCACTGAAGACATCTTAAGAACTGAGACATCAAAGGGAATGGAGAAAAACTGATGAATTCAGGAGATATTTGTCAGCAGTATCCATGGCATTCCACAGCTGGGCATGTGGGAACAGAGAGGGAAAACCCTCGACAGTAAGGATTTTCTATTTTTACCAGACTTAGTTTCCATTGTGGGGTCTGATATTCAATTTGAAATATCTTGAACAGAGAGAAGGCCAATGTGACTTATTTCTGCCCAAAGAAAAAAGGTATAGAAAAAGTCAACCATGAATCTCAACAGTGGCCATATTTTAATCTACTAATTTGAGTTCTCTTTTGAGTTACAGTGTTTCGCATTATCTCTGAACTGACCTCTACAAATATGAAGAGGAATAGGAAAGACTTCTGAGTTGCCAGGCTGGGTTGTTTCCATCTAGCTTTTGATCTGTTCCGACTAATGAAGGCCCCATCAGGGGCTGGTAAAGGAGGCTTGTTGTGGGTGATGCAGAGAAGGTAGCTCTAAATGGTCTTAAATTAATATCTGTTCACCTTCATGCTTGACTTTGACTGAGCCTAATGGCATCAATGCACAAAGAAGACAGGATGAGGTGGTCTTCAATCATTCTCTGAAAGCCAAGTCTGGAAGAAAAAAGTCCAGTTTTAAGCTCATTAAGGGATACCCCTGAATACTCTAGGATATCAAATCAACCATTGAAAACCTTTGAAAGTTGAGTTGAAAATGAGAACATTTTTTGAAATCTTTTTAGATTCAGTTTTTGAAGTGAGTAAAACTCAGAGCTTTAAAAATTTTTTCCCCAGCCATGATGAGGAGAACATTAAAGGCCATTTGCTTAAACTACTTACATCAAGTCTAAGAAGTTAGTTTGGAGAAAAAAATGTCCTTGGCAGTAATGTTATTTTCTGTAGTATAGTAAGTGTGATTCAGAGCCTGAAACTCATAGGAAACACAGTCTACAGATCCTGGTATATGGATACATTGGGGGGTAAAACCAAGGTACCTATTATGATACATCATTGAATGCTATTGGAACCTCAAGAAGTAATTAACTTGTCCAACATCTTTTTGGTTAGGATTATAATGTTACCCAAAAGGAAAAAACTTCCTTTTCTTATACAGTTTAATGGCTAAAGAGTGTGGGCTTTGGAGAAAGATAGACATAGGTTCAAGCCTTATCCCTGCTGTTACCAACTCTGGGACCTTGGGCTATTTTCTAAGTTTTAGTTTCTTCATCTGTGACATGGGGATAGTCATAGTTTCTACAGCCCAGAATTATTGTGAGTGTTCAACTGTATCTATATCTATCTACCTACCTATCTAATGTGCTTGGGTTAGTCCTGGCATTTGGTAACAGTTCTTAATTTTCAGCAATAATAAACATCAAAGTTAAGGAAAATAATCCCTGTGCTAGCTCCTTTTATCCAACAAGCTCCTAGGATGGATCCTAGTTTCCAGTGACTTGGAAAGTCTTTACATGGACAAAAGGTATGAGAAGAATTATTGACTGTATTGACTTTTACACACTATTAGGAGAGGACTCCCGATTTCTGTCATTTTTATTATTGTTCAAAAATGGTGGTGAACTCTGTTATCATCCACTTGATACTTGTGTTGGGGATATAAGTAGAAATCAACTTCAGAGCTTTTTAAATGTAGTCTTCATCCTCCTACCTGAAAATCATGACTTTTACTTAGAGGACAGTCAAATCCAGTGAGGTGTTCAGAATGGAGCTTGTTGTCTAGAATGATCCCTGTGGAGAAACAAGCTTACTTGTAGACAGACACACACATAAGTGAGGAGATGAATTGGATCTCCAAGTGCATTTTAGAACTTTTCAAGTACAAATATCAGGTTGTCTCTACCAGATATCCATTTATTCTGATAAATGGTATTTTAAAAAAGACATTTCAATTTTGAAGGTTAAGATAAATGTAAAAGACAAAGAAAATGACCCGAATTACTTCCCATCAGGCTGCTGCTGAGATTGTTAATAAATGGTGATAATGAACATTTTTTTCCAAATTTGAGTGACCTATTTGTTCATTTGCAGACAGGATATTGGCAGGGAAAAAAGAAAGGAAAATTACTAACATTTGTTGAGTATCTACCAGTGTCAGACGTAGCATTCTCCATTTGTCATCTTATGTCATTCTCACAAAAGCCCTGCCGATTGTGAGCTATGCTGCCTATTTTCCAGATGACGAAAGTTTGTCTCATGGTGATTATGAAACAAGTCAAGATCCTGTATTTACAAGTAGAGTAAATGGGTGCCCCAATCATGACACATGTGGGGGCATGTTGTCTCCTTTAGTGAAAATATATGAGTGTTTTTAGTATCCCTAATGTGTAGTTCCAAGAGAGGAAACTTGTGGTGGGAGGAACTGAATGTTGACAGTTCTACTTTCCCCTTGGGGTTCTCTCATCATCTGCTCCTCTGACTACACAACCAACACCCAGACCCCCAAGTCATATTCTCAGGTTCCGGTCTTTGCAGAAAACAGGATTTCCTAAGCACGAGGGGGAGGTTTCTTGGTTATAACAGGTGCAGCAGTGTACTCTGGCTGCCTGTGGAGAGAGTGGAAAAGAACTCCGGTTGCCTTTTAATGAAAAGCGCTTCAGTAGAATAGAAACTCCGAGTGCAGACACCCTATAACTCTGGTGCGGTCCTCATCTCCTTATGTCAGTGCTTCAGGGGGAGGGCTATTCTCCCCACCCACATTCAAGTCTGAAGCGGTGCCTCTGGGTTTAAATGAAGGCCTAAGAACAGCTGACCCATCAGCCTAGCAGAGGAGCACAAAGGGAAGCTGGGTGCGGGGACTGGGCTTCCGGATGTCTTCTTCCCATGTTGCTCCAAGCTCTGTTGTGTGGGACCATCTGTGCCCCAGCTGCAGACTCAGCCTGTCTCCAGCTCTGGGGCCAATCCTGTCCTCAGTGGGGCAGTGGGGTGGGTCTTAAAAGCTTTCATACTCTTGTATTAAACCAAGCATGGCCTCAAGGTGTCTAGTCCGGCTCCAACCTTGTGTTCTGGCTCCAGGGATGCAGCTTTTGCCCTGTTCCCAGGAGCGAGTTCTCCTACATACGTGCTCCAGTTCCAGGGGGAGGTTTTCCCTCAACCTGAATCTAGGGTAACCAACCTGGTTTGTCCAGGGCTGTCTCAGTTTTAGCACCAAAGGTCCCATGTCCTGGGACATCTTGCATCCTAGGCATTCCAGAAAGGTCAGTCACCCTACCAGCCCCCACGTGGGTAACGTGGCTAGCATCCCCATGGCACAAGGCCTGGCACGTTTCTTGTTCCTTGTTCAGTTTGAAGCCTCAGACTAAACTGCTGCAATACTCTTTAGTTGTTGCTGAGTGCGCTAATAAACCAAACGTGGCATTCTGGCTGCAAGTTCCCCTAAAGAATGTGATTTTGCTTATCAAAGCACCCACATCTTTTGAGCACGAATTCTAAGTGACTAAAATTTCAATTCATTAAAGAGTACTGTTAATACCACGGATTTTGGGACGTTATCCTTGACTAATATGAGGCGGGAGGAAGGGGTGGGGAAATCTCATGTTTGACTATATTAGGGTAAATGTTTTATTTAGTGGGAAAGCATTCTGCTCTGTTGTTTGCTTTCATTGGTCTAAAGGGATCAGATGTGTACAGTTATCTAACTATGTGCAATTATAACTCATATCTCCCCCTGTTGTTCTCCCTAAATCACAAGTCACCTTTGCTGGAGCTTTGTCTAAAAGCATGTTTTATGTGATCCTTAGAGTGTTATTTGTAAGTAAAACAATAATAGCGATTGAGATGAAAATAAAAATTATTGTAACAAAATGATTTACTATGGAGCTGGTAAAGAAGGGACCTGACATATTGTTCTAAATTGGATGGAGTTTACATTTGCTATAAAAGAAATGTCAGTTTTTTCTAATGACACTTTTAATTGCTTGCATCTAATGTGGGATAATATCCTTTAAAGCAAAGGGGAGACATTGAAGCATAATGAGGAACTCTCAAGAGCAGATTATAGAACTAAAGCATAGCTTTTATCCATCATAGGCAGTCTTGGCGAGAGAGAGAAGGAGAGGGGGGAGGAGAGAAAGCTAAAGAGAATATTCCAGATAGTTTCTCAAATCAAGCTAAATACTGAATGGGCAAAACGAACTCTCACAAAATTAGCTTACAGTGAGGCGAGTCTCCTTTAAGAATTTGAAATAAAGAGTAATTCTTTTTTTTTTTTTTTTTGCCGTACGCGGGCCTCTCACCGCTGTGGCCTCTCCCGCTGCGGAGCACAGGCTCCGGATGCGCAGGCTCAGCGGCCATGGCTCACGGGCCCAGCCGCTCCGCGGCATGTGGGATCTTCCCGGACCGGGGCATGAACCTGTGTCCCCTGCATTGGCAGGCGGACTCTCAACCACTGCGCCACCAGGGAAGCCCAAAGAGTAGTTCTTGATTGGGTAGAAATCTGTTTGCTGTTTACATGAACTGTCACATGGCAGGAATCATTTTACGCAGAATAAATCCAGCACCTGTTATTACTAGATGTGCAGCTTCCTTGGCTCACAGAGAGGACGGGTATGTATTGCAGAAATGCTTGCAGGTGATTTGGTTCCTGAGACAATGAGCATTCTCCCTCTAGAAGTGGTAGCTTACGATGTTCCTTTAGCAGGGACTCCCGTGAGAACCCCTGGCCACTGGTGGCAGGCGGCCAAGAAACATGGAGAGAAGAGCTGAACCATGGCATGGATGGGTGTGGGAGCTGCGTGCGGAGCACAGCGACTGTTTTAAAAAGCCATTGGCATCAATGTTGATCACGCTGCTAGAGAATTGTGGGTGCTGAGGACAGAGCATATATTTTGGGGGGAGAATCTCAGTGCCACCACTAAACAGCTCGGCAGCTTTAGGCAAATCGCTTCCCCTCTCTGTGCCTGGTTGTCTTCACCTATAACATAGGCTGGGTTAATATTACCTCTCTCCCGGCATTGTTTTGAGCATCAGATGAGATGATGTCTGAGAAAGTACTTTGTAAACTCTTAGATGCTACACAAAGGTTAACTATTTTCCCATAATGTGGTTTATAATTGCATGTGTTTAGGTATCCATGAGTCACAACGTTACCTCCAAAAGTTAGGGCCTGATAGAAGTTGTTCTGTGACACAGATATTAGTCCTCTCCCTGGGTAGAAGCATTATAAAAGGTTAGCACTATATTAAGTAATAGATCTGTTGCTCTACTAAATTGTTCATGATTATGTGTTCAGTGAATGATCAGTCTGATTGAAAAAATTGTCAGGTGTTCTCAGGGCTCTGGAGAGGAAGCTGATAAGTCACGTAAGGTTTCTTCAATGGGATGACTTTGCTACTATTAAAGATTAAGAAAAGCCAATTAATGTAATCTCTGTGAAAAAAAATGTCATCAAGTTATAGTCTGGAATGTTAAAGGAATTATCCCTTTTTGAAGGTTTTTTTTTTTTTTTTTAGCAAATCAAAGGTTTTCAGTAAAAGTTTCAGAGTGATGAATGATTTCAACCATTTTCTGAAGATTAGTTTTTTGAGTACAAAAGAGAAAAACCTATTTCTTTTTCATAAGGAAATATGTTAATTTTTTGTTGTTGTGACATGAATAAATGAATGGGTTTGGTGAATTTTGGTTAGGAATTTTAATAACTGTTGAAAAGTTTTGTGTTGAGCCTCTTCTCGGGAAATAGATGCCTGCCCCCTCATCGCTATCTCTGATTTCTCCTGTGGCTCCGGAACCATGACAGTGACGATGAACATGAGAATCCTACTTGGGTACCCTGTTGTCATCTCAAACTCTTCACATCTAAAGTGAAACTAATTTCCTTCTTCACCACCTCCATCACCACAACGACCTGACATTCCCATTTCTTTCAGTAGCCCAACATTCTTCCCATTTCTCTTGCTGAAACTTTTTGGAGTTGTATTTGTCTTCCAGTACCCTCCAATATTTCTTTTAACCAATATGTTCGTGAGTCCTGACTTTTATCCTGCTGAGAATATCTCTGGTTGGAGTCCCACGTTCCCTGCCACCGGCCTAACCCCAGCTTTCATGCTCACAGTGTCATGGCACCTCTGACTCCAACAGATGGCTTCCTCCAATTCCTCCTGAATCTTTCCATAATACCTCTTTCATTAGACTCTCTCTCTCTTTCTTTCCTTCTTCCTCCCTCCCTCCCTTTCTTCCTTCCTTCCTTCCTATTTATGTATTTATTTATTTTTTAACATCTTTATTGGAGTATAATTGATTTACATTGTTGTGTTAGTTTCTACTGTATAACAAAGTGAATCAGTTATATGTATACATATATCCCCATATCCCCTCCCTCTTGCATCTCCCTCCCACCCTCCCTATCCCACCTCTCTAGGGGGACACAAAGCACTGAGCTGATCTCCCTGTGCTATGCAGCTGCTTCCCACTAGCTACCTATTTCACATTTGGTAGTATATATGTGTCAATGCCACTCTCTCACTTTGTCCCAGCTTCCCCTTCCCCCTCCCCGTGTCCTCAAGTCCATTCTCTATGTCTGCGTTTTTATTCCTGTCCTGCCCCTAGGTTCTTCAGAACCATCTTTTTTTTTTAGATTCCATATATATGTGTTAGCATAGAGACTGTCATACAGAGTGAAGTAAGTCAGAAAGAGAAAAACAAATACCGTATGCTTTCTATTTATTTTTATCTAAATTTATTTTTCAATTGAAGTATTGTTCACCTACAGTATTATATTAGTTATGACTTCTGTGTAAAGAGCAGTAGCTCTCTAGTGTGTGCTGCTTCAAGCCCAACTCCTCTCTCGGTGGAGCGTTTTTTTGGTCATGTGATGTTTCACCAGATTTGCTGGGCCTCTGCCCCTGCACACCTGGGCTTAACCAGTTCAGCCACCTGCCTATTGCTTGCAGCTCTGATTATCTAAATTACTTGTTATTAGCCTTTCCCCTGCAGGGAACTTGGGAAAGGCCAGAAGGAGTGGGGCAAGAAGGTATTTCAAAAGTACAGGTTCACCAACCCCCAACTTCAACTCGTGCCTCTTTTATATGTATACATATAGCTGATTCACTTCATTGTACAGCAGAAACGAACACAATATTGTAAAGCAATTATACTCCAATTAAAAAAAAATGAAAACAAAAAACCCAACAAATTGGTAACTCGATTTGTGCCTACTCACCTAGAAACTGCAGTAAAATGATAGTAAGTTGGGATAATTTTAATATAACAATACCCAGCTCATAGAGGCACTTAAAAATGTTAATATGTCTATTGGTAAAAAATATCGGGTTAATTCAAACAGCTGAAGTTTGTAGTTTGTACTCATGTTCCTCTTCAAGAGCATTAAGGATGTGATTGAATTAAATAGCGTATGTAAAGCTCCAAACACAGTTTCTAGCAGCTAGCAGGTCCTTAATAAATGCGAGTGCTTTCACCTTTCCCTTTCCCTGAATTCAGTAATTTAAAGAAAATTATTCATGTAGATAAATAAAATTTAAAATCTTCCTATGAGCTGTTTTGCTCCAGTTCATGGGAATCTGAAAAGTCCTCAAGAAGTTGAAGAAAAGATTTGGGGGTAGGAAGAATGAGTACAGGTGTTTGTTACACCTGTCTCAGATATAGGGGTAGGATATACCTCTCCAGGTAGGCATAGAATATGAAGGCAGACAGGCTCATGTGAACACTTCTAAGCCCCTACTCCCAGGGCCCAATGCATCATTATATAACTGAGACATATTTGCAGAAATGGGTTCCAGTTTGAGAAAGCTAGTATTGAACTTGTAAAACAGGCAAGTTATGGGTGATTATTGTACTGCAAAAATTCTTTGCTCTAAAAGGTACAAATCAAGTAAAAAATTTTTTCCACATGTATCTGTTGCATAAAATAAATTCTATCTGGATGAAAGGTACATTAATATCCATCTGAATAAATCTGCAAAGACAAGGAATTTTTGGTTTTCTTCTGGAGTTGGAATTTTTAAAAAAGATATACTTAAAATTCTCAAGGAAATAAGTCTTGAGAAATTCATTAACTCCATAGCCTACTGTTGTATATATTTGAGTTCCTATCTTCTGCAGATCTTTCCCCTCATATTCTCTATATTTTATTTCCTAAAATGTATCACTTATTCAAGTTAAATTTCTGACTACATTTTATTTACTCTCATATTCATGATAAAGTTTTATATGTTCTATACATAAGAAAGAGTGTGTATTTAGAAATTTTCTTTTCTCTCTCATCAATTACTACTTATTGCATGTCTTCACAGGAGTCTATGTGCTAATTCTCTGCTTTTTATTATTTATTTTATTAAGGTAGATATGTTAATGAATATATATATATGTATGTGTATATTTGACATAGGTTAAAAACCACATTTAAAGATTTCATCAAGGTTTTTTTTTTTATTGGGGTATAGTTGCTTTACAATGTTGTGTTAGTTTCTGCTATACAATGAACTGAATCAGCTATATGTATACATATATCCCCTCCCTCTTGGACCTCCCTCCCACCCCCACCCCCAATCCCATCCATCTAGGTCACCACAGAGCACCAAGTGGAGCTCCCTGCATTATGCAGCAGGTTCCCACTAGCCATCTGTTTTACACATGGCAGTGTAGATATGTCAATCCCAATCTCTCAATTCACCCCACGCCCCCTTCCCTCTTTCCATGTCCACACATCCATTCTCTACAGCTACATCTCTATTCCTGCCCTGCAAATAGATTCTTCTATACTATTTTTCTACATTCCACATATATGAGTTAATATACAATATTTGTTTTTCTCTTTCTGACTTACTTCACTCTGTATGACAGACTCTAGGTCCATCCATGTCTCTACAAATGACCCAATTTCATTCCTTTTCATGGCTGAGTAATATTCCATTGTATATATGTACCACATCTTTATCCATTCCTCTGTTGATGGAAGTTTAGGTTGCTTCCATATCTGGGCTATTGTAAATAGTGCTGCAATGAACATTGGGGTGCATGTGTCTTTTTAAATTATGGTTTTCTCAGGGTATATGCCCAGTAGTGGGATTGCTGGGTCATATGGTAGTTCTACTATTAGTTTTTTAAGGGACCTCCATAGTGTTCTCCATCGTGGCTGTATCAATTTACATTCCCACCACCAGTGCAAGAGGGTTCCCTTTTCTCCACACCCTCTCCAGCATTTATTGTTTCTAGATTTTTTGATGATGGCCATTCTGACCCGTGTGAGGGGATAACTCATTGTAGTTTTGATCTGCATTTCTCTAATAATTAGTGATGTCAAGCATCTTTTCAGGTGCCTCTTGGCCATCGGTGTGTCTTCTTTGGAGACATGTCTATTTAGGTCTTCTGCCCATTGTTTGATTGGGTTGTTTGTCTTTTTGATATTGAGCTGCATGAGCTGTTTGTATATTCTGGAGATTAATCCCTTGTCAGTTGCTTCATTTGCAAATATTTTCTCCCATTCTGAGGGCTGTCTTTTCATCTCATTTATGGTTTCCTTTGCTGTGTGAAAGCTTTTAAATTTAATCAGATCCCATTTGTTTATTTATTTATTTTTATTTTCATTACTCTAGGTGGTGGGTCAAAAAAGATCTTGCTGTGATTTATGTCAAAGAGCATTCTTCCTATGTTTTTCTCTAAGAGTTTTATAGTGTCTGGCCTTACATTTAGGTCTTTAATCCATTTTGAGTTTATTTTTGTGTATGGTGTTAAAGAGTATTCTAATTTTATTCTTTTACGTGTAGCTGTCCAGTTTTCCCAGCACCACTTATTGAAGAGACTGTCTTTTTTCCATTGTATATTCTTGCCTCCTTTGTCATAGATTAGGTGACCATAGGTGAGTGGGTTTCATCAAGTTTTAAGAAATAATTGCTGACTTCCAAGAGGATTTGTGTATATCTAGCTTAGATATGACATTTTAGAAACTTGTTTGAAAACTTGCCTCTCAAGATCATGTACTTTTCAGAGCGATGAAGGCAAGTCTTTTGGGGTTGAAATCCCCTAGAGTTTTTATTCTCTTGTCATGTCTAGTTTTTAAACACCTCTTGAGGATTATGGCAGCAGTAGAAAATACCTAACAGTGGCTTTCATATGGGACTGAATGTCAGAATATATAACCACGTACCATTGACTAGGCTGAGTCGTTTCTCCCATAGTATATGAAAAAACAAATATTCTTCAATGCCTATTTTAAAAAAGTGAACCATCAGTAGGGATTTTTCTAATCCATCTTTACGTACATATCAGAAATGAAGTTAGGGAGATCTTTGTGGCCAGTCAAGTGCTTTCAAGAAAACACAAGTGACTTGGATTTCCAATTTTTATTTGGTTAGGAAGAGAGAATAACATATTTAGCCTCATGGAAGAAAACTCTCCTACGGAATAAGTCTGCTGAATTGATGTAGTATATTTCAGGATCATCTAGAAGCTATTTGTAATTATGATGGATTATGGTGATCTTAGTGTGTGAGTCAGTGCCCCTCAAAATAGCATTTACATGAACGGCTCATGTTGAGAAAATATCTACAAAAGGATTAATTAATCTAATACTTTGGGGTCTCCCACATGCCCATTTAAAAAATTTTGAGTCTGGAATTTTTCTCTCCTCTGCCTACTCATTTTTCAAGATTCAAAAACATGCTACCTTCCCTGTAGGATCCTCCTGGCAACTCCAGATATTCGTTTCCTGTCTTATCATCATTAGAGGCCTTAGCGGATTGTCTTGAAATCTGTTGCCCACCTGTCATCCTTACTGCTCTGTGAGCTCCTCAAGGTGACACTGCTTCTTCTGCTTGACGTGAGCCCTTGTACCTAGAACAGTGCCAGGCACATAGTGACTGAGTTCATGAATGAGAGGTCATGCCCTGACAGTATGCACAAACAAATGTCATGTTTAATGAACTGGTAACTACAATGTTTCGGGAAGGGTTTATAAGTAAATTCAGAAATGTTCAGGTGTCGTTTGGATAATGTCTGGATGAGATGTGTCTCATCCAGATGTCCCACGTTTATAATGGATGCTGACATGGAGACCCTGTTCATCATCAAGGCTCTGATGGCCAGAGGCCCCCTATCTCAGTTTTCAGCACTCCTTGCATCCTTAAATGTTTCTAGTCAAAACTATTGACTGTCTCCGCCTCCTGCTCTCCCATGACTTGCTATTTCAGAATATTATAGAAGAATGTGGAGGAAAAGGAAAAAGAATTGGAACAATGTGGATGATGAGGACAAGAAATGAGGAACCAAAGAGTTAGGTTTTGTTTTTTTTTTTTCCCACCAGCCCAAATACGATCCTATCTTATGACCTGAAAAAAGGGGAGACTAATATATGTAAACATTTCTCTCTCAAATGGGATTTGGGTGTCATTGGTTATGGGGCAAAGCAAGGAACAACCCATGAAAACCATCCCCATAAACTCTCTCTTGTAACTTTCAAACATGGCTAATTTGAGATCCAGGAAGTTTTAGGAGACCAGGAAGTAATTTGTGAAGTCCGCTGTTCTCTCCTACTTACCAGGAGTGTTGACAAGAGCAAAGGAAATCTTTTAATCCCTTTTGCCCTTCCTGGGGCCAGGCTGATGAATTTAATTTGATGATATTATGCCATGACATTGTGTCAGTATGCGATGATGTGTGTGATGGCACAGCGTCATCACGTGGTGACGCAACATCATGACGTAAAACGTCACAACGCCAATTAAAGACGTGACTCCAGGAAGGTTTTTAAATTGAGCAACAAATCTGCAATTATTTGAGTATAAGGGCTTGAGATATAAGGCAGTGAGGCAACCGAATTGTAAATTACAGTTTAGAAAATGCTTTTTTGCATGAATTATGGCGCTTTTTTGTATATGGCTTCTTCCAGAAATTGTAACCCCTGTTCTTTCAAGGCAGGTTTAAAATAAAAATATAATTTCATTTAAAAGACTGCTCCTATCAGAGGTTGTACCTCTATTAGTTTTCTTTTGTCTGTGGAATATGAGTTGGTGCTAAATTTAAATATAATTTCAGAATGAGATTAAGAAAGTATAATCTCTTAATTTGCATATTTGTTAAAAATTATTTAGTACCTCATAGAGCTCCTGATAAAATGATTTATAATTGAAATTACATTGTAACTAATACCTTTTGTAGGCATACATTTCATAATAATAATCTTCCACTGAGATTCTAATAATATGAAAGTGTTAAAAAGGAGAAATGAATTGCAAAATATAGTTTACTCTGTGTGTGTGTGTGTGTGATCATAAGCAAGCTTTTAGCTATTTTGTGCTCCCGTTCTACCATTTAGAAAATGAGGATAATGCTTTTTTCCTGATTTTTATAGGGATATCATATGGACAAGTTATATACTGTATGTGAATATTCTTTGTACTCTTTGGAACAAATGTTGTTATATAAATCTAGGGCACTATTAAATACCTTCTCCTGGGATACATAAATTATACTTATGAACTTGAAATCGACTAGGGAAAATTTTGGTAAGTTCAAACTAAGATGGGTTTCATATTTGATATTTCATCTTAACTTTTTTCCTGATTGATTCATCTATAGATTTATGTGTCCAGAAATGAATTAGATTTATTTCTGATCTTTAACGTTTTGGTAACTCTTTCTGTCCTGTAAGTGTGGATTCAAGGTGTTTGTTTTTCACTGGTGGAAGGAGCTTTACAACCCACATCAAGGAAAATATAATTTGAGCAAAGGTTCAAAATTCCCCCATTCTCATGTAGTTTTGGCAGTTCACAGTCCAGAGAATACTGAAAAAGGCTGAAGTGCTACAAGGGTTCTTTGCTGATTCTAATTTCAGTGGTGAAGTGAAGAGATTGTTTGTTGTCTTAAAATTCACACTTGCTTCCTCACTCCTTCTATAACTCCAGTAAAAATGTACCAAAATTCTGTGCCTTCTGAAAGGGATACATGACATTTTGATGGCGTTTGAAATGGTGGCTGATTACTTTTGAATACTCAAGCTCCACTGGTTGGCAGCTCACATCTGCAGCAGAGAAAAACACTCAGCAAATTTGTGAATTAGCTTTGGTTTACACATTAAACAAGCAAAGTAATTCTTTATAACTTTAACCAGCAGGCTGTGTCTTGATTACAGGCTATTGGTGCACATTAATAAGTGGAACTATTTTTCAATCTTGCCAGTGCATATGCATTTCATTTGCTTGCCTTTCGTATTTCCCATGATGTACCAGTCTTCAGGACCACCTACGTAGTCTGTAGGGCCCAGTGTTAAAAAATTAGTAAGATTTTACTGTATAGCACAGGAACCATATTTGATATCTTATAATAGCCTGTAATGGAAAAGAATCTGAAAAAAATATATATGTATAACTGAATCACTTTGCTCTACACCTGAAACTTACACAATATTGTAAAACAGCTATTAAGACTTTCAAGACATTGAGAGTGGAGCATGAAAGCAGGCGCACAGCCATTCTGAGCACAAGGCCATTTTAACTGCGGGGCCTCGTGCAAGTGCGTAGGTCACATGCCCACGTGACCCTGCCAGTCATGCTTCTGAACAGCACTGGGTCCTATGTGCTGACTCACAGTTTCTATAATTTATGGCCAGTTTGTGTGATCTCTAGCTTTGGTTGGATTCTTTCAGGTAAGTTTCAGACTGCTTATAATACTCAATTTTATCTCTCTCTAGATTATAATTACTTAGTTTTGGTTAATAATGATCTATCCTCATTTCTTGCTTATCTGTAACCAAGAAGAACTCAAAGCAACATATCATCAAAAAAGTCCCTTAATAACTTGAAGTAATGGGGCTTAATTTAAACTTGGGTACGGTCTAGTTCACCCGAAAGCTGGATTTCTTAGCATTGAGAAAATTAACTTTATTATTTTCAAGTTTGTACAGTATTCAGAATAAGTACTGCTAACAAGTACTTACAACTGGTAAGTCTTACCTGCCTCAAGGTGAAGAATGGGTCATTAAGAAATTGGAGGGCTTCCCTAGTGGCGAAGCCACCGAACCTCCGCTGAACAGGTTCCCGCTGAACCTCCGCGTCCAGAGCCTGTGCTCCGCAGCGGGAGAGGCCACAACGGTGAGAGGCCCGCGTACCGCAAAAAATAATAATAATTAGTTTATGATTTCTGTACAAATAAATCTTTCCAATTTCTTTTTTTGTTTGTTTTTTTTTGCGGTACGTGGGCCTCTCACTGTTGTCGTCTCTCCCATTGCGGACGCGGCGGTTCAGCGGCCATGGCCCACGGGCCCAGCCGCTCCGCGGCATGTGGGATCCTCCCGGACCGGGGCACGAACCCGTGTCCCCTGCATCGGCAGGCAGACTCACAACCACTGCACCACCAGGGAAGCCCATAAACTAATTATTTTTAATGGTGTGTTTTCTTGACTTTAGATGTAAGGCCAAGCTTTCCTCCCAGAATCTTGTTTACACTAACAATTTACTTCGCAAACATGTTTTCCCCTAGAGATGGCAAACTTTGATCCTATTCCCCTCTGAATTATTACAAATTCCAAATAGTAGAATCTGGACTTATGAGACTTTGGTGTTTATTCCACTTTGACAAGAATCATATTTTCTTTATATATGTGTGTATGCATATTTGGGAAGTGGGTGGGTAGCAGATTTAACTTCAGACCATATTTTGTGGAGACTATTAGCAACAAGAGTAAGTGAGTAAGTCTTTAACAGTCACTTTTTTTCTGGGCAACTTGTAGATTGTTAATTCATTTTCCTTCAGGTTTGCATGGGGATCTCTAAAATTCACTGAGATGAAACTCCCTCTGATGTGTTCCCCTGTACAACATCCCACCAGTAGACTGTTTAGTTTGTTACTGATCTATCTAACATGGGGAAACTCGCAATCTCATCATCCTGTACATAATTTCCTTGCTATGCCAAGTTACAATCTGTTTTCTTTGAACCTACTAATCCTCATTTGACCTCTTTGGGTCCTTCAGAGTGTTTAAAAATAGCTATCATATCCTTCTTTCCTTCAGACTAAACAGATCTTTGAAAAAAATTTATTATTACTTTTTTTAATGTCTCTTCATCTGACACGGGACTCTTCTGGTGTGAGAAACTGAATGTCCATTTTGTCCACATCTTTAAGTTTCAACACCACTTTGTCTATATCTTTAAGATTCAACATCACAATCCATATGCAATATGGAAGTAAATTACCAGAGCCAAGAAGATTAAGCCAATGGCTCCACTTCTATGAGATACTTTTCTTATTTCTGTTATTGCAGAAATGTCTTATTTCTATTATTGCTACAGGTGGCTCCAGCTTTCGGGTAGTCATATTGTTGATTCATATTGAATTTACTATCAACCAAAGTTCCTATGTCTCTTTTACGGTAGCTGCCAAACCATTTTTCTTTAAACATCCTGTACTTAAGAAGTTTATTTTTTGGATCTTCAACTTATTTCTGTTAAATTTCAATTTGTTTGACTTGACTCATCGCATCACCCTGTCAAATCTATTTTGGTTTATATAATCCATTTATTATCCCACTCAATTTTTTGTCATCTTCACATTTTAGGACCTTGCTCTCTGTTCATCTAAACCACTGATAATATTTCAGAACAGAAAAAGGTCAAGGACAGAACCCTGCAGCATGATTCTCTGTCCAGGTTGAGATTCTTTTCTTAATCACTAGCTCTTTATTTTTCTCTCTCTTTTTTTTTCATTAAAAAATATTTATTTATTTGGTTGCAGCAGATCTTAGTTGCAGCAGGCAAGCGCCTTAGTTGTGGCTTGCAGGCTTCTTAGTTCTGGCATGCGAACTCTTGGTGGCAGAATGCATGTGGGATCTAGTTCCCTGACCAGGGATCAAACCCAGGCCCCCTGTATTGGGAGCTTAGAGTCTTAACACCAGGGAAGTCCCAATCACTAGCCGTTTGAGTATAGCTCTTGATCTAATTACTGGTTGTCCTAACATCCAGTCCACATTTCTCCATTTACTCCATTTGGGTATGAAAGGGCCTGCCAGATGTTTTGCTGTAATCTAATGCACATTACTGGCTGCATTTTCTGACCAGACTACTAGTCCCCTCAAAGAAAATTATGAAGTTAAGGTATGTAACAAAATATATTAAGAAGTTTGGTGAAGATAAAATAGGCACCACAGGTAATTCACAAAGTCAGTCACCCGCAAGGTAGGAAAAGCCAACTATATTTATCTAAGTGAGAATAGGGTCTGGGTGGGTCCCACTGACTAATTCTCATTCTAGGCTTCATTATTGTAGCTTTGTTTTTCACCACCAGAGAGGCATATCCTCATAACAATGAATAATAGAAGATGTCAGGGGAGTACCTGAGTAAGAAGTATTAAATTGTAGGTAAATGTTGAATGGAGGCTGGAAGTTGTTAAAGTGATATACAAGGTGAAGCTCTTAAAAAGCTCGTTTACAAAGCAGGAGTCTATCTTTGGGGTATTAGTATTGTTGCTGAAATGGGCTAAGACAGACTTAGAATTCTGACTGGTATTTAATAGTACTGTGATCCATACCAGGTAGGGAGTATCTGCCTCTCAGAGTTGCTGTAAGGATAACGAGGAATTGTCATAAGTACCTAACATAGTCCCTGGCATAGTATGAGCTTAATAATTTATCCTATTAATTCAGTAAGCATTAACTATATGCTATTATGTAATAGTGACTGGGCAATTTTTTGTGCAATAACTGAGCAGTGTGTATTTTTCCTATCTGTTGAAATATATACATTATATATAAATAAGTAAATATGTATACACACATACTGCATTGGGTCTAGCTGGAGTCTACATGATTCATTAATGACTTTTTCACTTTTTAGCCAAAAAGTTTGAAAACTTAAGACTGAGACTATATATACAAGGCCAGAACAATTGGTTTATTTGGTCATTCCATAGAACCAAAGGATTTCAGAGATTGGAGGGACTTTATAAACAATAAAGTCCAATCTGTGCATAGCATAGATTATGAGGCCAAGAGATGAGTTCCCGAGACTACTACATCTTAGAGTGAGAACCAGATTTGCTTGTTTTTGCCTCAGAATCCTAGTCAGTCAACATTAGATATGTTTCCTACCATATCACACAGAACAAATGCCTCAAAAGGGGCCTGGGACCCTCAAACTTGTGATTTGGTGTCACAAACCCTGAAGCGGAAAATGCCATCTCAACCTGCCCGGCTGATTTGAATATGCAAACTAGTAAAACTTAAAAAGGTATGACAAATCTTGGGGGTGGGTATATTTTTTTGTGTATTTGAAATATTTTACAGTAAATAATAAATTAGTTAAAGTTGGTCACTCTTTGTAGGCATAGTTCATCAATATTATGATGTCCATGTTACTGGAATATTGATCACATTTAAAGGATCAACAAACAAACCTATTTGGAAAGGGAATTGCTCTTGCAAGGCAAAACTTGAGAGAAGCTCAAAAGAATCCATGGAAAATGAGAAGCTAAGCTTTCCTTTGTGGAAAAAGTCAACTACTTAGTTGTGTTGAATCATATCTGATGTCAAAATGGTGGATGAGGATGTGGAAGTGATGTCCAAAGAATAGGGATAAAGCAGTGAATGTCACCGTAATGCTGATTCGAAATTCTCTTCAGCTTGGTGAAATCCATGCTTAGGGATAAGATTCTCCTTCAAGGAAAGGTTGCTTACAAATTTGAGGTATTTTCTGAATCCCACACAGCTTGTCTGTGTGCCAAAGTTTTCCGGTTTTATTTTTACTCTTTTTGCCTTAAAAATATATCTTAGAACACAGGTTCTCTGATTCCTGCTTTGTGATATGTTATTAGTGTCCATCCCAGTTGCTGAGGCAATTGTAAACAGGGGGCTATTAGGGCAGACATCCAGACAATGACCAAGGCCTGAGAAGGCTGCAGCCTATGTATAGAGACCAAAACGGCAAGGGGCTGGGGATTTTTCCCTTTGAGAACAAAAATAGATCGAGAATGAAATCAACCTTCTCTGTTTTGCAAAATGAGGAAACTGAGGGCCCGAGAGAGAAATATAATCTGCCGAGTGCCAAAGATCTGTTATCAGAGTTGGCCTTAAAACTCAGGTAATTTCATAGCAGATTCCAACTGATTTTTTTTCTTATCAAATTTTTAATGAGCTATTTCATGTATACAAAAAAGTATGAAAAGTAATATAAGAAACACCAGTGTACCCATTCCCCCTCACGTCAAATTTAACTTACTGCTACGTTTTCTTTAGATTTTTTTTTAAGAAATAAAATTGATGAAGCCCTGTTAGTGTACATCCCTGGTCCCCTTTCCTCTTACCATCCTTCTCCAGAGCTCACTCCTGTCCTGAACAGGCTGCTTGTCATTCCTATGCTTGTCTTTATGACTTTACTACATGCAGACGTGCCACACATAATGCCCAATATTATTCAGCATGTTATAAACATTGCATAAACATTATCAAGCTCTGTGCATTTTTCTAGAACCTGCTTTTCTGGCTCAGCATAATGTTCTTGAGATTTCTCTGTGCTAAAACGTAGCTCCCGTTAATTCATTGTACCTTCAGGTGGCATTCCAATGCACAAACGCACAACAATTTCCCCATTCTTCTCTGTTGATAGGTGTTCTGGTGAGTCCTGATTTTTTGTTATGAGAGACAAAGCCGTGGTGAACATTCATATATATCTCCTTTTGCATTGGTGTGAGTTTCTGTATGTCAGAGTTTCCCTCCTGGTGGGCCTGTGAGAGGGTGATAGTGAGGTGCTCAGGCCACACTACTGAACAGGGCTCGGACTGGTGGCTTCAGGCCTCTGGCAGTTTCATCCTCTTAACACGGGGTGCTGTGCAGATACCATCTCTTTCTGTGTTTGCCTGAGATGTGCAAAGGTTGGGAAGAAACGTGTTAAGGCAGTGGTTCTTAAATATTAGCATGCATCAGAATCACCTGGAGACCTTGTTAAACTGATTGCTGGCCCCTCCCACTCCTGAGTTTCTGATTCAGTAGGTTTAGAGTGGGACCCATGTATTTGCATTCTAACAAAATCCCAAGTGACATTAATGCTCTTGGTCTGGGGACCACGTTTGAGAGCCACTAGGGTATATATTTAGGAGGTGAATAGGAAGTTCCAACTGATTATTCAAATGCCTTTGCATTATTGTGAAATGTTTGATCGTAATTAGTATATTATATAATCTAGGATATAAGTTAAAAATAGAAATGATACGATTCTGTAATCGAATAGCTTGGTATTTGCAAGCTTTTGCCTGAAAGGATGATGAAGAGCATTTAATCATGCTCAGAAGCAACTTCCCCTTAACTGTAAATTCTGTATTCCCTTTTGGGTGTTTGGAACCAGGAAGAAGGCTTTAAAAAGACAATTGAGGGCTTCCCTGGTGGCGCAGTGGTTGAGAGTCCGCCTGCCGATGCAGGGGACACGGGTTCGTGCCCCGGTCCGGGAAGATCCCACATGCCGCGGAGCGGCTGGGCCCCTGAGCCATGGCCGCTGAGCCTGCGCGTCCGGAGCCTGTGCTCCACAACGGGAGAGGCCACAAAAGGGAGAGGCCACGCAAACCAAAAAAAAAAAAAAAAAAAAAAGACAATTGAATGAGAAAAGCAGTCCTCCCTTCCTTCTCCTATTATCTTTATGGTGTAATCAATAGGTACATCACCCATCGCCAAGGAAGCAAAGCAAAATGGGAAATGTTACGATGAGAACATTGTCAGCCCTCAGCAAAGACGTCAAGTAATCAGAATGTTCTTCTCTGTGCACCTTCTTTGGCTCAGTTGCGTCCCTCCTGAGGTCCATCCGGTTTCTGTCTCTTCTGGTATTCTGAGCACCCAGTTTCAACGTGGGTGTTGAGGGGGTTTCGTACACAGTACCAAGCAATTCTCAGGACACCAGCTGGGTGTCCTACAGTTCAATTCAAATCTGACACTATCTACCTGGAGATAGATTCCGATTCTACAGGTTACGGGCTCAGTTTCATCAAGACTAAATCCCTCCACCCACCCACAATTTCAGACATCAGTTGCAAGCCCAGGTTGTTACCTGTACTTCTGACCAACTGGCTATAGATCAAAGATTCCCACGACCCCTTCTCTCCTTGGGTTTGATTAATTTGCCAGAGTGGCTCACAGAACTCAGGCAAATATTTTACTTACTAGATTACTGGTTTATTATAAAAGAATATAACTCAGGAACAGCCTGAGTTGCAGGAAGAGATGCATGGGGCGAGGTATGGGGAAAGGGCACGGAGCTTTCCATGCTGTCTTCAGGTGCACCATGCTCCTCAAATCTCCATGTCTTCGCCACCCTGGAAGCTCTCCAAACCCCATCCTTTTTGAGTTTTTATGGTGGCTTCAGTACATAGTCATGGTTGACCAACTCATTGGCCATTGGTAATTGAACTCAGTCTCCAGACCCTCTTCCCTCCCCAGTGGTCAGGAGATGGGACTGGAAGTTCCAACCCTTTAATCACTTGGTTGACTCTCTTGGCAACCAGCCCCCATCTTTAGGTACATTCCAAAAGTCACCTCATTTACATAACAAAAGACACCTTTATCGCTCTCATCAGTGTCTTAGGAGCGCTGTGCCAGAAATGAGATGAGGACCAGATATGTATTTCTTATTATAAATCACGGTTTCACACTGTTCCTCCTCCTGCACTGCATTCAGTGCTCAGGCTTCTCTGGAAAGTTCTGCCTTCAGAACTTCTGTCTTTTCAGAACTTTCCCCCTGCTCTTCTCAGAAGACATCTGTTTCTTTCCTTCTGCAAGAATGACACTCTTCTTATACCTTCAGTAAGAAGGGGCCAATGAAATAAAATCTTTCACAAGCAATGATTCAGGTTGGTAGGGAGAAGGGGTGCAGAAGCTGATGTTCACCCCGACCTCCCTCCACCCCTAAGGGATACTTGACTCGGACTCACACCTGGGCCAAAGCAGCGCTCCCATCGTGTCCCCTATCTCAGTGAACCGCCCTTACATCCACCCAGCTGGAAAATGAGGGATCATCATTGCCTCTTCCTTCTCGCTCATCCCCCCTCCACAGTCCCTGCGGATTTGAATCTGTCACCTTTGCCCACCGCCCTGCTTCCGGCTCCGTCCACATCCCCGCAGCCTCTCATCTGGATGATTACGACAGCCTCCTAAAGTGCTCTCTATTCTTGTTCTGTTCTGATTTATTCTTCACAGAGTAGGCTGACTGACCTTTAAAAAATGAGAACTAGACATGTCACTCCATGGCTAAAAATCCCCCTAGTGGCTTCTCTTTGCGCTTAGAGTTAAATCTGCACTTTTTAGCCTCACTTGACCGGGCCCCTGCCTGTCTCAAGCTCCACTTCATGCAGTCCCCACCCTGTCCTGGTGGCCAGTAGGCACACCAGACTTCTCGCTGTTTTTTCCCCCAAGGCATTGGATTCACTGCTGTATCAAGCCCTTCGCACAGGTTCTTCTCTTTACTTGAAAAGTTCTTTCCTCCTTCACCTCTGCACTTCTCTTTGCTCAGTTGTCTTCAGTGGAGCTGAAACATCACTTTTCGCGGGGCAGGCTTCCCTGCCATCCTCTCCTATCACGCTGGGTTTGGCCCAAGTTAAGAGCAGCCCTGCACCCTCCCTCCTCCTTCAAGGCTCTCCTAATATTTTCATTTATGTGTGTATTGTTTGGTTTCTCTTGAGGACTATAAGTTTAATGAGGGCAGGGGTCCTGGACTTTTTATTCTCAGCACTGAACCCCCAGGCCCTAAGACGGTGCCTAGGGAACACTCAGTAAATGTAATACATGTCTGTGGCTGATTGATTTAAATCCCCGACTGCATTTCTGTGTATTGATTGTATACACACACGCACATAGACACATTTAAACTTCTCAGCATCATTTACCTGTAAACCTGGGTCAGTGTGGCTGGTTTAAAAACTCACCAAGTGTCTCGAGATCAAATTTGCATGAACTATTTTTGTGTTGCTTTTGTTTTGTGTTGCTTTTGTTTTGTGTTGAGTGGCTAGAGCCACCCAGTTTGTCACTGAAGAATAAATAGAAACATTTCATTTAGCAAATCCTTCTATCTGACTATCTTTCTTACCAGTGATATTACAGAAGACAGCATTTCCGGTGTGCAAGATGGGAATTGAACTTGGGAAGGTACCTGTCAGTTGGCAGATTTGAAAAAGAAGACTCAGCACTCAAGTGGTGAAGTGAATTTTAAAGAATACATCCTGAGACTCTATAGGGGAGTAGGAACATAATCTTGAGTTTCTCATTTCTAGGGCTAGTGTAAAAAATCGCCAGGTCCTGAAGTTTATTGGAAGCAAACTAATATTTGCAAATCTAGGTTTAATTTTTTTTTTTGATAAGAACAAAGAACAAACCTAGGAATCTAGACCTATAGCATCCAAGCAGTCTTTAAAAAGAAATGTGATTTATTTAAAAGGTTAGGAATCGGGCTTCCCTGGTGGCGCAGTGGTTGAGAGTCCACCTGCCAATGCAGGGGACACGAGTTCGTGCCCCGGTCCGGGAAGATCCCACATGCCGCGGAGCGGCTGGGCCGGTGAGCCATGGCTGCTGAGCCTGTGCGTCCAGAGCCTGTGCTCCGCAACGGGAGAGGCCACGGCAGTGAGAGATCTGCGTACCACAAAAAAATAAAATAAAATAAAAGCTTAGGAGTCAAAAATAACATATGATTAATCTAAAATCATGAAACTATGGAAATAACTCTAATGTCATATATCACTTAATATATAGAGGTTATTTATGAAGCACTTTCACATAGCAAAGTCCAAGTCGGTCTGACTCCAGATACCATCCTTTGACCTTGGACAGACTCCAGGTTTGAACCAGCTATGCCTTCTGGTAGCTGTGTGACCTGGCAGGTTATCCTTTTGCAGTCTTAGTTTCCTCATCTATAATAATAGTTGCCATCTCATCCAGCTGTTGGGAATTAAATGACACGAACTCTCCCTGAAGAATATCATGGCCGCTGAGATGGCCTTGCAGCTTCTACGATGGTCCTCACCACAATAGCCAGAGTGATTCTTTTTAAAATCAGCCAGATCACTTAACTCCTCTGCTCGAAACCTTTCAGTGGCTTCTCATTTCCATCAGAGTAAGGCCTACCAGGGCCTCCACCCTCTGGCCCCTATAAGCTCTCTGACCTCATCTCCTGTTTTCTCTGCTTCATCTGTCGCAGAAACACTGGCCTCCTTGCTGTTCCCTGAACACATCAGGAACACTCTGGCCACGGGCCTTTGTGCTCCCTCCCTACCTCTTTCAAGGCTTTGCTCATGGACCTTCTCAAGGGGACCTGCTGACCACTTTGTACAGCACTGGACTCGTGCCCACTCTCCGACCCCCCATGCCCTCCTCTATCTACCCTTCTCCTCTCATGTATTATTTGCTCTATTTTTTATTGTTTGCTTCCCTCTGTTAAATGGTGAGCTTCATGAGAGCAGGAATCTTTGTTTGGTTCACTGATATATTTCAAGCACCCAGAACAGCACCTGGTGTATAGTGTTCAGTAGGTATTGGGCGAATGAATGAATTCAGAATGAAGTAATTTAGTACAGCATCTGGCACATCCTAGACATTGAAGAAATGTTGGCCAGTTTTCTTTTTGATTTAATGAGAGGATGAGATTTTGCATTGCTTTTAAAGAACATCTAACAGCAATTTAAGAAAAAAGAATAAGAGAAGGAAAAGGGAAAAAGGAAAGGGGGAAGGAGAGAGAAGAGGACAGAGACCCATGGACATGAGAGATGGTAGAGGGATCAGAGATGAGGGAGCTAGAAAAGAGATTTCTAAAAAAGCTGCTTTGGCCTGCTTCCCTGCTTGTTCCCCAGACCCTCAAAGTAGAGTGAAAGTTGTAAGATTTAATATGGTGTATATCAGGGTGGGCAGACTTCTGTAAAGGGCCAGACGGTAAATATTTCAAGCTTTGTGGGCCATTTGGTCTCTGTCAACTACTCCACTCTGCCATTATAGTTTGCAAGCAATGTATGTAAGCAAATGGGTGTGGCTATGTTCTGATAAGCTTTTTCTTTTTTTAGTTTTATTTTTCTGCAAAGCAGGTTGTCTAGTTTGCTGACTTCTGGCCCAATTTATATTGTTGATAAATATTCTATATAAACCGCAGTGTAGGGATTAAATGAAGGAAAATCTAAGTATCTATATCAAGACCCAGTCATGATAAGAACTCACATCAAACTAGGAATGCAAGGGGCCTTCCTTACCCTGATAAAAGAGTATCTGACAAAAAATTAAGGCAACATAAATCTTAAAGGTGAAACTTTAGAATATATCTGTCAAAGAGAGTAAGACAGGAATGTTCCTATTTCCTGCTCCACTTATCATGATACTGTTAGTCCTGGATAACATACTAAGACAAGAAAGAGAAATATTTACAGGAAGAAGGAAGAAACTCAATTTGTTCTTTCTGGTAGGTTATATCATTATTAAAATGAATTCGAAGATTATCTACAAACTATTTGAACTCACAAGAGAATCTGCAAGGCTGCCAGATATAACAGCAATTTATGCAAATTAATAATATTCTTATAATAATAAAAGCTAACCTTTACATTGGATTATTATGCACCAGGCATATGTTAACTTATTTACTTCTCACAACCACCTTATGAGGTAGCACTGTTATTATTTCCATTTGAAATTTGAGAAAACTGAGTCACAGAGAGTTTAAAGAATTTGTCCATGGTGACAGTTGGTATGTGATGAAATCCGGGTAAACTGACTCTAGAATTCGTGATAATGCTTCTCTTCCTCTTATACACCAGAAATAGAGAAATAGCCCATTAAAAATGTAATAGAATAAATACTTTTCATGATATCAGCTAAAACGATATGGTCCTTTGGAATAAACGTAAGAAAAATCTGTAGAATCATTATGGAGAAAATATAAACATTACTGAGAGATAAAGAAGAAGACGTGAATAATCAGTGAGATAACACTATGTTTATTTAAATTCACATATTCGATGTTTCAACACTGCAAGGCTGTGTTAATGGTGTGTGTGTGTGTGTGTGTGTGTGTGTGTGTGATATTTGACAGATTCTAAAACTCAGATGCAAACGTAACATTGCAAGAATAGACAGACAATTCTGAAATAAACAAGTAAAAAAACAAGGATTTGCTTGTATATTGATTTATAAAAAGGTTTTAGCACATGGCAAAGTTTGGAATTTGGAATTAGCACAGGGACAGACAAATATATCAAATAGAACAGAATATGTAGCTTGACAAGGTGCTCACACACATATGGGACCTTGGTATATGACGGAAGTGGGATTGCCTATAAGTACAGAAAGAATGAATTCTTCTTTGCTTGTTGTTGTTGTTGTTGTTAAGAAATTAAACTAGGTCACTGCCTTACACCATTTATTTTTACTTAAGATGTATTCAGGAGCATATGTGAAAAAGAAAACTTTGTAACTGTGTGTAGGAAATACAGTGGTAACACAGATGATAGATAAAGATGTTGGAGGATATCTTTATGAAATCAGAGTAAGGAAAAACCAATGGATTGGACTACTTGAAATTAGAGATCTGAATGACTAAAGACCCCATGACAAGTGTAAAAGTAGGCCACATCCTGGTAGAAGATATTGACGTAAATGTCAGACCAAAGACTCCTTCCCAGAGGTTATTTTTAAAAAGGCAAATAATAGTCAAATAGAAAGATGGGCAAAGAATATGTCCCACATAGAAGAGGAAATCCAGAGAGTCAGGACATGTATGAAGATCAGTCACACTAGTGAGTAATCAGGGAAATGTAACTTAACAGAAAACTGAGATACCATTTTACTCTTATCTGATAGGAAAAAGAAAAAAAACCCTGATAATGCCAAGTGCTAATGAGCAAGTAGGAAAGCAGTGAGAGTGAAAGGTGGTCAACCTCTTTGGAGAGAAATTTGATAATATCTCGTACAGTTTAATGTACACATATCCCATGACCTAGTAGTTCTACTCTAGGTAAATGCCTTAGGGGGACTTTTGCATATGTATACAAGGATTTCATGCAATATTGTTTATAATATCAGAAACTTCGGGAAAATTCCAATAAACCTTAACATAGAAATGGATAAATAAATTCTGAAGTATGCATAAAATAGGTTATTCTAGAAGTTAAATTAACTGAATTTCTATTACTCATTCAACAAATATTGAAGACATTGTTTATATGCTCAGGATACATTATGGAATAAAACAAAAAAATCCGTCTATTTCTTTTGCAGTCTAATGGTGAGAAGGCAACGTACTGTAAACAAAACGAATGAGTAAATATAATAGCATGTTCAAAGTTGATAAGTGCAATGGACCAGAGTAATCAATAGTAATAGATTTTGAAGTCATACATTTGAACTGATAAAAGAGGATTTCAGGAAATAAAACAAAAATCTGAAAAAATCCCCTGTAGTACTTACAGGTACATAGAAATGGAGTAAAACATGAAAATAGTACTGAATATGCAGAGAGAGAGAGGGAAAAATGGGATTCAGGAAATATAAATTACTTCATCTGTAACTTTTTTAAATAAAAAAAAATCTGAAGCAAATATGACAAAATGTGATTTTTAAATTTTGGATGGTGGATACATAGGTATGGCTGTATTTTCCCTGTGCTTTTTGGAATATTGAAAGAAGTGATTGAATAAGAAAATGCCCAACTCACAGAAGCAGACAGTGAATGTGAGACTTTGCTGCTATTATTGTGATATTGTTCCTATTTAATTCTCTGCCCACAGTGGCCTTACATAACCCTCAACCTACCTGACTCCATTCCTGGCTGGACTTTGCCACTGAATTAGCTCTACTGCCCTACTTGACAGGAAGGAATTTGGCATTTTGAACCAAACTTTGTTACTTAAATTAAACTTTGTTACTAAAATTAAACTTGCTTGTTTTTTTGTTTTGTTTTGTTGTTTTTGGCTAAACTCTAGTTCTCAAGAGCACCTGCAGAGAGACACTGCATCATTTAGGTAAATTGCTAGTAAAGGATTTGTTTTAATTACTTTTAATACCTGAAGTGTACTAGGACTTTTAAATAGACTCCATTTGAAGGTCCGCGTGGAGAGGTTGATATGTCTTTTTAGGCTTGATCACTCCAGGGCAAAGCATGTTAGCCATCCAGGTGGATCTTCCTTCCCTACAGCAGGCAGGTAGAGTTGGGGGACGGTGGGTTCCCCACTCTTCACTGGGGGACGGGGACTCTCCAGCTCGTGAGCTTGCTTCAGCTTCACAGGGTGTGTGTGTGTGTGTGTGTGTGTGTGTGTGTGTGTGTGTGTGTGTGTGTGTGTGTGTGTGTGTGTGTGTGTGTGTGTGTGTATGACAGAGCTACTGCTTGCCTCTCTACTCTGAGCAAGGGGCTTGGGCGTGGCTCAAGAAAGTTAGGTCCCAAGAAGAGTTTAAAAGCATAAACTTAACATGGCATGTGAAAAGGATAAAGAACAGAAGTCAAGCTTGTCTTGGGTATTCTCCAACTCCCTTTTCAGGGCTCCGTGCCCCTCATCTCCTGCAACTTCTTGGCCACTGCTCTTCTAGAAGCCCAGTGCCTCACCATGCCCTGGCTACCCAGCTTTTCCTTCAGGTGACTCCAGAGCCACCTGTCTGTCACGGATTTTGTCTTTAAAATTATTCCTTTTTCCATTTGCAGCAACATGGATGGACCTAGAGATTGTCATACTGAGTGAAGTCAGACATAGAAAGACAAGTATCATATGATATTGCTTATATGTGGAATCTGAAAAAAAAAAGGGTACAAGTGAACTTATTTACAAAACAGAAGTAGGATCACGGATGTAAAAAACAAACTTATGGTTACCAGGGGATGAGGTGGGGAGGGATAAATTGGGAGATTGGGACTGACGTATACACACTACTATATATAAAATAGATAACAAATAGGAACCTGTTGCATAACACAGGAAACTCTACTCAATACTCTGTAATGACCTATATGGAAAAAGAATCTAAAAAAAAAGAGCGGCTATATTATATGTATAACTGGTTCATTTTGCTGTACACCTGAAACTAACACAACATTGTAAATCAACAATACTCCAATAAAAATTGAACAAACAAAAAACATATCTTGTACAACTTGTATGAAGAAATATAGAGCTACCTCATTTAATTTAAAAGAAATTTAAAAAATTTTTTTTAAATAAGTTTATTTGTTTTTATTTTTGACCGTGTTGGGTCTTTGTTGCTGCACATGGGCTTTCTCTAGTTGCAGTGAGTTGGGGCTTCTTAGTTGCGGTGGCTTCTCTTGTTGCGGAGCACGCTCTAGGCGCGCGGGCTTCAGTAGTTATGGCACGCGGGCTCAGTAGCTGTGGTGCACAGGCTTAGTTGCTCCGCGACATATGGGATCTTCCTGAACCAGGACTTGAACCCGTGTGCCCTGCATTGGCAGGCAGATTCTTAACCACTGTGCCACCAGGGAAGCCCAGACCTACCTCATTTTATAACATGGTTGTATGATGTTTCATTGTGTGGATATGCTGTATTTTATTTGATTAGTTCCTTTTTGATTAACATTTAGGTTGTTTTCAGTTCTGTGCTATAATAAACAGTGCTTCAATGAAAAAAAATTATTCCTTTTTCTTTCCCTTCGCACAACCTTATCGCCCCTCAAACCTTCCCACTTTATCTCAATCAAAACTATTGCGCCTCTGTGTCTTCGCACCTGCCATTTCTCAGCTCTCCCGTCTAGATAGAATACGTGTCCTTGCTTTCTGTTGCTCCACTCCGCCAGGCTCAGATGTTGACCTGTTGTGATCCCATTACTTACGCTGCAGCCACTTATTCTTCCCTGTCTCTGCTCTGGGAGCTCTTTATACATAAACTCTATTACCACATCTCACACTATTGATACATTTAAGTTCCTCTTTAATGGTAGAGAATACGTTTTATTCATTTGTGTTTCTCTGGCACATAGCATAGTGCCTGATCATGAGTACTGAATGAATGAATGAACGAATGAATAGAAACTTCTGTTTTATCCATATCAGGAAGAAATCTGAACTGAGATGATACAGGTTTGCAGCCCTGTCCTAAAATCTGCCGATCCCAGCCTACTGTCTGAGCCTCATCTTGTTTCCCCACTTCTGGGGTTGACTCTGGATTCTGGGGATTTCAGAAGAGGCTCCTTGTAACTTTCTGCTCTGGGTGATTTACCCCCTCCTTTACCTGCCCACAGACATGCTAATTATGATCATTTACAGGAACTACTTTCATTTATTATTATCACCATAAAACTCTATAATTCAATATGAGGGTCATTATTTATTCCTCTAACGTGAATTGAACATCTACTCTCAGCCCCTGTGCTAGGTATTGGAGATAAAATGATTGAATTTTCATGTTAGATGAACTTGGTTGCATTTTGGACTTGATTGGAAGCTGACAAATTCTCCATTCATGCAAGCTTGTTTTTTATGTCCTTTTCCTCCCATAGCCTGTTAGACAGCTCACAGCATTAAAAACAAAAACAAAAACAAAAAAACAGGCATTTTGATTTTTCCATCCCAAGGAAAGAAGGCAGGATCAAAAGGTATGGGGTTGAGGGAGTCTGTACCATCTTGGGGCCAAACCTCAAACACTACCTTTGATCTTCCCACTCCAGGGTCAGCCGAGCTAGGCTGTACCACCTGTTGTTCCCTGCTTTGGAAACTCCTCGGCAGGGTCATCACTATCTTTATTAGCATTATTAAGTCGGGTAGCTAGCCTATCTTTTCACACATAATATAGAGATCATTTGCAGGACAGTTACCGTCCACGTGGCCAGAATTCTTCAGTCAATGGAGTCTGACTACACTGGTTTTTTACTCTACAGAGCCCGGAACAATATTTGTTTCTGAAGGCAAAAGAGAATGTTCTGTAGCTTCGTGTGATAACCACATTGGAAAACTGTCTATGGGCATTTGTGCTGTCTGATTGGAAAGTCCTTCCTGAAATGTCCAGAACTGTGGAGGCCTTCCAGTGTGGACAGCCATGAGAATGCACTACTCAGATTTCTGGATGTAGGGAGTATAATAAACTGACACATCCAATTGCTGTGCTCTAAAATCCATCACTGATGCTGCCTGTAAGCAGTTCTCAGCCAGTGACTGAGCATGGCAGGGGTACCAAAGCAGCCCATTCCCGGGAGATATCGGGCTCTTCTATGATTTTGCCAAGCTTGCCTTAGATCTGCACTATAGCCTCAGACCTTCCGTTCACTCTTCCTTCTCTTTCTCCTTCACTCAAGGTCAGACCAGCTTTACTCCCAGCCTCCACCAGCTCCCTCCTCATTTCCTCTCATAGGAGTGCCCTGTGATGTATTCGTTTGCTTGGGCTGCCATACAAATACTACAGTCTGGATGGGCTTAAACTATTTATTTTCTCATAATTCTGGTGGCTAACAGTTGAAGATCAGGGGGTAGGAAGTGTTGCTTTCTTTCTGAGGCCCCTCTCCTTGGCTGGGAGATGACATTTTCTCCCTGCATCTCCATGTGGTCTTCCTTCTGTGTCTGTCTGTGTCCTAATTTCTTCTTCCTATGAGGACACAAGTCCTATTGGACTAGGGCCCATCCTAATAATTTCATTTTAACTTAGAGACCCTTTAACCTCTTTAAAATCCTTTTCTGTCTTTAAAGATCTCCAAACGCAGTCACATTCTGAGGTATCAGGGGTTAGGACTTCAGCATGTGAATTTGGGTTGGGGGGACACAATTCGGCCCATAACACCTAATAAGTACTTTTCACATTTAATCCTGTCTTGGTGTTTGCTTTTTGGAGGACATGGATCAATACTTCCAGCCTCCCCACTGGTCTCACGGAGTTCAGAGAAGCCTCCAGCAAGTGGAGGGAGAGCTCTCCTTGCCCACGAGAAGTTTTGGTGAGTTCCCAAAGTCTTCAGCATTAACTTAGACTTTCAAACATTTCATTCATTTTTGCCATACACAGTATAGTACGTTTTGCTCTGATTATCATGATTAGAAGAATTTACTAACAACTGTCATTTATTTTAGTTGTTATCTGACCAAGTATAGTCATTAGTAGGCTTAAACCAAGACGAAGAAATACCTTTCCTCAACCTACTACTTTATTTAAGCAAGGAATAGAAAGTTTGGTTGTGTCACCCACCACTGGTGATTTTATTATTCCATTTTTATAATAAATTATATTTTATTATTTAAACTTTATAGGCAGCTTTATGGCTATTGAATTTTTCATTGGCTTTTAAAGTAAGGAACAACCAAGATACGAATGTATATTTCTATGGGTAAATAAATAAAAATAATCTTTTAAAGTTCTTCTTTATAAGAGTTCATTCAAAGCTTATCTTCATTATAATACAGTGGGAACATTAATATGAACGAAAGCGTTCTTTAAAATCTTGAATATTTTCTACATCACAGAAAACAATTCTTTCCTGCCTGGACTGGAATGACCTTCTACCATATTCTTATCCTAGATTTTCTTTAAGACTAAGTTCCAAACCCACTTTCTTCATGTAGCCTTACTTTGGCTGATTGTTGCAAATCACCCCCATTTTTCTGTAAATCGTGCGTACTATAACCCTCTCACATGTTGTCTTGGATTTTTCTCCAGTGGTTTCAGATACAACCACTACGCAAGCTGTAGTCTCCGTAGCGAGATTATCAATTTCCAGGCATCTCGTGCTGTGTTACTTAGATGATAAGGGAAAAACAAAGGACTATAAGATATGGTTCCTGTCACTGTACCCCTTAATGTTGGAAATTGTAAGCAGCAAATCTTGAGGCCCGACTGACAGAAAAAGACTTCTAGCACGCAAATCAAATGCCATTTATGACAGAATTAACGATATATATGTATACTGCCATCCTAGTTATTTTGCATATGGTAATTAGCTGTACATGGTAAATATATTTCGTATATAACTGTAATTGCCATTTCTTTTACAGAGTCAAACCATGTTTTCAGCTTTTCTTCTCTTCATGAATTCTTAGGTATATATTAAAAGCATCAGAGTTGGCAGATTTTGCTGATACTATATATAGTGTAATGTTAAACACACGTACACCAGCTGGAATTCAGCATCTGTCCAGCCATGCTTCCTTGGGAGTCTTGTGCTCTGTGGGGCTGAGACACTCTTCAGTCTCTGCCTCCGAAAGCTCCTCAGTCTGCCTCTCTTGTCCTCTCATTCGCAAGGCTCCGATAACCCCTGCTCCTTGCTTACTTCTGTCCACCACTGAACTTGTGCGGCAGCAAAACTTTGGGACCTGAGGCCTGGGCTAGTAGACCCAGCAGAAAGTCATACTTTGAGAAAAAGGAGGCAGGTGGGTCGCTCGGATGCCAGTTAAGGTTGTGGCACGAAGTGGGGCAAGGACCTAGCAAGAGGTTCTGAAGGGACCATTATTTCACAGTCTTTGGGCAGAAAAGGCAGAAATGGAGGTGGGGGCTTTGGGGGACTCAGATGGGTGGGAGGCCTTGGTGACGGGGCTTGGAAAAATCCCTTCTGTGGGGCTTGCAGCAAGTCCTGAGAGGTGGCTTCTGAAGTCTTGTGCATTCACTCAAGCAAGGCTTTATTCCCTGCAATCCATGGACCAGGGCCCAACTTCAGATATTCAAGAGCTCCTGGATATGTGTTCAAGCATTTTCCGCGGGATACATTTCTGGAGAGAAAGATCTGTGCTTTTAGCAAAGGGGTCTGTGACTCAATAAATGGTTAAAAACCATTTCACCAACTTGTAAAATAATTTTTAAAAATCTGGTTTTTTGAGCTGATGATGTTGGGGGAGAGATAGAGAAGGGCATGAAGCGCTAATAGTTGGCACTGGGGAAGGTTGAGAGAAGCAGAGGGATAAGCAGTATTCCATCTCCTCTCTGAAGTTTTCTCCGTCTGTTTATTTATTTTAAATTAAAAGCAGGGGGAAAAGGAAAGTAAATGTGAGTCATTAAATGGAACCAGGGACAAGATTAAGATGGCCATAAAACCTGTTTACTTGCCTGGGATGGTGACAAATTCAGCTCTAACCAAAAAGGGAAAACTGGTTGTTTAAAAATGCCCTAGGGTCCATAAGAAAAGATAAGAACAATTGCTTCGGAGAAGTTCTGTCCTTGGTACTGAAACCAGACAGGACTGTCTCCCAAGCATCTTAATGAAGGGGATTCTGCAGTGTAACAGTGTCCTCACAACCTCCTAATCGTGGACCCATAGTCGAATCCCAAAGAGATGGCTGACTGTCAAGTTGCCATTTGGCTTGGTCAGTAGTAGAGACAACTCTGTGGCTCTAATGGGTTCATACTGTGAGGGTACAACTGCCTGATTCTCTGTTGCTCTTGCTTGTACGTGGCCAGTAGAGTTTCCAGCATGTGGATTGCCTCAAGCAATCCTGTCAGATAAAGGATTCTTTCCACCTAGTTGTTGAGACATTGGGTAGCTATATGTTTGCATTAAGATTGTAGAGTCTATGTTAAGACTCATATTTATGCCTTAACAGTTATGCTAGGGAAAGGGTAAACATCTTCCTAGGAAAGCTGAGGAGCTTTGATTAGAATATATGCCTGAGTAGAAAACTACCCCACTTCCACTAAGAAGGATCCAAGAGAGATTTCCTATCTGTATCGTCATAACCATGCTCCTTAACTTCTCCAGGACTGAGTTTTCTAATATGTTAATGTCTTTATGAGTGAAATAAAGCATAGAACACTGGGCAACTGTTAGTTGTCATTTATTATTTAATTAATCACCAAAAAACCCTACAACAGCTGGACACAGTTTAAAAGATGTACTGGTCCAAATCTCAAAGAGTTGAATAATCTTTGTTGTAGGTGATACAAAACATATACTGATGAATACCGAGCAAGCCAGCAGATTGTAATTGAATGCTCAGATATCTGGGGTAAACAGTAGAGGAAGTCAGAAGGGGGAAGCATCTGTCACATTGTCAGGGAATGCTTCGTGGAAAGCGTGGCCTATGAAATTGGAAGAGGGAAAGGCTCAAGTGGAGAGAACAGGGTAGAGAAGGTACCTGATAGGTAGGCATGTAGAGATGGGAAACTGTGCAGCGTCTTTGGGGGAAACACTTAACTAACCTTTTTTATAGGTCCCTCTACAAAGGATGAGACAAATAATGTTTAGGGATTAAGAAATGGGACAAATTCGATCACCATCCTCCCCCCCGCCCCCGCCCCCCCCACTCCGCCACCCAAGGCAGCTTGCCAGTAGCCGTGCTATTGACTCATTCCCCACACTATACAGATCCTGATAACTCAACTGGGTGGTAGAAAATGGAGAGGAAGCCTCCTGTGCCCTTTGAGCAAAGAGCTCAGTGTTTAGTGAGGGAGGTAGACTTGTAACTAGGTAATGACCCTGTAGACTGTAGAGATGGGAAGTGAGAGTTGTGAGTGACTGCCCCAAGTGGCCAAAGGAGACATGGGAGAGCAGACGGGATACAGCAATGTGACCAGCCAATCAAACATGCCAATCACTCGGTTAATGTAGGCAAATAACAAGGGCTTGAGTAAATGTTTCACTGAATTAACTGGTTGCTTGAGTGATCAACCTAATCAAATGTTTGCTGGCATCATATAGACACAACCTTAACAATGTAAATATTATACTCCCTTGGCTTTGAAATGATTTGATGGGACTGGCCAAGGAATCTGAGCTCCTAGTGGTCTCTAGCCTTGTTTTGACTTTCTGCCCATGGTGAGAAGAGAATTGTTTTTTATGGACTATTATTCACTGTCTAAAATACAGCTCTGCAAATATTTCCAACATTGACATTAATTCTATGATTTAGAAAGATATATTTGAAATCTCTTTTTGAAGGCTGAAGTTCTTTGCCTGGCTCTTCACTGGAAACTGATCTAAACCAAGCTGCTTTAGTTTATGACCATAACCACCTAGGTTCTGCTTTCAAAGCTCTGCAGATTTTTTTTCCCCATGCCCGTCCTATCCAAGCACTTTTAAAATGACTGGAGTGAAAGTTCAGAGTTTTACGGGCTTTCTTACAGTAGTGCTAATTTTAGGATATTCAGTTCTTTTCCAAAAATCCAATTTTGTCTCCATGATCCGCTCTACAGCAGTGTTCAAGGTTATTCGAGGGATGAAGTGAGTGCAATTTTGCTTTTATCCCCTGGAGCTCGTACTATGCACCGCACAGTGAAAACACTGGATTTATGGAAGGTCAGGGATGTACCTCTGTGATGTAGATTGCGTAACCAATTTTGTAATCTAACTGTGCAGCCTCCTGGTCTGAGCTTGAGTCAACAGCAAGTACACCTATAAACCTTGCTATTTTGGGCTTGGTAGGGAGAAAGAAAGGAGAAGGAGCAGGGAGAATTAGGGTTAGGATAGCAGAGTGACGATCGATTGTACAGTTGGGATAGTGGCTTTACCTGTTAAGTTTATTTCAGGGGCAGTATGCCTGTAGTAGGCTCAGATTATAAGGTCTCTAATATGGGCTTTTGTCTCACTATCTTTGCAATCACGTGATCAATTCAGTGACTATAAACTCAAATGCCTCTGGAGGAGGGACCAGGTATGTAAATGTATCGCATCAGGCCAGTTGTGATACAATAGGGAATAGTAGTGCTTGTGGCAAACTGGAGAAGGTACACTCATTTGCGTAGAACAATTAAGGCTTTTGGGCAGGCTGATTTTGGCTACTGAGCATTACCAGTTTGCAACTACTGAATTAAAGTGCATGAGAAGAAACTATATTTATATGTAACTGCTGAAGAGACGTGCAAATTAATTATACAGCTATGTCCCTGTGTAGTTTGCCTTCTGTGTCCATCTCCGATTTGATTAACAGAATGAGGAAACATTGGATAGGGACATTCCATCTTGGAGGTTCAAAATTTTCATTCTCTCAGAAAACTATTCCATTAAACCATGGCAATGAATCTTCCAAGATTTAAGTTTTGTGGTATGTCTTCTAGACAGCATAATTTGTAATGCACTGTTAGTACTTATGGGGAAATAACTGAATAGATTAAAAGCAATGTGTTTACACATGTGACTTTAGCTTTCATTATTAATGGAGTCTATTCTTTTTAATGTATGTGTCCAGAATTTATATGAGGGAGAAGTATTCTGTGGGTCATCAGTACTATACTTCCTAACACTTAGAAGTTGTGGTTTAATGTTTAGGAAAGTCCCTTCTAGCTAGAGGTTTGTGGGAGAAATGTGCACGCTTTTTTTCATACTCACTAAAATGCCATGATTATGCACATGGGTTTTGGAGACAGAAAACCCAAGTTCCCAGGTTTAAATTCTGGTTCTAGCATTTATGGCTTGTACGACCTTGGGCAAACTACTTCACTTCTTTGATCTTGAGTTTCTTCATATATAAAATGAAATTTTTATAAGGCTTCAATGAGGTGGTGCAGATAAAATAACCAGATCAGTCCATGGTCCATAATAGGTGTCAGTAGATGATTAGATATTGCTATTATTACAGCTACAATTAATATTATTAGAGATACAAGTGTTAAAATCTGATACAAGGGCCATGGGGATTATTTGGAGTAAGTCTCCAGGATGATATAAGGCTTAAAATATAGAACCCTGGGAAAAAAACTGGAAAAAAATAAAAGGTTTAAGATTCTCAGGCCAGAGAAGGTGAGGCTGAAGAAAGAGTATATTGCTTTTTCTATTGGATCAAAGCATATGTTACTCAGTTCTATAGGTTAAAATAATTTGAAGTTGACATAGAAGAATATTTTTACAATTTTTAGGTGGGGAAAACGTTTAAAAAAAGTCAAAAGACGAGGAACAGACTAGGAGACAAAAATCACATACATATACCAAACAGAGAGTTAGTGAATATAAATAATCTTTATGATCAATTAAAAAAACACATGCAAATAGCATGTGTCCTCACATGGCAGAAAGAGATAGAAGCAGAGCAAGCTCTCTGGTATCTCTTCTTATAAGGGCACTAATCTCATCATGAGGGTCCTGCCCTCATGACCTCAGCTAAACCTAATTATCTCCCAAAGGCCCCCTCCTTCAAATACAATCACACTAAGAGTTAGTGTGATGGTATCACACTAACAGATAAAAGCACAAACATGTGTAGAGACAATTCACAGGTAAAAAAATATTTATTTTTACTGTGATCAAGAAAATATAATTAAAACAAGTTACCCTATTGTCAAAAATCAAGAAAAGAAAGACCTTAAGGCGATTTCTAAAGACCCACTGATTAGGGATATTTAGAATGGCCTTTGAGAGAAGTTTTGGATAAAAGCTCTCCAGATTGTACAGTAAAAATCTTCCCCAGTTCAGCCTTCGGTAGAAATAAAACAACAAAAGGCAAAAGCAAAATTTAAAAATAGAAAACTCTTATCCTCCTTATAGAAGAAAACCACAGCTATTTCTCTCATCCCCTCTCATACCCAAATCTGGATGCCGTCCAGTTTGGGAAAAGTGGAGTTCTGAGAAGGGAATGGATGATTTGAGGGCTAACCAGTCTTTTTATATTTTCTTAAATTTCCCATGTTCATGCATAGTTACAGATTTGAGCTATTTATCTCCAGTGGGAATTACGATTGCTATTGATTTTTTTTGAGTACCCCAAATTGAGGCCGTAAACGAACCTTTCCAAAGTACAGGGCTTCGATTTTCTTTAAGGAGCATTGCTAGAAAGATGGCAGGAAGACTGTTCTTTGGTGGTGGCCTGCAGAACTCAGCTCTTGCAGAGAGTGCATCCTGAGTGGGTGAGGAGCAGGGGTGGAGCAATGCCTTTCTGAAATGCTGCTAGAGGCCAGTAAACCAACAATGCAAAGGAATTGAATGTGATAGGTTTGCCAGGCAGGAATCTTGGGGCAAGTAGGGATGCACGATTAGGTGAAATGCCAAAGGAAAAGTGTGAGAGATCTGTTAGAGCATGTCTGTGAGGACTAAGTTCCTAGCAGGAGCCCAGTGATGTCAAGAAGGGCTCACAATGCTGGACTCTTGAAACTGTAGCTCTGAAAATGCTGGACTATAAAATTTTTTTTCAAGATTTAAATTTGGAATAAGAAATAATGAAAAACTAGGCTCTCTAATTAGAGAGGATGGTATTATAGGATAGATTATGGAGAAAAGGAAGAAAACTCAATCTTAATTTTCTTCTATTTCATCCTTTCCAGCAGAACAAATAATCTTCAAATTGGAAAAGGGCAGGACAAGTAGTATAAATAATATGACCGGGCTTCCCTAGTGGCACAGTGGTTGGGAGTCTGCCTGCCGTTGCAGGGGACACGGGTTCGTGCCCCGGTCCGGGAAGATCCCACATGCTGCGAAGTGGCTGGGCCCGTGAGCCATGGCCACTGAGCCTGTGCGTCTGGAGTCTGTGCTCCGCAATGGGAGAGGCCACAACAGTGAGAGGCCCGCATACCACAAAAAAAAAAAAAAAAGAAAAGAAATAATAATATGACCAACTAGTTAATTCCTGCTATGCACTGAATTATATCCCTCCAAGATCCATAGGTTGAAACCCTAACTCTTAGTGTAATGGTATTTGGAGGAGGGGTCTTTGGGGGATAATTAGGTTTAGATGAGGTCATGAGGGTGGGGCCCTCATGGTGGGATTAGTGCCCTTATAAGAAGAGATGCCAGAGAGCTTGCTCTGCTTCTATCTCTTTCTGCCATGTGAGGACACATGCTATTTGTAAGCTAGGAAGAGAGTCCTCACCAGAACCCAACTGTGCTGGCACCGTGATCTGGGGCTTCCAGCCTCCAGAACTGGGAAAAAAACAAATTTCTGTTGTTTAAGCTACCCAGGCTGTGGTATTTTGTCATGGCAGTCTGAGATGATACAATTTCTAAAAGAGATGAGGAGGTAATAGAAGAAAATCTAGGCATTGTCAGTGCTCTGGGCTCAGACATAGGACTTCCCCAATGCTAAAGGAATGTGAAGATTTGACACTGGAAATGGGGGGGGCAGGTTGGGGATGTTTTGCAGGCATTTATGGAGCTTAAGAGGAGCCTGAAGATGGATAGGTAGCCAGATTTTCAAAAATGATATAAAGAATTTTGAAAAATTAGAACAACCATATCGATGTTAATCAGGATAATCTGATAATTTATAAAATAATTCACTAGTTGTTTTTATGAGGAAAGGAAGCAAACTATCTATATATCATACTAACATAAACATACCTTCAAGAATAAGGTGATCTTATCTATAGATCATGGGACTGTTGTAGATGTCATATTTTTATTTCTCCAGAGTATTCTTTTTTATAAATTTATTTTATTTATTTATTTTTGGCTATGTTGGGTTTTTGTTGCTGTGCGTGGGCTTTCTCTAGTTGAGGCGAGTGGGGGCTACTCTTCGTTGCGGTGCATGGGCTTATTGTGGTGGCTTCTCTTGTTGTGGAGCACAGGCTCTAGGCGCGTGGGCTTCAGTAGTTGTGGCTCGCAGGCTCAGTAGTTGTGGCGCACGAGCTCTGCGCCACAGTTGCTCTGCGGCATGTGGACCTGGACCAGGGCTCGAACCCATGTCCCCTGCATTGGCAGGCAGATTCTTAACCACTGCACCACCAAGGAAGCCCTCCAGAGTATTTCTTAAAAGCTCTAGAGTTTTATAAAAACAAAGGTGGTGGCAGGGATTAGAATGTGGGCTGCAAGAGGGCAACATTAGGCAGATTTAGGTGGATTTGCAGTTGGGTGAGCGGCCATATGCAAAAAGTGCCAGTCCAAATGGATGTCCCTAGAACACCCCAAGGCTCTGATTTGGTTCCATTCTCTGCAGGTCACTGAAAACAATTGTCTAAGTGAAGACATTGCAAATGTGTTTGTCATATTGCAGGTAATAACAACTTGAATAGAATACGTCAGAAGGATATCAAGATTAAAAACAAACCTCCGGAGACTGGAACAAAAGGGCAAAAACAAAAGGGAGAAATGTTACAGAGCTAAATGTAAGATTCAACATTTACATGTGAAAAAGTCACTTAAGCCAGTGTAGGAGAGGAAGGCGTGACATTTGTCCATCCATAGAAAGGAATCTGAGGTCTGTTGACCATACATTTAACGTGAGCCAACTATGTAGATCCTCTGCTGAAAAAATTAACCCCACACAGCAAATACCCAAATCCTAATGCAAGTGCAGCTGCGTTAACAGAAAAGGAGGGTCCAACTCTGAGGAAGTGCTAGTCCGACTGCTTATCACTGGTAGAGCACTTCTTAAACACGCTATTAGTGCTTCAAAGAAAGGCAACCAAGATGGTCAGTGCAGGTCTGGAAACCATGGGGCATGACAACCCTGGAGAAGAAAAGGAGTCAGGGTCATCATCTCTATCTGGGAACATTTGAAGGGATGCTATGAAGAAAAAAAAGGGGTTATTCTATTGTTGTATTGGGCAGGGATACATAAAATGGATAAACGTTCTCTTGATTTCAAACCACTAGGGCTCCTCAGTATGTAATGGGCTTCATTATCATGTAACTTCTTGTTTTAGAAGCGTTCAAAACAGGATTCACTTAACAAATCTTTAATGAGCACCTACTAAGTGTCCAATGCTTTTCTGGGTGCTGAGGGTAGACCGAGATGGTGGAGAGTAACAAAGGAGCGAGTTGAGACCGACAGAGAGTAAAGCATTACATGGCAGTGGTATCTTCCCCCTTAGTCCTGGAATTGGAGCTTCAGCTCAAAGCTGAGGACCTGAAGAACTCAGTGCGACTCTGTGTTCAAGGTGCTGCTAGCCCCGGGAACAGCCCTCCTGCAGTGCTTCTGAGAGGCACCAAATAAGAATGAGCTTTACCACTGCACCCACTCTCACCAGCCAATGTAAGGAGGCTGAAAGTGGTAGGAGTCAGCATTTTGGCGATGCCTATTCAGAGCTTGGCTATTCCCTTCCCTCCCTGTGACAGAGAGGTAGGAGGGCCTTTCCCTTCCTTGGAGCTAGGTGAGTAGGGCTTAGAGCGAACCGACCCTGGGGCTGTCTCCAGAATGGTGGAGTAGCATCTCATTCCCTGGTAGAATCTGTAGGTCTTTTTTGATGCTGTCTCTGGAGTAGAGCAGGAGAAGTTTTGGAGAATATTCGTGGAGCCTGGCAGTGAGGCTGCATCCCTGACTTCTCTCTAAAGAGAGTCAGAAGTGAGTATTTGATCTGTACCCTTGAGGATGAAAGGACATGCGTCTAAAGGCAGAGCCCAGAGGTCCACTGGAAGAATCCAGGACAGGGGAGCGTGGTGTGGCTGGGGAGAGGGGGCAGTGTTTACGCCATGCTGGTTAGTGGCAGCTGATAAGATGGGGAGCACGAAGCCTCCAGTGGGGAATTAGGTTGGCTCCACTTGCAGTATTTGGGGAGTAGCTGGGTACAGGAACTGGACCAAGTCTTGGGGCTCTTAACTTGGGAAAAGGCAAAGGTACCGTGGCTGCTCTCCTGGAAAGGTAGGGGGAAGAGTGTTTCCCTCAGAAAACCCCACTTCTCATCTCAGCAGATTCATTAGAACCATCCTGAATCACAATAAGACAGAGAAAACCTTTACCACCAATGCATGTCCAGGCACATAAAAAGTTCTCTTCAATGATAGTGGCGGAGGTTGTGTCTGTGTGTCTCTATGAGAACTCTGTACTTTCGGCTCAATTTTGCTGTAGACCTAAAACTTCTCTGAAAATTAAAGTCTATTAAAAAAATGATAGCTTATGTGACAGGAGGCTCCGTCTCTCAGAGTTGTCGAGAATTGATACGATTTTAATTGCTGAGTGAAAGCAGCTATAGCCGTTTCTACTGAGGGCAATCCTAGCTCCTCTATTTTTCAGAATTACAGAGATTTGGCTAAACAGAGATAATAGAGTTTGCTCCTGGGCAGCTATCTTGTGGACTGTCTTTGGAAAGGATATTGACTGCCACTGAGCTGTACATGACTTGCAAGAGAAAAAAGAGGTAAATGTTGAAGGTACAGGAGACTCAGAGAAATGTTTACATGTATGCCCGCCGCAGCCCTGGGGAACATACCAAACGCTTAACACATGGTTGCTCATGTGAATGAATGAACAGATGGACCGGTGAACTAAAGAGGACTCTTATTTTATTATTATTATTATTATTGGCTGCACTGCATGGCATGTGGGACCTTAGCTCCCTGACCAGGGATCGAACCTGCATCCCCTGCATTGGAAGGTAGAGTCTTAACCACTGGACCACCAGGGAAGTCCCTAAAGAGAAGGCAGCTCTTGATCCCTGAAGTAGCACATAGTGGAACTAAAAACTCATGCTCTGGTGGGGAGGAGGATGGGGGAAAATGCTGTCATACTCCAAAAGTCAAACAAAATAGGAGAGAGAAAGAGAGACTAACTTCCTTCTCCTGGGTGTGGTGGGTGAGACTGAGGTTCTCTGAGAGTCCAGTGTCTGGGAGCAGAAGAGTGAGGGAACTGAAAGAAAGAAAAGTGTGTAAACATAGTGGATTTCACTCCAGTCTCTCCCATAAGACCCTATGGTCTAGCCTGTGATGGGGGCGGGGAAGAGAGTAGCTTTGAATTAACTTTGAGGTGAGTAGCATTTGAAAATGAAGAGGCTCAAGTCTTAAAGACCAAAGTGAGACAGCTCTCAACCACAGGTGGCTGAGAAGCTATAGATTTTGGCCAAGATGCCATAAAGGACCGATTTCTTCTCGAGAAAGGGGGATTGACATGGCACTGTTAGGGACACTCTTTCGTATTTATATCCCAGTAAGTGGAGATTTCTCCAGAAATTGGTTACATAAAAAAAGAGTCATAAGGAGAAGTGAAGGAAATACAATTGAATGGGTACTAGAGCCAGACGGGGGGGGCAATGGGATGGCAGGACTGAGATGCTTTTCTAGGCATGGGGTGGGGGGCATTGCCCTGAGGATGTAGGCTTTGAGCTGAAGAGTTTGTGGGAAGAGATAACAGGTAGTGAGCTTTGTAGGCAAAGGCAACAGCAGGTGCTAAGGCCCTGAGGTGGGAACAGGCTTGGACAAGGCAAGGAACAGAAAAAAGGACAGTTTGACTGGAAGTGGGGAAGACATGGCATGAGACAAGACCATGGATTAGTTCCTGGGAGGCGTCATGCCCACAGGACAAAGTTGGGTTTTATTCTCCATGTGAAGTTAAGTCTTTGGAGGGTTCATTCAGGAGAGGGATGTGGTCTGATGTATGTGAGATGACGTGAGTGCTGTGTGGAGAATAGGGAGAATGAGGGCAGGAGTCGAAGCAGGGAGACCAATTCAACAGCAACTCTCTCTATTTTCTCAGTTGAAAGAGACAAAAAAGTATTAAATCTCAGTTGTTGGGGTCATCAGTAATGATGATTAGAGAAAAGATCAAGGAAACACTGGAAACTCCTGCTGGCCAATGCTGGATAGGTCACTTTCTTTCTCTTTCAGTTCAATAGCACTTGTAAAATAATTGCTATTAAAATATTAACAGCTGCCATGTATTGAGCGCTTACTCTGTGCCACGCCCCGTGCTAGGCATGTTAATTACTCTTACCTTATTTAATCCTCACAGGAATATGCACCAGAAATGCTGTAGAAGAAATGGCAGCTGTTAATAACCAAATGTAAGACTTGACAAGCTATCAGCTTAGTCAAGCAAACGTTTAGCCATGCAGTGATTTAAAACCAATTCCATATTTGACTAAATTCCATCTTTGTAAACAACTACTTTATTTACAGACTTTCGTATCAAAAGGAGCACTTGACATATTCTTCTCTAGTTGCAGAGATATTTTGAAGTCACAGGCATTGTCAGGAATACATCTCAGAAAAATTAACAAATCATTTTCTAAAATGCCCTTCAGATGTTATGGGTTTTAATAGGCTGAAGTGTTATGGTATAGAGAAAAAACACACTGGGACCCACTCTTTATGGAGGGCCTTGCTTCAATAAGCAAACAAGATTCCGTGGAGCTGTGCAAACGTTGAATGAGGGATGACCACGGATTTAAATTGGAAATTTTTTGTCAGCCAAGGAGAGTTTTTTGGTCTGTCTCCATGAAATCAATTTTACAGGTTTTACTTGATGAAATGATCAAAGCCTTTTGCTTCTGAGCAAACATTCCTTCGAAATGTAAAATTAATAGTTCAAAACTTAAAGGAGAAATAATCATGGTTTTAGATTTCAGAAGATGACCAGTTATTGTGAATATTTGGAAAGAGAAATTTCTGATTTAAAAACACGTTTCCAGGCTTAGAAATTAACTTATCTTTTTTCTGTATAGGTAGAAAGTATTCTCAGTGTTTGTCCCCTTTGCACATACTATGCCATTCTCCAAACAGCATGAGGGTTGTTGGCACAAACTGATAATGAAGACTTAAAAATATGTTTTGTGGGCTTCCCTGGTGGCGCAGTGGTTGAGAGTCCGCCTGCCAGTGCAGGGGACACGGGTTCATGCCCTGGTCCGGGAAGATCCCACATGCCGCCGAGTGGCTGGGCCCGTGAGCGATGGCCCGTGAGCCTGCGCGTCCAGAGCCTGTGCTCCGCAACGGGAGAGGCCACAATAGTGAGAGGCCCGTGTACCGCAAAAAAAAAAAAAAAAAAAAAAAAAAAATATATATATATATATATATGTTTTGCCATAATAAGAAACTATAAATAATTCATAAACATTTATTTTTTATTCTAAATAAAGAAAAAATTCACGATGAAAGCAGAGAAAGCCTGTTATGAAGAAAATAGTTTGGAAAACCAAAGTAAGGCTGAAACATAAAAGAAGTATTCCTTCTGAGTATTAGAAAAAAATATCCTTTAAGTGAAATTGTGCAACTACTCAAATGGTAGCACATGCAAAAATAAGGGCACAGGTGGGTTTCTAGAAATCAGTTAATATTTTTATATCTAATACATTATGTTATTGCCATGAATTGAGTGCCTACCTCATGGCAGGCTTTTTGCAAGGCACTTAAAAACATGTTTTCATATTATAGATATTATTATTCCCGTTTTATAGATGGGGAAACTGAGGCTTAGAGAAATTAAGTGGGAGAGTTAGGTTTTGAACTCAGGTCACTATGCTACACTGCCTTTTAGGTGTTATAAAAAGCTGTAAAATTTAGGTGATTGGTGAAATAAAAATGTATAGAAAGGTGTAATATTCTTGCAATAAAATCAATGGGATTTTATTGACTAGTAAAAATGCCTCGGTCGCTAATGTCTTTTTTCCTGGTTCACACGCTGCTTCCTAGAAGAAATGATCTTGGAAACTGATTTTGATCTTTTCTTGCTTGCCTTTTTGCCAGTGACCAAATCCTTTGCTCTCCCCTGACCCCAGGACTCCCCGCCCCCCAGCCTCTTCCTCTCTCTTTCCCATGCCAAAGGTGGGTGAGGGTGCTTTGGGTTGGGTAAAGAGTCATTATAGTATTTTTTTTTTCATTTTTGTATTTTATATTAGAAAGTGTCATTTGCAGTAGAAACTGTGTTCTATACTTTAAATACATTTTTTTAACATCTTTTGGAATATAATTGCTTTACAGTGGTGTGTTAGTTTCTGCTTTATAACAAAGTGAATCAGCTATACTTTAAATATTTTTTAATGAATTAGAGTTTGGACTAATCCTCCAAACATCTAGAAGATCCTTATAGGTTACAGTGGAACTATACTTGAAGAACTACTCCTTCAAAGATTACTTAGAAATCAGATATTTCCCATACAGTGATCTATGCATCCATAATAAAATTTCTGTTGGAAAAAGAAAAGAAAAAACATCAATGCAGAGTAGGATAATAAGTGGTATTATTCTAAGAAGATCCAAACACAGTTTTAACTATTAATTACTATCATGTTTGGACTGTGAGCCAGCTAGTTCCTAGACAGAAAAGTTAGAACTCATAAGTGCAATTTTAAGCTTGTTGCCAATTATTAATTGCCTAAAACGCAGGACTTAGGTTTGGAGGACAAACTTTTATCAGATTGAACTCAATTATAAGCTGGAATAGAAGGAAACAACAAAATCTTCCAAAAGCAGGGAAGAGAAAAATGGTCCATATCTTTTCATTATATTTTGCAGTATTTGTTCTAATCTGAATCTAGTCTTGTACTTCCTACCTTAAAAAAAAATGGTGGGATTCAGTCCATCAAACTTAATAACTAGACATTATTAACTGTGGGGCTAAATTCGTCTATTTTCTAAAAATGTCTTTGTGTGACTAGCCGACGTCCCTGTGTTAAAATACCATGACAGCCACATCCGGTGGCAGGGTCTGGGGAAGGGGCGGCAGGCGCCATGTCGGGCCGCAAAGGTGGCAAGAAGAAGCCCCTGAAGCAGCCCAAGAAGCATGCCAAGGAGACGGACGAGGAAGATAAGACATTCAAGCAGAAACAGAAGGAGGAGCAAAAGAAACTTGAGGAGCTAAAAGCGAAGGCCGTGGGGAAAGGCCCCCCGGCCACAGGTGGAATTAAGAAATCTGGCAAAAACTAAGCTGTTCCTTGTGCCTGAGGCAATGATGATCCTTAGTTCCATCCCTGTTTAAACATCTGGGTTAAACATCTGGATTCCCTGCCATAACATCTGTTGCCACCTATAGCTAGAATGAAATGTTGTCTTGGAACCTATTGTATATTTAAGAATAAACTTTTGTAAAAAAAAAAAAAACAAAACCATGACAGGTAATAGATTTTCTAGAAATATTATAAGATAGATGTTGCCTTTTTCGAAACAAAGTCTACTTTGGGATATTTAATTTAGGTATAATTTCACAGGGTTACCGCTTTGATTTATTGAATGAACTGTCCAAGCAACCGGATTGCTTCACTTGTTTCTTTTACACCACCTACAGCTATAGTGACTAAATTGACTCATATGCAGTTGACCTGCTGGACGTTAGTATCACTTAGTTGCTACCTTTATTAGCAGAAAAAGAAAAATTACCAAAGAAAGAAAATAATTTAAGAGTTTAGGTTTGGCTTATTATATTTCTTAGAAGTTCATTTCTTTGAAGAAAAACATTTCCCTCTGCTGTAGCTCTCCGGCGTGAGGTCCTTAAAGAAGCAGTTGGTGAGGTATGGGAGCCCTGAGCCTGGAGCTGAGGGCAGGGTTTTGTTGAAACCTGGCCATGGCACCCTAAGAGACTTCAGTCACTCAAAGAGACTTCAGTCTCTTTGTCTCTCTTGGTCTCTGTCTCTGTGTCTCTTCTTTAAATAATAACTGCTGTATTTACAATACTTGTGAATGTGAGTGTAAGTGGCTTTCTCCTGTAGCAGCCTTTGAAAACTGTGAAGATATTATTCCTCGTAAGCATTTAGAACTAGAGTTGAAAGACAAGAAAGTGTTGGCAATTGTACATCACACAATTGCTTATCTCTTTTCAATAATGTACTGTTCAGCACAGTGTACATTCCCTGAGGAAGCTCTGTGGAATTGCCCTTTCTTCCACTTAGAAAGAAAGCTTTAATTCCTTTCCTGTATCTACTCTGAATGGTAATTGGACATTGAGATTCTTATTTCATGATTTATCATGATGATTAGGGCAACAGAGAAATAATACAAATTTGGCCACTCTAACATAAAATAAAATGAAACATCCTCTGAATAATTATAGGGTGACAATAATGATTCTCCTCTCCCCCCCTCACTCCTCTCAACGTTCCTGTCAGAGAACGAATGAGGCAATGCATTTGTATTAACAAACAAATGAATTGACATTTTTGAGACTGGCCAAGGAAACGTTATCACTCATATTTCCTGCAAGAAAAAGAAATTAATTCTCAGTATCCATAAATATTGCTACTGTTTTTATCACTAGGGTCCTGCTTATAAATGTTTTGTTCTCACTGTCCCTTGCTTGCCAGACTGCCCTTAAAGGAGTGAAGTAGTCAGAGAGATGACTCATCGGGGAGGTGATGGAGACAGGGAGAACTGAGAGGCTCTCTGCTTTCCTTGAGGAGATATTTGCTTTATCTCTGGACTGGTCCAAGGTGAGGGAGACAGACAGCTGTGGGGCAGACAGCTGTGGATGTAAGGGTCACAGGGTGATGGGAGCAAACATATTCATCAGGAAGCATCTTCCATTCTTAACCCTTTCTGCTCAGGGCTGTACCCAGGCATATCCACCACCCCACCTCTATAGGACAAGGAGGCATATGTATGATTTGGCCGTTACGTAATACTAACTCAGTCTTTCAAAAATGGAAACGGTCCTTAAAATATTCTTTTTATGGTCTGCATGATATTCCAAAAACGGGTGCACGTGATTTTTACCACCCTCTGTATGTGGATAATTTTTGCTTCAGAATTTAAGGTTCTGTATGTTGTATCTTTGCTTCAGAATTTAAGTAGAAACCTTCTCTTCATGTTACGCTTAATTAGGTTGGGATCTGTTCTGTAGGAACAGATTTTACTAGCTTAATGAAAATTCTTCAAATGCAGTGCAGTATAGGAATGGGCAAAAGAGAAAGGAGATAATATTTGCAGAGGGCTTATAGTCATGTAGACATTTGCGTGGACTGTTTGTTTTTAAAGGATCTCATTTAATATTCACAAAATGTAGGTATTCAGGAAACCAAAACTCAGATAGATTCGGTAACGTGCTTCAGGTAAAACAGCATGTTCTAGAGATAGGATTGAAATCCTAAGGTTTTGGGCTTCAAAGCTGCATCAGATTGGGCACACTTTACAGTAAAATTTGTGCTACAGTGAACAACATTGTAGAATGTGCCAGTATAATGATTCTTGATCAGGCTGGCCAGAACTGACTTTACAATACCCTTCAAAGTGGGAGTGTCATGACAAATCAATGTGTCTAATTAGGGAAAGGAAAGTGTGGGAAACCTATTTATGCTTTAATAACTAAAACAGCACTGGTCTCTTGCCAAATTGACATACATTTTTGGAATCAGAGACTCTAAGATACTCCTTAAATGCTACTTATGATAAATAATGCCATTTAAATGTCCACCACCTGCTACAGCACATGGCTGAGTTCTCAGAACATTTTCATTTCTTCCTTAGATAGTCTTGATTAATGTACAATGATGGAGAAAGTTTTTTTTTTTTTTTAGAAAATGTTATGGGGGGCTTCCCTGGTGGCGCAGTGGTTGAGAGTCTGCCTGCTAATGCAGGGGATGCGGGTTCAAACCCTGGTCTGGGAAGATCCCACATGCCGCGGAGCGACTGGGCCTGTGAGCCACAACTGCTGAGCCTGCGCGTCTGGAGCCTGCGCGTCTGGTCTGCAACGGGAGAGGCCGTGATAGTGAGAGGCCTGCGCACCGCGATGAAGAGTGGCCCCCGCTTGCCGCAACTAGAGAAAGCCCTTGCGCAGAAACGAAGACCCAACACAGCAAAAATAATTAATTAATTAATTACTTAACTCCTACCCACAACATTAAAAAAAAAATGTTATGATGTGACAACTAGATGTCTTTTTTTTTTTTGCGGTACGCGGGCCTCTCACTGTTGTGGCCTCTCCCATTGCGGAGCACAGGCTCCGGACGCGCAGGCTCAGCGGCCATGGCTCACGGGCCCAGCCGCTCCGCGGCACGTGGGATCTTCCCGGACCGGGGCACGAACCCACGTCCCCTGCATCGGCAGGCGGACTCTCAACCACTGCGCCACCAGGGAAGCCCAGATGTCTTTAAATATACCAGTTTTCTGTATAAGCTAAACAGTTTCCAGGGGATAACTTTTACAGTTCCAAAGCATTATCCTAAATAAGGTAGTATTTATGTTATTGAAGAGCTTTGTTATCCCATGTATTTGTGGCACTAACAATGTCTATGTTGTAAAATGGGACTGGGAATAGTTTTTGATTCCTATTTCTGTCCGGGTCATCATCTCTACTTTGATCACCTTTAAGAAGATAACGCCCCTACTTTGATCACTTTTAACAAGATAACACCCTTTCCCACCCCACTACAACCCTGTGTCAATTAGGAATTATGTTTGACTGCAGGTAACACTACAAGCCTGTGTCAATTAGGAATTATATTTGACTGCAGGTAACAGAAAGTGGTCTACCTTGGCTTAACCAAATAAGAGTTAGCTTTTCTCACATAACAAAAAGCCCATAGGTAGAGAGTCTGGAATTGGTCCAGTGGTTCCAGGATACCCTCAAAATTCCAGCCACCCTTTATGTTCCAGTGTTCTGTCATCCTCAGTATGAAACTTACATTCTTACAATTGCTTCACATTGCACGATGGCTGCTTCACTTCCAGACTCATGGTGTCATTCAAGGTAGGAAAAAGAAAACCAGGTGTCACTCAGGAAGGGCCTGTGTTGCTCTTGCAAAAGCAAAACTTTCTGGAAATCCCCAGCAGCATTCTGCTTATGTCTTACTGCTCAGAACTGTCATGAAGTCAACCGTCAAGGCAGTCTGGAGAAATGAGTATTTTAGCTGGGCTCACTGTCACCCTAAAGAACTTAGGGTTCTATTAGTAAGGCAGAACTGGCGAGTAGTTTTGGGGTAAGACAGCTGTGTCCATGCTAACCCCAACACCAACGCCAGCCCTGAACTGTCCCAAGTGGCTTTGGGATTAGAGTAGAAAGTGCAGAGGAAAGAAGAAAAGGAGGCTTCTTCAAGGTCGCCAGTGGCCTCTTTATAGCTATGCACTGTGTGTTTTACTCTTCTCTTCCTTAGTGTTGGGATATCTTTGCTCACTCTGTCTTTGGTGATCACTTTCTCTCTCTCTCTTTTTCTAATTACTCATTTGCCAGGTACTGTCATTTCCCTAGAGTAATCATCCCTGACACTTCAGAAAGATTAGGCAGCTCCCTTTTATATATGCCCCCAGCACCTGGACCTGTTTTTCTTTTTCCTTCTTTTTGGAACACTTATCACAATTATACTTACTTATGGGAGCTGGGGTACAGATTTTTTATTTGTTCAATGTCTTGCTTTCTTTTCCACCAGACTATAAACTCCCCCTAGGCTATAGTCTCCCTCCCTTCTGTGTCTAGCACAGTGCCTATGACAGAGTAGACCCTCAATAAATATTTGTTGAATGAATTAACAATGAATGAATAAATTTCAAGGCTCTTCTCTCACCTGCTGTTCGTTCTTTTCTTTAGGCATCATTTTTTGTCCTCTTCTTCCATTCTAACTTTAAACATTCTCTAAGTGCTCTCATACATATTTATCCATTCATTTATATTTCTTTTTTTTTTTTTCTGTCCATGTCTCTCTCTCTAGATTATTCTTCCTGTCTCTCAGATAGGTATTATCTTTACTCAAACTCTAGATGTCCACACCAATTCTCTTACTCAGGTATCTGTATCCCACTTCTAGTTGCCTGCTACTTTTTAACCAGAATGCCTTTCCATCGCCCTACACCCAACAAGTTCCAAATGACCTTCATCAGACACACATCTCAATTTTCTAGTCTCAAAGTGATGACACCTTCTTCTAGTTACTTGAGCTTGAAAACTTGGTGTCATTTGTGGGATCATTTATTTATATCATTAAGTTGCATTTTCCTTGGCAAATAGCTCTAGCTGTTCTCTATTCTTGTTGCTGCCACCCCAGTACACAGTGTGCAGGGTTTGTGGGTACTGGTACGTGTGAGGTGGCAAGATGAAAGGTGACGGGGTCAACTGACCAAATGCTCCCAATCAAGAATGAGGCAGAGCTGAGGCTTTTGCCAGTTTATGTTGCAGTATACTCTTTTTTTCTTTTTTTTTTTTTTAACATCTTTATTGGAGTATAATTGCTTTACAATGGTATGTTAGTTTCAGCTTCACAACAAAATGAATCAGTTATATATATACATATATTCCCATATCTCTTCCCGCTTGCGTCTCCCTCCCTCCCACCCTCCCTATCCCACCCCTCCAGGCGGTCACAAAGCACCGAGCTGATCTCCCTGTGCTATGCGGCTGCTTCCCACTAGCTATCAGTTCTGGTGCTCATGACTCGTGGCACAATCAATGTGATAACCTGGGATTACTGTGCAGTAAAATTGGAGAGGACTTAGCTACTTAAAATGGGGGGGGGGACATTTTATGATGGTAGGTATGGATGACTTTTGCAGTATTTATAAAAAGATCACAAAATGGTATTAAAAACTGCAGAAGTATAGTAGCAGTAGTAAAGCATTTTGTAAAGACATTAGATATTCCCACTCAATTTCATAATGCAGAAATTAGTGAAAATTTATTAAAATTAATAGGTATGAAATTTAGAAAAGTTAGCACAGTTGATTCACAGATTATCCCATTAATCAAGATGGCCATTTTTCTTTTACAGGAAGATAGTAAATCATATGGATATATTGTATGAATAAATGAATACAGCAGTGTATCTATGAGGCCAGAATGATTGATTTAATAGTGACAAATTTTGATACTTTCTGTTTAGCATTTGCAGTCTAAAACTCTGTTAGCTGTTGAAAAAACCCCTAGTGTTTGAAAAAACTACAGGCAAGGAAAGTTACATTTTAACACGAAACTTTTCAAACCATTTTGTGAAAGGATAATTTCTGCATCGCTTTAGGTTGATTGGCCGTGCAGTATGCAGAAATTTAGTGAGCACTTCCACATTACCCTGGTTATTTCCTACAGAGAATGTAAGGTTATTTAGGATTCTTTGTTTGTTTGAGAAGGAGGAAAGTTTATGATATAGTTCATTTTTTAGTTCATAGCATTTGTCAGATTGAAATTCATCTCTGCACCATGTTGTTCTTTAGGATATGTTCTTTTGATAGGTAGATGTTTAGATATATAGGACACAGAGGCAAAGCAGCACAGCTGCTATCAATAACGGGCTCACATCACTCTTAATTTCCCTGATTTTATACCTTTTCCCTTGCTTTATCATTCAAGTATTCATTTGATCATGGGGATTACATACAGAGAAATGTGTCATAGACAGGATCTATGAAGCAATGTTTTCCTTTCCAATTTATTTCAGCTAATTCTGGTCCCTTTAATGTAACTAGCATTGGGATGTAGGAATTAAGGCATGCTTAGATTTCTGCCATAGTCTTTTTCCCACAGGAAGAATAATGCTGGAAAAGGAGACCAGAGATCAAGATTCTATTCCCCTTTATTGGTGGATATATTTCATTTATTGCTTTTAGAGATTCTTCTCCTCTGGACATTTTCATGGTTTTCTCCCAATAGGATAGAATAAATATTATTTGGGTTTTCATCCATCATAATAATAAAAAGCTACTGTCATAAGGAGAAACTTGAGGCTTTAGAGCTGGTACAGCATTAAGTCAAAAATCTAAGCTTGGGGGCTTCCCTGGTGGCTCAGCGGTTGAGAGTCCGCCTGCCGATGCAGGGGACACGGGTTCGTGCCCCGGTCCGGGAAGATCCCACATGCCGTGGAGCGGCTGGGCCTATGAGCCATGGCCGCTGAGCCTGCGCGTCCGGAGCGTGTGCTCCGCAACGGGAGAGGCCACAACAGTGAGAGGCCCTCGTACCGCAAAAAAAAAAAAAAAAAAAAAAAAAAAATCTAAGCTTGTTTTTAATGATAAAAGCAGTGAGTAAAAGGCATGCAAGAGATACAAAAAAAAAAAAAAATGTGCCTAATCTTTTTCTTTGGATTTCACCTTCATGGATGTCTTAAAACAAGTGGTTATAATTCAGTTCATCAATTTGACTAACATGATTTAAATTGGTTGTCATTATTCAGTGATAAAACTGAGTAAGTTCTTCCTTTTTTAGCTGCTTGGGCTGGTGTGTTTTTATACATCCAACTAACCTCAGTACTGTGGTATATGTCACTATAAGAAAATAGGAAAATCAGCTCTATCAAAAAGGTACAGTAACGACCAATATTGGAGCTAGTAAGTTCTGTTTATATGGAACTTTTTCTTTCTCTACCATTTTTGTGGAGGTAGAAAATCCTGTGGTTATTAGAGTGGATAGTGGCCAACGTCGTGTTTTCATTGTAATATGACATGAACCAGAGCTAGAAGCGGTCAAAGTTCAAATCACGTCTGTTGTTGAATGGCCTGTATCTTATGGTTGGAAGGCAATAGGTGAGTAAAGAAAACGGTTTTGAAACCATAGGAACCTTTTGTAGGTTACCTGCCTAGTATCCACCTTCCTCCTTCCTTTTTCCCACCTAGACCACTAATTTCCCAAACATTCCAGTTCTAGCCAATCAACATTTTGTAACCCTCTGGCATAGAAATTGGTCTCAGGATGATCATGTGACCTGATAGGAGGAGACAGGTGTTGGAGAGTCAGAAGGACTCTTCTCTCTTCCTTGGGTCTCTCTCTCTCTCTCTCTCCCCTTCCTTCCCTCCCATGTCAGATGTGCAGGAAGTATTAAGCAGCTTTCTTGCTACTGATCAACAAACTTTCAGTCACAAGAAGGCCAGTTGTAAGGTGAAGCTGACACCTTAAGTGGTAGAAAGAAAGCCTTCTCGATGATTTAAAACCATCTCATTTAAAAACTGGTGGTAACACTAATTTAAATGCCTATTATTTATTTTTTATTTAAAATTTTTTTCATCCAAATTTTGAATGTGATGCTTTTAAAATCAATAATAACAGCATCTATCAGCTATTGAGTTCTTACCATGTGCTAAGCATTGTACCAGATACTTTATGTGCCTTAGTTCATTTAACCTGCAAAACCACATTATGAGGTAAAAACTACCATCTCCAAGTACAGATGCGGAAGCCGAGGCACCAGAAGTTTAAGTTGCTTGCACAAGGCACACAACTAGTAAGTGGTAGAGGCAGAATTTTTGTCCCAAAGGCCATGCTTCTACCCTACGAAACCATCCATAGTCAGACCTTGAATTTGGAGAAGACTATTCTCAAGGTCATTCAGGTCTTTATCGTGAATACCCTAAAAACAGCCCTTTGAGGTCAATTTTGCAGATTTCTGAGGCCTTAGAGGAATTAATGTCTTGGTCATGGTTGCATAATAAATGGGACGAAAAAGGCAGTGGTGATGTGGTAGGAGATAATCTGGCTCTGTGAACACAATTCATCCACTGTGTGAGGTCAGTGGGCTTGGTTTCTGCTCTGTCTTCCCAGTATCCCTAGGCATCCTGCTTTTCCATCTTTGACCTTGTCATCATCAGTTACTGTGTTCTGAGAGCCCAGATGTTGCCTTGTCGGATTGGAGCCTCACTCCACTCTGTGAGGAATGATCCTTTACGTTTCTGTAGCGGCCTGTAACTCACCAAGGTCTTCTCATCTGTGATCTCACTTGACCCTTTCAACCACCCTATGAGATGGACTGTTATACTCATTTCCTTTACATCTTAGGTGCTTAGATACCACTTTGCTTTCAGTTAATTTGCATTTATAAATATGTTGCCTTAGAAGTGATTTTTACTTCTATCTTACAAATGTTGCTGAACTTGCAGCTAAACTATAAGCTCCATGGAGAGAAGAATTGATTATGAGTTTGGTGTGCTTGACTTTCCTTCAGCAATGCCTCCTGTTGGTATAGAGTGTTTTCTCAGGAAAAAAAAAAGATAACTCATTAATATCCAGCACTGACTTTCCAGAGCTCATTGTCAAATATTCAGAAATTTTGTTAGCTGGTTATTAAATTGGTAGTTTGAAATCTGTGGTGGGATTATTTTATAGCAGGAAAATTGGCAAAGGCTACGTAGCAAGGCTACCCTCCATCTACTCCCACCGTCAGAGAGCCAGTTTACAAGGACATCGTTGTTTACAAACTTTCCTTTGGTCCACAGACAACTGCTCTTCTTTATCCTTTGTAAATTAGCTAATGGCCATGACCCAAATGTCTTCGCCGGGGAGAAGGTAGAGATGAGAACACTGAGTCAGTCTCCATGTCTTTGCTGTCCTGAGGCTCTGAGCAGAAGATGACAGTTTCTGTTCACTGTAGAAAGCAACTACAGAAAACCGTCAGAGAAAACTTGATCAGGAAGCCCGGAAATGGCATTACCAGGAGTCTGCCTCCTTTCCTGTTCCATCTGTGTCTCTTTCCATCCATTCTTGATTGAACCAGTAGGCTGGTCAAGCTATGCTTGGAGGGATCTCAGAGCCTGTAACAGGATGGTTTGGGTTGCCGGTAAAAGAACTCCTGATTAAAGTGGTATAAACCACAGGAATCATTATTGTTTACTTAATAGAAAGCCTGGAAATAAGAGGCCCAGAGTTAGTTCACTGTCCTATCAATGGCCTCAATGATTCCAGGCTGTTTCTTTTTCCCTCTCTGTCACCCTCAGTGTGTGAGTAAGTGGTAGTTCCCCTTCTGGCTGTAAGAAGGCATCAGTAGTTCTAAACAGCAGGAAGTTAATTCACCCCCCAAACCCTCAAGGATATCCTGGATTTGTGATAGGAAACCCTTGTTTGTCTCTCTCTCTCTCTCTCTTTTTGACCGTGCTGCATGGCATGTGGGATTTTAGTTTCCCGACCAGGGATTGAACCCATGCCTCCTGCAATGGAAGCATGGAGCCCTAATGCCAGGGAGTTCCTGTTTTTTTTTTTTTTTTCCTGAAGGAAAGACATTCTCTAACCTTAAATAGAGGGTTTAAGGAATAAAAGGGAAATGGTGCATCTTAACGAATACTAAAAAAAGCCCTTTATGGTAAAAATAATTTTGAGGTATTCATTTCCAATTAGCAGGATTCTCCAGTGATTCTATGTGATGAGAAGTTAATTAAGGAAACCAGCAACGCAAGACCATCATAGAAGCTGTAGGAAGAACTAAAGGAAAAATATCGCAAGAAGAAAAAGCAAAAGCGTTCATTGTAGCATCTGAGGCAGTAAAATGCTATTTAAGTGGAATTGAAGACCCAAATGGCTGCAGTTATGGAATATTGCAAAATTTTTCACATTAAGGAAAAAATAACAATATTTTTACTTTTGTAGGAAGCAAAATTAAATGAAGCTGCCACAGGAGATAGGATATCTGAAACCATAGGAATTAGTGAGCACCCCTGTCCTGAGGGGCTTGTTCTTTGTTTCCCATTGCTAACACAGTACCTGAGACACCATGTGAGTGTTGACTGAGAAGAAAGGACAGGAAATGATTCAGATAATAGAATTGTGCTACGGGGGATGGGGGGTGTGTGGGATTGGCCATGGAGGAAGGAGCCCAGGCACGTTATCGGAGCCGAAGTGGACAGGCTTCAGATGGAGTTGAGGGTTACTAGTGTTTGGACCGGTGTTTCCCTCATTTGCTGCAGCGGGAACAGAACTGGCCCCAGAAGCTGGTGAAATGACTGCCAAGGGCCGAGACCTGCAGAGCTGGATCACTGCGCCCTCATTCCCTTGTAGGACCACCTTTCTGGCTCAATCTCTTTGACACCAAATATTACCTCTCCTTCCATACTGTTGGGTGAAATTAAGTAATGAATTGGTTAAAGTGGATTCACAGGTGACTGATATTTGTATTGAATGGCTTGATTAGTTGTTTTATAATCCTTTTGGGGAAAGTTGGGCAGTTGATACAGATGTAAGGCTGTATTATCCACAGTATTCATGCCAGTTACATCATCAGCTTAAAATGCATTGGGAAGGCATCCCATGCCATGATGGTACAGAAAATACTGTCACACAGAATGCAGGGTATGAAGAAAGTCTTGTAATCTTTCTTTAACATTTTTCTGTTTTAAAATAGTGAAGTGTGAGTACATATGGTACAGAACTTTTTTTGGAAATCTGCCTTTAGTGCATCAGAAATGAAAATGTCCTTTAAGCATTAAACATCAAAATCCATTTTCATATTAAAAAACCATCACCCTTCCTTAGAACCCAGTAGATTTGCTTTTTTCCTGTAGGAGAAATCCTCACAGGCTTCAGACACAGAGTAAAGGGGAAGAAAAGGATATAAGTTCAAGTAGTATAATAAATATATTACAGCATCACAACTCCATTCATCCTAAGTGAGATGTATAAATCTAGTAAAATTGGAAGCATCGTGTTTGTGAAGGATAGCAGCTTCCTTCCAACAATTTTAATTTATATAATTAAGCCTCAAATCACATGTGGGTTTTCATAATAAATGCATATGTTCAAGTTAGTACTGTGACTTTATTTTACTATTTTTTAAAAAATTTTGAGTCTTTTCCTTTCTGGGGCAGCATCACCTCTTTCACAAAGAATGTGTGAAAGGCCAAGTCTGCAGTATTTTATAAACATTGCTGTGGTCGTGCTGTTTTGTATTCCATGAATTTGCTATTGAGTTTCATAGAATCTGACACTCAAAGGAAATGTCTCTTAAATATTACCTCTGGCTGAATAATACGTTGACTTTTTTTTAAAAAGGCAATATGTGGGGCTTCCCTGGTGGCGCAGTGGTTGAGAGTCCGCCTGCCGATGCAGGGGACGTGGGTTCGTGCCCCGGTCCGGGAAGATCCCACGTGCCGCGGAGCGGCTGGGCCCGTGAGCCATGGCCGCTGAGCCTGCGCGTCCGGAGCCTGTGCTCCGCAATGGGAGAGGCCACAACAGTGAGAGGCCTGCGTACCGCAAAAAAAAAAAAAAAAAAAAAAAAGGCAATATGTGAGAAAATGAAATAGTATCTAGGATAATAAGTAAAATTCAAGGACAGTAATAAGTAATGATGAACGAGATGCTAATCTCCTTGAGTTCAGGATCCTCCTCATCTTCCTCCTCCTCTGCATTTTCCTTGCTCTCTTCCTTTAATTACATCCTATACAGCAAGTGACTTTGAAACTCATAGTGACTCAAAAAAATAGCTTTTGAATAATGAGTGGACACATAAATCTTTTTATCCTTCCCCAAATCTGGCTTGCCATGTCGGAGGTAATGAGTGATTGATAAGCAGTTGTTTTGTTTAAGACGTTTTATTTTTTTTTTGATGTGGACCATTTTTAAAGTCTTTATTGAATTTGTTACAATACTGCTTCTGTTTCATGTTTTAGTTTTTGGCCCTGAGGCATGTGGGATATCTTAGCTCCCTGACCAGGGATCGAACCTGCACCCCCTGTGTTGGAAGGCAAAGTCTTAACCACTGGACTACCAGGGAAGTCCCAATAAGCATTTGTTGAATGAGGTTTTTGAACTACAAACTTTTTTTCTCTAAGGTGTGCAGTCTTATAACTTTTGAGCTTGTACTGTACTGAAGAAGCAGCTATTAAAATGTTGTTGAATAAAGGTTTCAATGGGCCCACTTTAATAGAGGAGTCATTTCGAATTAACACAATGGTTTACAAATAAATACTGGGAAAGAGATTAAAATTAATTTGTTCACCCAAGTAGATGGTTTTCTTCTTATAGTTTTGTTCATAATTTTTTAATGTGTTTGCTTTTACGTATATTTACTTCCTAACATCTAACCATTTTTACCACTTTCATGATTTTTAGACATACTTTCTTACCACCTGTACAGTTATTACTCCACATTTTCCTTAAATTGATTCACTTTGCAATCTAAATTTATTTAAAGAGAAAACTTTATATTAGTACTGTGAATAGAAAACCGGTATCCTCTCCTGAAAACAGAAGGCAGCTATAAAAATAAATATAATGTGATGAAAATGACGTTATTAAATTTTAGCCAGCTTCTGTTGGGAGAAAGACTGAGCCTGATTTAAATGTTTGAGGTTGTCGAACATTAGAGAAGAGTAAAAGACATACAAACGCCAAACTGAGCCTTTTTTTCTGGCCATGTTATAAGGGTTGAAAAAGAATCCAGAGAAGAATAACTTATCTCTACACTGAGTCAAATATAAACTTCAACCAAGAAAAAAAAATCTAGATTTTTTTTTATGGTTCCAAATTAGTGGGGCTGTAATTTGTGAAATTTTAGGGCCCTATAGTTTTTGTGATAAAGTAAAAAGTTCTCTTTATCTTAAACTTTGTTTAAAACGTTTGATTTAACACATACAAAATTAAGAATATAATTTAGAGTGAAGCTTCCATTTTCCTTCCGTGAATTTATTTCCTGCCCTATGGGTCATATAAGCAATGTTTGGGTGTTCTATGAAGGTACCATATGCTGAGTCGGGTTTATACTTTTTATACCATTAATGTTTCATAGGGAATGTCATTCTAGATAGTGTTCATGAAATTACGAACATGCATGTGTAAACTTTATTAATACTTTAGTGTCTCACGGAACTAACTGAGCAGAGAATAGGTCTACTTGATCAAAATTCGAAATTAATGTAGTCATAGATAATGAGTTTTAGTATGTAAGTTTTGAAATACTTCATTCTTTAGCGATTGCTTTGGGCTGGTTATCTCAACATCGATAAAGATCATTTCAGGTCATAACTGACACACAATCAGATTGACCCTCTTGATTGAAAGAATTGATTTTCTAACAAGTAAAGTAATAGTCTATCAATTCAGTCAAACCCCTGGTGGTTGGTCACTTTAATCAAAGTCAGAATGATTTTGTGCAGAGATGGGAAAGAAAACTTGTAAGTTCTGCATCATTGGTTTCCCCTGTCAATTCAGGAAAAGCTATGTGGCTCAAAACTCAGCCTGGCAAATTTAAATAAGGAAGAAGGCAAATGAAAGATAGGCTTTAGAAATTTCAGCCATGATGGTGACATGTGTTATGTAATACTTTCTAATGAGAGTTTCAGAAGTGATCTATCCCGGTGTTATAGGTAGAAATACACTTGAAACACTGAAAAATCAAAGCAGTTGATTTTTAACTGCTTTTTCTGGATGAGCAATGGATATGTTCTTTATTTATGCCACATAGAAGGCAACTTAAAAATATATGGAAAACACTCTCATGACAAATGCTTGATGCTTTATAATAGCTGGGAACAGAGGCTGTTTTTAAAGTGGCCTTGAAATTTTTGAATATTGTTTTTGTAACTACTAATTGATTTTAAAATAATATTTAAATTAAATCAAGCAGAAATGCTTTTACAAACAAAAACAAGGTTTAGTAAATGTTTTACTTTTAATAGTCAATCTGAACAAACACTGAGAGATTAGATTTCAACATAAAACGTAAATAGTTTTCAATAATTTAGAGAACAGCACATACTTTTCACAAATGCATCGCAGATAATTTAGTACCTATGTCCTGAAGCATGAGGAAGAATTTTAATAGTGCTGTATTTATAAAGATGAATTTGCTTTAAAGTGTGGATGGTTGAAATTTTGGCCCGTTTTTCTTCTCCTTTCACATTTTTTTGGTCCAAGCTTTTCTAAGATTTTCTAGAAGAATCCTCCTTTGAATCAGTCAGATGCAAGGTGGAGCGAGATGAAGGTTACAGTTAAAATCCTTCCTATGTATCATGTTAATGTTAAAAGGTTATAGTCAGTCTTAGCTAGATATTTGGGCCCACATGAGGAATTCCAAACAGAAGCCATTTACTCTTTGTTGCATACAATCGAGTACATCTTTAAAACCTCTGCCTAAAAATCAAAAATGGAGATGACTGGTAGGGACCATAACTCTTAGATTGACTTTCTTTCTTTTCTTGTCTTTCTTTGCTTCATTGTCTTTATAATTTCAGGTCAAATCCAAAGAAACAATTAATCCTGACAAAGAGTGTGGGTGATCTTCAAAAACTGAGTGATTCCTATAAATTAAAAAAAAATCGACATAGTGACTCCTTCAGGTATAAATACAACATTTTATGGCAATGTAGGAGCCTGGCAATGCTCTGAACATTCTTTGTTAAACCTGCAGAAGCTACTAGAAGTTAAGGACTTTAGCTTTGTTATAATGAATTCTCCGTTGGGGCATCTTTGACTTCTGAGTCCTATAATCTTGTTGAAGTTGCTTAAGCAATAGCTATGTGTATGGATTTATGTTAAGGAGGTACTTGATAACAAGTTTTTTAAGACAGAGTTTCATTTGGCATCTTTATAAAAGCCATGAAAAAGCTTTTCTTAACTATGATTATAAGAAAATTATCTTGGCCTTGAGCTTTCTAAGAATGCAAGAAATTATTCTCCTTTATTAAGATGTTAATTCTTACCATATCACCCTACGGTTGTCTGAAAGAATTCACTAGTGATAAAACATGGCTAGAAGTCAAAAGTTAATAGTAAAATTAATGAAAAAAGTTATCAATATAAAGTAAAGCAGAGTGATGGGAAGAACCAAGGATTCTTCCCTAAGGGGTAAAATGTTTTCTTACGGGAGGATTAACATAGTTTAAGAAATAGAGCATATAATGGTATTAGAAACTCTTATATTTTTACCACCTGTATTGAGATAAAATCTCTCCTATAGTCATGAGTGATCAATATAGTCTCTATTTTTTAAAAAGTGTAAGTAGAAATTAAACAAAAATGCAACCCATTCTCATAAGTGAAAACAACTGCTCTATCTACCATACAAACCCACAATTTGTATTAATTTCATGTACCAATAGTTCTGAGATTATCTGGGGGAAAATGATGATCCTGGAAAGAAGAGAATGAAGAGTTTGCAGCTCTCCATCTTTGCTAGAGGGAGGAGTTGGAATTATTTCTCTCTGAGATAGAATTTTAGGGAAAGATGGGATTTACTTTATACCAAGGATCCCAGTGTCTACCCTACTCTAGGTGACACCCTTAGGCTGGCTGAATACCATGAAAGTCTCTTAATAAGAAAGAAGGAAAGATTCGCCACTGGTGAGGCATCTCCACAATAAATTTGATTCCAGAGCTTCTTAAAGAACTAAGGTTATTGTATTAGTCAGGGTACTTCAGAGACACAGACAAATGGACTTTATCCATGTCTGTCTGTCTGTCTGTCTGTCTATCTATCTATCTATCTATCTATTTATCTATCTATCTATCTATCCATCTTGTAACAAGATATTTGTTTAGAGGAATTGGCTCACAGGATGGTTATAGAGGCTGAGAAATCCCAGGATCTGCAGTCTGAGGGCCTGAGAAACATGAAAGTCCATGGTGTGAGTTCCAGCTCGAGTCTGAGGGCCTGAACACCAGGAAAGCTGATGGTGTAAGTCAGCCTGGGTTTGAAGACAGGAGGAGACCCATGTCCCAGCTCAAGATTATCAGGCAGAGAGAGTGAATTCTCTTACTCAGACTTTTGTTCTCTTCAGGCCTTCAACACATCGGATGTGGCCCACCCACGTGGGGGTGGGCAATCTGCTTTACTTAGTCTGTCAATTCAGATGTTAATCTCACTCAGAAATACCTGCATAGTCACACCCAGAATAATGTTCAATTAAATATCTGGACTCCCTATAACCTATTCAGCTTGACACATATAATTAACCATCACAGTTATGCTTTAACACTTATTTAAAATTTTCATGAAGATTTTTAGCACCTAGAAGTCACTGGAAGTCTCCATCAAAGGGAGAAATGGGGAGGCTGAAATGACAGGGCATAAAAGCAGCTACGTTTGGGGCACTGCTGCGTTTGGGGCACTGCTACATCTTTCCATGACGTGACTGAAATATGCCTGTTCTCATGGCAGAGAAGCTCTAAAGGTAACAGGGGCCCTGATGAGGGTTGTGTGTGCATGTAGACAGCGATCAGTCAGCATGAAGGTGCCGGACGCCAGTGGGTGAGGGAGAAGGGACATTAGAAAATAGGACAGTGGTTCAAAAATTCTCAGGTCGAGCATTGCCTACATTGAAATTTCACCTGGTTTACTCTGTTGCCACATGGAAGACAGAGTAATTGTCCTTTAACACTGTCAGAAACCTGCCCTCCCCAAGCCAGCAGTGAGCTAAATCAGCCAGGTCGTTTCAGCAGGCAAAGGACATTCATTCATGTATTTATTCAGGAAGTATCTCTTGAAGGCTTTCTGTGGAACCAATACTGGTTTTGGCAGGTGCGGGGATACAGCAGCAAATACAGCAGAGTCCCTACCTGAAGCGGTTACATTCTAGTGGAGAAGACATCTAATAAACATTGTAAAGTGTTATGAAGAAAAGAAAGCAGAATAAAAGAACATTGAGTGATGGGGAGGTGAGGTGGGGGGTGTCTTACACAGACTGGTCAGACAAGACCTCTTTGTAACAGTGAAGTTAGAGAGGATATCTGAGTGATGTAAAGGGTCCATTCATGAGAAGATATTAGGGGAGAGAATTCTAGGAGACAGCATGTGTAAATGACCTGAGAGAGATGGATATTTTGTTTTTGGAGGCAAGAAGACAGGTGTGGCTGGGATGGAGTGATCTGGAGATGAAGTCCAAGTGGTAGGTACAGGCCAGATTATGTGGAACACTGTGAGCTATGTAAGGAGTTAAATTTCATCAAGAATCAATGGATAGATACCAATTATAGTTTTCAACAAGGGAATAACACAATCTAATCCCTGTTTTTAAGAGTTCAATTTGACTATTAAATGGAGAATAGATACAGGAAGGTAAAAGTGGAAACAGGGAGATCAGTTATTAAGCACTGCAGTTGTCTAGGTGAGAAATGATGTAGTTTGGACAAAGGTGATAGCATTGGAAGTTATGATAAATGTTGGACTTGGGATGTTTTGAAAAGGAAGACCACAGAATTTGCTGATGGCTTGGAGCAGGGTGGAGGGAAAGGGATAATTAAAATTATTTGATAACCAAAATTATGAGTAATCTGATTACACTTAGATTTTTGTCATGGTGCTGGTAACTGAGATGGACATAATTGGGGGGAGGTTCAAAATTTGCGGAAGATAGAAATGAAGAGTTTTCCTTTGGCCATTAGTTTAAGAGTCTATTAGACCTCCTAGTGGAGATGTTGAAGAGGAAGCAGTAGGACATCAAGAGTTGTGAGCTTAGGGCACAGGTAGGAACCTGGAAGTAGAGTACAAAGGTTAGAATATGGAGTATGGGGACTATATAATATCTGTGTGGTCTGGTAATATTTAGCCTATTGGTAATTATATAATGTCATGGAACTAGATGAGATTATCTAGGAAGAAGTAAATATAGAAGAAAAGAGAGCCAAGGACTGAACTCTGGAGAATGCTAACATTGAGAGAAGGAGGAGCCAGCAATGGAAACTGAGAAAAAATGCCAAAGAATTAAGAGGAAAACCAGTAAAGCATCCTTCACTGGAAGCCAAGTGAAGCAAGTGTTTCAAGAACAAAGCTATTATCCATTAAGTTAACACTTTGGAGAGGCTGAGTAATTTGGAGCCAGATGTGGCAAGATAGAAGTTTTTAATGACCTTGATTTGAGCAGCTCCGTGGGAGTGGTGGAGGCAGAGCGTGATTGGAGTCGATTAAAGAGCAAATGGGAGTAAGTGGAGACACTTTTTCCCAGAGGAGAAGCAGAGAAATGGGCAGAAGCTGGAGGACATATACGGTCAAGGAAGTTTGGTTTGTTTGCTTTCAAAGTGAGAGACTTTTTATAACATGTTTACATGCTGATGGAAATGATCCAGTTAAGAGAGGGAAAATGAGGAGGGAGCAGAAAAGGAGGGTAGAAGAATTTCAGTAACAAAATTTCTCAATATGGGAGAAGGAATGGAATCCAGCGCACTGTGGAGGGTTGGTTTAAATGGACCAAGGAGAGGTCATCCATTGTATCAGGAAGAAAGACAGAGTGGATGGGTCCGATGCAATTAGGTTGGAAGATTCAGTGATAAGAAAATGAGGACTTCTTTTTCTGATTGCTTTTCATTTTTCAGTGAACTATACAGATCAAGGTCATCAGCCCAGAGTGAGAGGCAGAGGGAGGGCAGAGTATTGAGGGTTTGAGGTGAGAGGAAAAAATACATAAAATAAATTTTTGGTAGAGTAGGAAAATGAATTTACTATGAAAGATAGAAGGATGCTGATGGGGTGTTTCTTGAGGTTTATGGTCATACATTTGTTTTTAAAAAATGAATAGTTTTCTTAAAATTATTTCTTAAAACTTTATGTGAGATCTGGTAACTCAAGTGTGTGTTTTTCTCCAGCCACTTTCAGGTACTGGGGTGCAAGTGGGGAGCAGATAGGTTTTGGTTTTTGCTAGGTAGATAGGTTTTGGTTTTCTCTCAGATACTTCAAATTAGAGACAGGCAAAAATCACTGAGTAAAATTCTAATTTTAGAATTAGAAAGAGAGAGAGAAAGATAGAACAAGACATATTCAAGTTACTAAAAACAGTGTCTGGCATAGTGGAGGAGAGGTTTCCAATGAGCCGGTTGCTAAAATTCTAAGTGAAATGCCAAGAGAGGGATTGGGGAGATAGTAGATAATTGTAAGAGACTCATTGCAAACAGAATTGTGCTTGGCAAAGTCTCTTAGATCTGAAACTTAGTGGAGATATATCTGGTTAAGATAGTTCACAGCCTGGCCTTAGCGAGTTCGAAACAATATCATCACCATGACTGTCAATTAGCTTACAATTTTTATTTTTTATTTTTAGTACTTCCACCATGCAAAGCCCTGCATTATCTGTAACGAAGAGAAAGCACAGTCCATGTCTTCGGGGAATTGACATTCTACCAGAGATCTGGTAGAAAAGATAATTCGATGTAGAAAATGATCCAGAATGGTTTTGTTGAGTAGTCTGTTTTAGTGGGAAAGCAACAGGCCCACTAAGTTGTTTCTGTGCTCTCCTAAACTGGAATGTAAATATTTATGGAACACAGACATCTTTTAATCAGTAGCACAGTTGGGTCTCTACAAATATGCAGTTCTCCTTCAGACACTTCAAATTAGAGACAAATATCAGGAAAAAAATCACTGAGCGAAATTCTAATATATCAGGTATAAGCAGATATTCCCAAGAATTCACGTATATGATTTGTGATCAATACAAAATGAATGATTTTTCTCTCTTTCTCTTCCTCCTTCTCTTCTTCTTCCTCTTCTTTTTTGGTAAAGATTAGGTAACAAGAAAAGAGATAAAATAGTGTCTTGCAGATCCATAGTCTCTTTCCTTCCTCCCTCCCTCCCTCCCCCCCTTCCTTCTTTCCTTCCTATAATGAGTTTTGCTTTTGTTAAAGTAGCCCAAGTTCATTATAAATATAAAAACAATAGAAGAAGGTACAAAGAAAAATGTGATTGCCCACCTCAAATTCCACCTCCCAGAAATAATCATTATAATTTTGACGATTATCATTCTAGAAATCTCTCTATGCTTATGCGTGTAGGTAGAATAATAGACAGCAAGAACTGATAACTAAGTTGTTGTTCTTCATCCTTGAACGTGGGGGAAAATTTGTAGCCAAGGTCTTTCTTGCAGATGATCACCACTTATCAATGTTTCTTGGAACTGCATGTGCCCTTTCAATATACACATTTATTTTCCCCTTAATTATCAGAGAAGCTTAGCTGCACTATATCTTTGAATACTTTCTCTGTTGCATTTATTGTGTTATCTACCTTCTATATATGTTACTTTTCTTATAATTGTGTTAGGTTTTGTATTTTTTCTCTGCCTTTACTTGATTTTCTCAAGTGTTTCCTCTAGTGAGTAATTTAATTTTCAACCTTGTCTATTCAGTTCTTTGATCCTACTAATGTGTTTGTTATTTTACTAATTTAATTTATACCGACCATCAACTTCTTTCCTTACTTGTGCAATCCCTTTTTCTAAAACTTATTTTGAGTTCCACCATCTGGTTTTGAGCTTGTTTAATTGAATTCATATTCAAATAATTTATTTTGTAGATTAAAGCACTCACAACGAATTTTCTTTAAAATCTTTCCTAGAAGTTAAGAGCCACTAATAAAAAGAGATGCTCTTATCATTACAATTGTTGATTGGATTCACCTAGTTTGAATACCTTTTCTTAATAATGAAAGTGGTTTTAAAGTCCTTAAAAGGAATTACTGAGAATGGGAGGCCACACCCTGCAAAATAAACTGTTTAAACTGAAACAAATAGTTCGTTACCTTAGGCATATATAAAGAAAAATCTATAAATAAATTATATATAAGCATGACTACATATTGTTCGGGGGTTAACTGTCAGCTTGACTCATTAAGGTGTTCATGAACCCTTAACCACGAGAGGCTAGGAGGGTCTCTGGCTTGTTGTGATTGATCCTCTCCTGTTGTCATCCTTGTTCCCTTCCATTTACTGATCGTCTTCTGCATCGCATGTTGACCCAAGTGGGCTCATGTTGGACTGGTCATTTTCAAGACCAAAACCAGGCATAGTCGTGGAAATGTTTCAGTCTGTCTACCTTTGTTCAAAGTTAGACTTTGACACATTGCTTCTCCGTGAACTCAATTTCTGTAGTTTAGTTATCTGTTCTGTTCGACATTACACAGTTACATGTAATATGGATTGCTCCCAAGAGGTGCAGCACTCTTCCAATCCACAAGTTGCAAAATTTCTTGGCACAAAAGGTCTTCCCTTTCTTCCACAGTTGTAGAAGACATTTTATAGACTTTCTGCCTGTGGATGAGAAGGGACTAATTCCCCATCTGGATACCACCTGTAAGAGTTCACACCTTTTCTCAGAAGAAATTTAATCGATAGCAGCAAGCTATTTCATGTCTTTTTAAGCAATCCATGCTGCCATTCTCTAAGAGTTAAGTATAAAGACTCTTTATGGGTTGTTTTCCTAGGATGTTATTATTTATAGAATCAGTGCCATTTGTATTTAAAATTTGTTTAACAGAAGCAAAGTCAACAATTAAATATATATTTCCCCATGCAAAAATAATCATGTTGTATCTTCATGAGGGACTGTTTGAAGAAAGTATATAGTGACTAAAGTGACTTTGATTATGTATTTTGGTTATTATCTAGCCTGTCAACTCACTCCAACCTAACTGGAGGAATAAAAAGTCGTGTCTGTGGCAAAGCAATGAAACAGTGAACCCATTAAAGCAGTGTTTCTTAAATTATGTTTGAAGACTATCTACACTAGAATCATCAGGGAGATGTTAAAATGCATATCTTTGGACCCTAATTCCAGGCCCATCATAGACCTCTGAGGATTTGGTTAAGACCATGAAGTGTTTGAGAACCATAGTATTAGTATTAGAAGTTGCCTGTATGATCATCAGTGAAAATGAACTTTACTAAGAAATTTAGAGAACAGGATGAATTTTTATCTGTGCAAAGAAAATATAAGCCACCACTTTAGTTATGCTTTCAATGTTTTAAAATCATTTCTGAGCTATCTTCAAGGTGGGGGATGGAGAATTAGTGGGCTCTCCTGGTTAGGGAAGCAGTGGAAGTGACAAAAATGCACAAACATCTAATCGTTCACAGATAAAAAATGCTTAATTATTAAAGCATATACCTTCTGGAGAGCTGGCCATAGCAAAGGTTTCCTGAGTCCTGTCTCAAGTACCCACTGCCAAGAGCAGCTGTCTTCTTCTAGGAGGAAGATGCACCATCGTCTTTCTCCTGGCTCTCGAGCTGTTGACCTGGGATATGTACACTGCTGGTGGAAAAGAATGCGGACATTTCCCAGCTGGGCATGAGGGAGAGCTCACCCCTGAGTCTGCCAGTGACTCGGGAGTCTGTTTATTCTGAAATTGAATTTACACCCACACTTTAGCTTACCTGTGTGTGAGCTTGGCTGTATTGCTCTGACAATCCATTTCATCACAGCTTCAGCAAGTACATGATGTGATTCAGTAATGGTGCAGGTATTTATTTCATTTTTTTACACCTTTATCAAAGTATAATTTACATGCAATAAAATGCACCCATTCTCAGTATAAAGTTCAATGAGTTTTGACAGATGTATGCAACTTTGTAATCACCATCACAATCAAGATACAGAACATTTCTATCACCCAAAATCGTTCCCTCATGCCACTTTGCAGTCAGCCCCCTCTCCTACCAGCCACAGTCCTGGGCAAACACTGATCTGTTTTCTGTCATTTTTGAATAGTTTTGCTTTACTGGAATTCCAGATAAATGGAATGATATAGTATGCATGTCTTCTTTAGCTCAGTAAAATGTTTTTGAAATTTATCCGTGTCATTACATGTAACAATAGTAAAATAGTCTATTTCTTTTTAATGTTAAGTGGTAGTCCATTGAATGGATGTACCACAATTTGGTTATCCACTCACTTATTGATGGATAGTTGGCTTGTTTTCCAGTTTTTGGGCTACTATGAATAAATCTGCTATGGATATTCTTGTAAGGTAGGCATATAATTTAATCAGTTTTGGGACGGTTGGGTCAAATGACAGATGTATGTTGAACTTTATACGAATCTGCCCAACTATTTACAAAGTAGTTATACCACTTTACTGTCCCACCAGGATTGCATGAGATTTCCATTTGCTCCAGTCTTTTAATTTTTAGCCATTCTAATGGATTTGCGATGGTATCTTAATGTGGTTTAAATTTGCATTTTTCTTTTGACTGATGTAGTTATGCATTTTTTGATGTATTTAGAGGCCATTTGTATACCTTCTTTTGTAAAGTGTTCAAACCTTTTAAAATTTTTTTAAAATGGGATTTTGTTGTCTTGTTATTAAGTTCTGAATACAAGTCCTTTGTCAGATATACCTGCACACACAATTCATATATATATATATGAATTCATATATATATACATACACACATACATATATATACACATATATACATACAAATGAATGTGTATGTACATTCACATATATATGCTCATATATACACAAATATATGTGTATATGTATATGTGTGTATATATATATACACATATATATAAACATTTCATCCCAGTTCCTCCCATTTTGGTGCTTAACTTTTTATTTTCTTAATGGAGTCTGTGAAAATCAGATTTTAATTTTGGTGAAATTCAATTGGTTAATGTCAGGTTTTTGCAAAGTTTTCTCCCTTTGGAAGATTTATCGTTTGGGTTTTTACATTTAGGTCTATGATCCAGTTTGAGTTAATTTGGTGTATAATCTGAGGAAAGGTCAAAGTTCATTTATTCGTGTGCATATCCAGATGTTCTCCACCATTCAATGAAAATACTACTCTCCGTATTGAATTACCATGGTACTTTGTCAAAAATTAATTGATTGTATATGAATCTATTTCCAGACTCAGTGGAGGAGACTCTGTTCTCCTCCATTGATCTGTATATCTACCCTTTACGAATAGTACACTATCTTGATTATTGTAGCATTATAGTGAGTCTTCAGATCAGGTAATGTAAGTCCTCCAACTTAGTTATTCTTTTCAAAATGATTTTGACTATTCTAAGTCCTTCACATAGTCATGTATATTTTACAATCAACTTGTTTTCTACAAAAAGCTTCCTAGGATTTTTTTGTAAATAATTTTCTTTCTTGTAATAATACATATATAACATAAAGTTTGCCATTTTAACAATTTTAAGGTATAAAATTCAATGACATTAATTGCATTCGTGATATCATGCAACCATTGCCACTACTTCTGAAATTTTTCATGATCCCAAAAAGAAACTCTGTAGCCATTAAGGAGTAACACTCAATACTCCCCAGCCCCTGGTAATCTCTAATCTACTTTCTGCCTCTATGAATTTGTCTATTCTAGGCATCACATATAAATGGAATCATATAGTATTTGTTCTTTTGTGACTTATTTCACTTAACGTAATGTTTTCAAGATTCATTCGTATTGTAGCATGCATCAGAACTGCATTCCTTTTTATGGCTGAATAATATTCCATTGTATGTATGTACCAAAAACATCTTACTGAGCAAAAGAAGACATGCATACTATATCATTCCATTTATCCAGAATTTCAGAATAAGCAAAAGAATTCAAAAATGACAGAAAAATTTATCCATGTCATTGCATGTAACAATAGTAAAATAGTCTATTTCTTTCTAATGTTAAGTAGTAGTCTACTGAATGGATGTATCACAGTTTGGTTATATATTCACTTATTGATGGATAGCTGGCTTGTTTTCCAGTTTTTTGGCTATTATGAAGAAATCTGCTATGGACATTCTTGTAGGGTAGGTATATAATTTAATCAGTCTTGGGATGGTTGGGTCATTTGACAGATGTATGTTGAACTTTATAAAAATCTACTGTAGTAAACACTGACATGCAAGTATGTTTGAGTACCTGTTTTCACTTATTTTAGCTATATATATAGGAGTGGAATTGCTGGGCCATATGGGCCTGCTTGGCTTTCAATTGAGATTGTGCTGAATTTGTAGAACAATTTGGAGTGAATTGATATCTTAATCTTAATGTTAAGTCAACTGACCCATGAACATGGTATATCTCTGTCATAGTGTGGGCTGGCTTAACCAAATACCATAGACTGAGTGGCTTAAAAAACAGAGTTTTATTTTCTTACAGTTCTGTAGGCTGGGAAGTCCAACATCAAATCAGTAAAGTAGATGTAATGCGGATGCTTCTTTTTTCTTGACTTGTAGGCAGCTGCCATCTTACTGTGTGCTTGCATGATCTCTTGTGTGCAGAGAGAGAGAAACAAATTCTCTCATGTCCCTTCTGTAAGGGACATAAGACTAATTTCATCATAAGGGCTTCACCCTCATTATCTCGTCTAAACCCAATTACCTCCCCAAGGTCCCATTACCAAATTCCATTACATTGGGAATTAGGACTCCAACATATGAATTTAAGTGGGGGTGCGCCTCAACTACTTCCTTATTTAAGACTTTAACTTTTCTCAGTAATATTTTGTAGTTTTAAGTTACTCCTTGTGCACACATTTTGTTAAATTTATTTCTTAGTATTTCATGGTTTTTTGATGCTATTGCAAATGTATATTTGTTTCATTTCCAATTCTCTGTTGTTTATATATAGAAATACAAGTGATTTTTGTTACTGATCTTGTATCCTGCAACCTTGCTTAGTTCTAGTGGCTTTTTTTTTTTTTTGGTAGATTCTTAAGATTTTCTACATACCCAATACCCAAACAGGTTGTCTGTGAATAAAGATAGTTGTGCCTTTTCTTTTCCTATCTGTATGCCTGGTATTTCCTCTCCCTCCGCCCTTGCTTTATTTCACTGGCTGGAACCTCCTGTGTAAGGTTCAATGGCACTGATATAGATAAACATCCTTGCCTTGTCTGCAGTCATATGGGGAGGACATGCAATCTTTTACCATTAAGTATGATATTAACTGTAGGAAATTTAATTCCATTTTAATATTTGTAACTAATATGATCAGTTTATTGGCTACACAGGCTTTTGCCTTATCCAGATTCTGTAGTCAGTGATGATGGTAGCTTCAGGCCCTTTAATTGTGTTTCAGTTAGAGCAGTGCTTATTTACCTATGTTACATATGATAGCTGCTGCATAACATTTTATTTTCCAGATTCCATGGCTAAAAATAATTTTAAAATTACTGACGTAATGTCATGCTATTGACATTTTTTTTTTTTTTTTGTGGTACGCAGGCCTCTCACTGTTGTGGCCTCTCCCGTTGCGGAGCACAGGCTCTGGACGCGCAGGCCCAGCGGCCATGGCTCATGGGCCCAGCCGCTCCGCGGCATGTGGGATCTTCCCGGACCAGGGCATGAACCCATGTCCCCTGCATTGGCAGGTGGACTCTCAACCACTGCACCACCAGGGAAGCCCCTATTGAATTTTATTGACGTTCAAAGCAGCTATTGAACCCTATGGATGAAAACACTATGTACTATGAAACTTGATTTTCCTTGAAGTAGGGCGCATAAGATAAATTCCTAATGGAATTTAGTACCAAGACCACACTTGGAATTAGTATATAAAAGTATTACAGATCTGCTATATATAGTCATAAGAAATTGCTTAATCAACTATATTTCCATTTTCCCCTTAGTCTCATGAAAGCTCAGAGCTAAATTTTGTGCATAATCACATCAATGATGACTTTTATATTTGCACCCACTTTTCCAGTGCTTTGGTATGTTTTGATTTATTTTCATCTTAATCTATTTATGTCTTTTGTTGCAGGTCATTTGAAATCCTATTAGAAAGGATTTAGAAGTTTAAATAATTATCTCTTTTTAAATTAATAAAAAAGCTACTTCATAAAAGGACCTACCTTTTAAATATTTAATTGGAATAATATCTACCTTTAAGTAGCTTAATGGAAAGCTATAAATGGAAAGTCTCTAGGCTTAGGAACACTATCTTTTATTAGCCTTGTGAGATAAGCTTCCAAAGAGAAACATTGGGAATGATGATCTCGTTGAAGTGAAACTGAAATGCTTGTGACTAAAACAAAGGAAAACAAAACCCAGAGACCTGTTGTTTTCTTCAGTGATCCAAGAGAAATGGTTGAATATCCTGAAAATAACCTAATAAATGAAACACTAAAGATTCACAATGACTCAGGTTTCTGGGTGAGGTGGGAAAAGAAAGTTGGGGGTGCCTGAACCAAGATGGCACAGTAGAAGGATGTGCTCTCACTCCCTCTTGTGAGAACACCAGAATCACAGCTAGCTACTGGACAATCATCAACAGGAAGACACTGGACCTCACCAGAAAAGATACCCCACATCCAAAGACAAAGGAAAGCCACAAGGAGATGGTAGGAGGGGCACAATCACAGTAAAATCAAATCCCATAACTGCTGGGTGGGTGACTCACAGACTGGAGAACATTTATACCACAGAAGTCCGCCCACTGGAGTGAAGGTTCTGAGCCCCATGTCAGGCTTCCCAACCTGGGGGTCCGGCAACGGGAGGAGGAATTCCTAGAGAATCAGACTTTGAAGGCTAGTAGGATTTCATTGCATGACTTTGACAGGACTGGGGGAAACAGAGACTCCACTCTTGGAGGGCACACACAAAGTAGTGTGTGCATCTGGAGCCAGGGGAAGGAACAGTGACCCTGGGGGAGACTGAACCAGACCTACCTGCTAGTGTTGGAGGGTCTCCTGCAGAGGCAGGAGGTGGCTGTGGCTCACCGTGGGGACAAGGACACGGGCAGAAGAAGTCCTGGGAAGTACTCCTTGGCATGAGCCCTCCTGGAGTCTGCCATTAGCTCCACCAAAGAGCCCAGGTAGGTTCCAGTGTTGGGTTGCCTAAGGACAAACAACCAACAGGGAGGCAACCCAGCCCCACCCATCAGCAGTCAAGCAGATTAAAATTTTACTGAGCTCTGCCCACCAGAGCAACAGTCAGCTCTACCCACCACCAGTCCCTCTCATCAGAAAACTTGCACAAGCCTCTTAGATAGCCTCATCCACCAAAGGGCAGACAGCAGAAGCAAGAAGAACTACAGTCCTGCAGCCTGTGGAACAAACACCACATTCACAGAAAGATAGACAAGATGAAAAGGCAGAGGGCTATGTACCAGATGAAGGAACAAGATAAAACCCCATAAAAACAACTAAATGAAGTGGAGATAGGCAACCTTGCAGAAAAAGAATTCAGAATAATGATAGTGAAGATGATCCAGGACCTCGGAAAAAGAATGGAGGGAAAGATCGAGAAGATGCAAGAAATGTTTAACAAAGACCTAGAATAATTAAAGAACAAACAAACAGAGATGAACAATACAATAACTGAAATGAAAAATACACTAGAAGGAATCAAGAGCAGAATAACTGAGGCAGAAGAACAGATAAGTGACCTGGAAGACAGAATGGTGGAATTTACTGCTGTGGAACAGAATAAAGAAAAAAGAATGAAAAGAAATGAAGGCAGCCTAAGAGACCTCTGGGACAACATTAAACGCAAAAACATTCACATTATAGGAGTCCCAGAAGGAGAAGAGAGAGAAAAAGGACCCGAGAAAATATTTGAAGAGATTACAGTTGAAAACTTCCCTAAAATGGGAAAGGCAATAGCCACCCAAGTCCAGGAAGCACAGTGAGTCCCATACAGGATAAACCCAAGGAGAAACACGCCGAGACACATAGTAATCAAATTGGCAAAAATTAAAGACAAAGAAAAATTATTGAAAGCAGCAAGGGAAGAACGACAAATAACATACAAGGGAACTCCCATAAGGTTAACAGCTGATTTCTTGGCAGAAACTCTACAAGACAGAAGGCAGTGGCATGATATACTTAAAGTGATGAAAGGGAAGAACCTACAACCAAGATTACTCTACCCAGCAAGGATCTCATTCAGATTCGATGGAGAAATCAAAAGCTTTACAGACAAGTAAAAGCTAAGAGAATTCAGCACCACCAAACCAGCTCTACAGTGAATGCTAAAGGAACTTCTCTAAGTGGGAATCACAAGAGAAGAAAAGGAGCTACAAAAACAAACCCAAAACAATTAAGAAAATGGTCGTAGGAACATACATATCGATAATTACCTTAAACGTGAATTGATTAAATGCTCCAACCAAAAGACACAGGCTTGCTGAATGGGTACAAAAACAAGACCCATATATATGCTGTCTACAAGAGACTCACTTCAGACCTAGAGACACATACAGACTGAAAGTGAGGTGATGGAAAAAGATATTCCATGCAAATGGAATCAAAAGAAAGCTGGAGTAGCAATACTCATCTCAGATAAAGTAGACTTTAAAGTAAAGAATGTTACAAGAGACAAGGAAGGACACTACATAATGATCGAGGGATCAATCGAAGAAGAAGATATAACAATTATAAATATATATGCATCCAACATAGGAGCACCTCCATACATAAGGCAACAGCTAAGAGCTATAAAAGAGGAAATCAACAGCAACACAATAATAGTGGAGGACTTTAACACTTCACTTACACCAATGGACAGATCATCCAAACAGAAAATTAATAAGGAAACAGAAGCTTTAAATGACACAATAGACCAGATAGATTTAATTGATATTTATGGGACATTTCATGCAAAAACAGCAGATTACATTTTCTTCTCAAGTGCACATGGAATATTCTCCAGGATAGATCACATCTTGGGTCACAAGTCAAGCCTCAGTAAATTTAAGAAAACTGAAATCATATCAAGCATCTCTTCTGACCACAACACTATGAGATTAGAAATGAACTACAGGGAAAAAAACGTAAAAAACACGAACACTTGGAAGCTAAATAATACGTTACTAAATAACCAAGAGTTCACTAAAGAAATCAAAGAGGAAATCAAAAAATACCTAGAGACCAATGACAATGAAAACACGATGATCCAAAACCTATGGGATGCAGCAAAAGTAGTTCTAAGAGGGAAGTTTATAACTATGCAAGCCTACCTCAAGAAACAAGAAAAATCTCAAATAAACAATCTAACCTTACACCTAAAGGAACTAGAGAAAGAAGAACAAACAAATACCAAAGTTAGCAGAAGGAAAGAAATCATAAAGATCAGAGCAGAAATAAATGAAATAGAAACAAAGAAAACAATAGCAAAGACCAATAAAACTAAAAGCTGGTTCTTTGAGAAGATAAACAAAATTGATAAACACTTAGACAGACTCATCAAGAAAAAGAGGAAGAGGACTCAAATCAATAAAAGCAGAAATGAAAAAGGAGAAGTTACAACAGACACTGCAGAAATACAAAGCATCCTAAGAGACTACTAACAGCAACTCTTTGCCAATAAAATGGACAACCTGGAAGAAATGGACAAATTCTTAGAAAGGTATAACCTTCGAAGACGGAAGCAGGAAGAGATAGAAAATATGAACAAACCAGTCACAAGTAATGAAATTGAAACTGTGATTTAAAATCTTCCAACAAACAAAAGTCCAGGACCAGATGGCTTCACAGGTGAATTCTATCAAATATTTAGAGAAGAGCTAACCCCCCTCCTTCTCAAACTCTTCCAAAAAATTGCGGAGGAAGGAACACTCCCAAACTCATTCTATGAGGCCACCATCACCCTGATACCAAAACCAGACAAAGATACTACAAAAAAAGAAAATTACAGACAAATGTCACTGATGAATATAGATGCAAAAATCCTCAACAAAATACTAGCACACAGAATCCAGCAACACATTCAAGGGATCATACACCATGATGAAGTGGGATTTATCCCAGGGATGCAAGGTTTCTTCAGTATACTCAAATCAATCAATGTGATACACCATATTAACAAATTGAAGAATAAAAACCATATGATCATCTCAATAGATGCAGAAAAAGCTTTTGACAAAATTCAACACCAGTTTATGATAAAAACTCTCCAGAAAGTGGGCATAGAGGGAAGCTACCTCAACATAATAAAGGCCATATACGACAAACCCACAGCAAACATCATTCTCAATGGTGAAAAACTGAAAGCATTTCCTCTAAGATCAGGAATGAGACAAGGATGTCCATTCTCACCACTATTATTCAACATAGTTTTGGAAGTCCTAGCCACGGCAATCAGAGAAGAAAAAGAAATAAAAGGAATACAAATCGGAAAAGAAGAAGTAAAACTGTCCCTGTTTGTGGATGACGTGATACTATACATAGAGAATCCTAAAGATGCCACCAGAAAACTACTAGAGCTAATCAATGACTCTGGTAAAGTAGCAGGATACAAAATTAATGCACAGAAATCTCTTGCATTGCTATACACTAATGATGAGAAATCTGAAAGAGAAATTAAGGAAACACTGCCATTTACCATTGCAACAAAAAGAATAAAATACCTAGGAATAAACCTACCTAGGGAGACAAAAGACCTGTATGCAGAAAACTATAAGACACTGATGAAAGAAATTAAAGGTGATACCGACAGATGGAGAGATATACCATGTTCTTGGATTGGAAGAATGAATATTGTGAAAATGGCTATACTACCCAAAGCAATCTACAGATTCAATGCAATCCCTATCAAATTACCAATGGCATTTTTTACAGAACTAGAATAAAAAAGTCTTAAAATTTGTATGAAGACACAAAAGACCCCGAATAGCCAAAGCAGTCTTGAGGGAAAAAAACGGGGCTGGAGGAATCAGACACCCTCACTTCAGTCTATACTACAAAGCTGTAGTAATCAAGACAATAAGGTACTGGCACAAAAACAGAAACACAGATCAATGGAATAGGATAGAAAGCCCAGAGATAAACCCACACACCTATGGTCACCTAATCTATGACAAAGGAGGCAAGGATATACAATGGAGAAAAGACAGTCTCTTCAATAAGTGGTGCTGGGAAAACTGGACAGCTACATGTAAAAGAATGAAATTAGAACATTCCCTAACAACATAAGCAAAAATAAACTCAAAATGGATTAAAGACCTGAATGTAAGACCGGACACTCTATAAATCTTAGAGGAAAACATAGGAAGAACACTGTTTGACATAAATCACAGCAAGATCTTTTTTGATCCACCTCATAGAGTAATGGAAATAAAAACAAAAATAAACAAATGGGACCTAATGAAACTTCAAAGCTTTTGCACAGCAAAGGAAACCATAAACAAGATGAAAAGACAACCCTCAGAATGGGAGAAAATATTTGCAAATGAATCACCAGACAAAGGATTAATCTCCAAAATATATAAGCAGCTCATGTAGCTCAATATCAAAAAAACAAACAACCCAATCCAAAAATGGGCAGAAGACCTAAACAGACATTTCTGCAAAGAAGACATACAGATGGCCTAGAACCACATGAAAGGCTGCTCAACCTCGCTAATTATTAGAGAAATGCAAATCAAAACTACAATGAGGTATCACCACACACCGGTTAGAATGGGCATCATCAGAAAATCTACAAACAACAAATGCTGGAGAGGGTGTGGAGAAAAGGGAACCCTCTTGCCCTGTTGGTGGGAATGTAAACTGATACAGCCACTATGGAGAACACTATGGAGGGTCCTTAAAAAACTAAAAATAGAACTACCCTATGATCCAGTAATCCAACTACTGGGCATATACCCAGAGAATACCATAATTCAAAAAGACACATGCACCCCCAGTGTTCATTGCATCACTGTTTACAATAGCCAGGTCATGGAAACAACCTAAATGCCCATCGACAGACAGATGGATAAAGAAGATGTGGTACATATATACAATGGAATATTACTCAGCCATAAAAAGGAACGAAATTGGGTCATTTGTTGAGATATGTATGGATCTAGAGACTGTCATACAGAGTGAAGTAAGAAAGAGAAAAACAAATATCACATTGTAACGCATATATGTTTAACCTAGAAAAATGGTACAGATGTACTGGTTTTCAGGGCAGAAGTGGAGACACAGATGTAGAGAACAAACGTATGGACACGAAGGGGGGAAAGCCGTGGGGGGGTGGTGGTGGTGGTATGATGAATTGGGTGATTGGGATTGACATGTATACAGTGATGTGTATAAAATTGATGACTAATAAGAAACTGATGTATAAAAAAATCAGTTAAATAAAATTCAAAAATTCAAGAAAAAAGAAGTTGGGAGTTACTGTGAGCCATTTCAGTCTATCCTTATGCTTGTGGAAGTAGTTTATTTTTCTGTGGCAATAACCAGAACAAAAACATTTTAATCATAGTGATTATAGTACCACCTAATGTAATCACACGTGAGTGTATTAATGCTAATTGTAGATGTCTTTTTTTTTTTTTAATTTATTTATTTATGGCTGTGTTGGGTCTTCGCTTCTGTGCGAGGGCTTTCTCTAGTTGCGGCAAGCGGGGGCCACTCTTCATCACGGTGCGCGGGCCTCTCACTATCGCGGCCTCTCTTGTTGGGGAGCACAGGCTCCAGACGCGCAGGCTCAGTAGTTGTGGCTCACGGGCCTAGTTGCTCCGCGGCATGTGGGATCTTCCCGAACCAGGGCTCGAACCCGTGTCCCCTGCATTGGCAGGCAGATTCTCAACCACTGCGCCACCAGGGAAGCCCTAATTGTAGATGTCTTGACCTAAAAGATACAGTGAGAATTATTTTATAAAACATTGAATTCTCTACCACCCTAAATATTTAATTTTTTTATATGCAATGTTTTGGGAAAAAAGACACATTTACTTTAAAAACATTCCTGTGTCTTTATATTTTAATATTAGTATGTACCTTTAACATTTGAGAGTAATATTAAAGTTCTGCTAATTACTTTACGTGGATTATTTCATATTTCTCACAATAATTCGCAAAAATTCTCTAATGGCAATTACACTTATGTCCATTTCACGGATGAGAAACTGAACTTAGAGACGTTTAGTAATTTGCCCAAAGTCATAGTTAGTAAAAGGTAAAATCAGGATTTAAACCGTAACTGTCTTAATCAATGTCTGAGTTGGAAGGCATTTGGCTGTAGCAGTGGCTTACACAAGCAAAAAGTCTTTTCCTCACATCGAGTGTTCTGAAAGAAGGAGATTACTTGCATTGGTTTGCTTGCATTGCTCGATAATGCTATTTTATCCTCGGTTTCACTGTTCCCAACAAGTTGGTTTTTCGTTTTCACATTTTTTTGCTTCATGCTTGCAAAATGCAAAATGCACAATGCAGGCCCAGACATCATATGTCCAAGACAGGAAGAATGGGGAAGTGGCAGTGCCAGCCAGAATTGTGTCAATGGGCATCCTCGGCTGCAAGAAAAGCAGGGAAAGTAAGCAAAAGGTGACTGGGGCCCGGGAATTGCTCTTTGGCTGGCCAAAGAGTGCCTGACACAATAAATATTTCATAATGTCGTTGCTGTCAGGTTGTAGTGGAATTTGATTATGTGTAAGTTTTAAAAGTGGTGATTAAAAGAGGGAGAGCGAAAGAGAATATTTCATTTTTCTTAGAAGTTTTCATTCAATTTTCCATCAGAGAGCTTTGGGATACTCTTCTCTGCCACCTCCTTGCCCCATTTTTGCAGTACTGTATTATCTTTCCCCAACATGCCCCTGTAGTGGATACAGTCGTGTGTATCCTGTCAGGGTGTGGGGATGGCAAGAAAGAGGGACGCGAACCTGGACCCTGCTCTAGCTTACGGTTTAGTTGGGAGATAAGGCAAACATTCATTATAGTAGAAAGGGTACAGGACACCATGATGAGAGGTGCACATTTCATATTATAATATTATCAACGTTATGAAAAGGAGATAAGCTTGAATAATCATGCACTGTTGAGAGAATTTAAGCTGGTAACCAAGAAGCAGAGTTATAATTTATTATTTTGTTAACTTCTAACTTAATAATTAGAGTACCCCAAAAGATAACAAAAAAGTAAAAAACCAAAACCCAAAATAAAACGGTATCAGGGATGAAAAGTTAAGAGAATGAAGGAAAACTCACTGAACTGAGCAGCTGTTAGTAAAGTTGTAGCTTGTCTTGGTGAATTAATCTAGTTAGTTTCAAATCATTTTGCTGTAAGAGCCCCAGTATGATCTCTGCATCTAGGTAGGGTTAATATTATAAGGGTAATGACCAAGTGACCATCTTAATGTCTGGTACCTCTGGAAATTTTTATTAATGGGATATAATTTTATAGGCTTGAAAGAGGTTATGTGGGGTCCTTTATTTAAAAAATCATATATCAATGTCTGGTCTGTGCTGGGAAATACATCCAGCCCCAGAGCCACAGAAATCACAATTCTTATACTCAGGAGCTTGTGGTCCAGGGGGGCCGGTCTTCCAATGCCCATTCAGCTCTCTTATTTTATGGACCTACAGCCAATCCTATTTAAATGCCAAAGGCAATTTGGCTGTTTCAGTGAACTGAGTGATCAAATTAGGCAAAAATGCAAAATGGACAGTTAATCAGAACAGTCCAGCTACATGTGTGAGCTGACGCATACCTACATATGTTCCTGCCATTCAAGATAAAATGTAGATTTATGTACGTCAGTTAAAATGCTGCTTTCGTCCCATGAATATGAAGAACTCACTATCTACTGTTGTTAAATTTGACAAAGTATCTGGAAATTACTAACCCAATTTAAAAATACGGTTTTATTGGCAGAAAAATGATTCCTATAAGTACACTCAATAGAGTGCCTGGCACTAATAGGTACATAATTAACAACGTGATGAGTGAATGTTCCTGGATGAAAGCAAATAAATCACCATTTCTCTGCAGAACTTTATTTTCTAAGAGTTAGTAGGACTCTTCTAACAAATCCTTACACTTATAAAGAAATAGACATTTTAGAAAAGTTATGGTTTGTGTTGGTTAATAAGCCTAGTTAGGTTCAAATTATTGTGCCTTAAGAGCTTCTATAGCAGTTTTCCTAGGAATGCTTAAAGTGATATGTGAAAGTCTTCTCCTGGCATATCTAAATCCTCTGTTAAACTGACAAGTTGTTTTGATGTCCTTTGCACAAAATGACATAACGTCATTTCTTGTGCAGAGCAATGTGCTGGCTGGCGGTTGTTCGCTTGCTGTGAGGTTTTGATGGAAGTGTTTTGTTATAGTAGCTTGGTATATATTCCTCGGCTTTCAGCTTGAAAAGCTCAGTGCCGCTGGGCTGCCACTTCTTCAAATTAGGGACGCCAGTGTCTTTCACATTTTGAAAGCTCTATGCCAAGAGGAAAGTGGACCATTCATTTACCTGTTTTTCTGCAGTATCATTTCCTTCAAATCCCAAGCCTATTTCCACACACTTGCTAATTTAAAAAAATGGAATGGGTGTCTACTCCCGTGGGTAGAGAAGAAATCTATTTTTGACAGGTGTCAGAACTTGATCAGAAGGTTGTTTAACTCTTTGGCTGCTGGACGATTTATAACGATGTTTTATCTGCACAGGTGCATGTTCGAGATGTACCTGTGAAAAGATGTACTCCCTGCCCTTAAAGAACTTGGCATTTAATATGCAGAAATCGTGTTAGGATCTGCTATAGGAGAAGGCACAGAGCTGGATGGTGCACAGCAAGAGGGCACCTGGGCCGGTGTGTTGGGGAGCAGGGAGACCTTGGGTGCCTGTGTGGGAGCAGCCACAAAATGATTTCAGATATGAAAGCGAAAATGTTATACTTTTTTCACAAAATTAAAAGCTTTAATATTCTTAATATTGAAATTAGATTCCAAATATGGAAATAATTTTGAAGATGGAGAGGCAGCCTGGCAGAGTGCTGAAGAGCTCAGACTCTGGAGCCAGATTTCTAGGTTTGCATTCTGAATTTACCATTTATTAGCCCTGTGGACTTGGGCAAGAGCCTTAACCTGTTTATGCTGCAGTTTCTCTGTCTGTAAAATGGAGATCATGATACTACCTAACTCATGAGGTTGTTAGGAGGATTAAATGGATTAACATATATAAAAGGCTTCGAACATAGCAAGTACCATATGTGTCTGTTAAGTAAATATTGCCATAGAAATACAGAAGGGTTTAAGCACAATTATTTGCCTGTGACCTGTGATATAACCTATGTCTTCTGTACTCTTCCAAGTCAATGAAATTAATTCTGGTAGCCTGAAGCTCCTATAAAATGGTATTGAGAAGTGGGTTAAACATTGATTGGCTATGATCTCATCTAGTGAAATTGCTTATGCATATTAATGTATATTGTATTACATGTATGTATGTTAATAATTTTGAATATTTTTCAAGGGATCTTGAAAAATATAAAAGTAACAAATATAAAAGTCTACAGATGGACTTCCCTGGTGGTCCAGTGGTTAAGACTTTGCCTTCCAATGCAGGGGGTGTGGGTTCGATCCCTGGTCGGGGAGCTAAGATCCCACATGCCTCACAGCCAAAAACAAAAAAAAAAAAAAAAAAAACCCAAAAAACCTAAAACAGAAGCAATATTGTAATGAATTCAATAAAGACTTTAAAAGTGGTTTGCATCCAAAAAAATGTAAAAAAAAAAAAGTCTACTGAGTTTCTCAGAGTCTAGTATATTTATGATAATAGAAACTAATTATGAAAAAGAAGGAAAAAATGTTGGACTTTAGTTACTTTAAGCATCAGTTAACCTGTATTAGAGACATAATACAACTACAAGAATTAATTTAACTGCAATAAAATATGACAGAAAGATACATTTCCTTTCCCTTGATTGCTAGAGCAAGTTATGATAATAATAAAAGAGACTTGAACTTTCTTTTATACATCTAATCTTCATGAAAAAGGACATAGATATTTTTGAAAAGGTAACTAGAACATTCCAATAAAGAATCTTTCATTAGTTCTGCTTCAATTCCTAATAAACTCAAATTGCAGTCATGTTCTTTGGGCATGTAAAATACATGGAAGATAAACATTTAGGTTTGAAATCACAATAAAGTAATGAGTTTGCTCTTTTTATTTGTTATCCTCCTGGCCAGTGGTGAAATTATTAATCACTACTAGATCCTGTGTTCAAAGGCTGGGCTGATTTTAGTTTGTGGGTGTTGAACCAAAAGTTGCCTGTAGAATGTCAGTCTGTAATTAATTCAAGCTACTGAGCTTTGGATCCTATGGAAAAAGGCATAGTGTAGGCTTCAAATGGGTGTAAAGGAAATGGGAAAGGTATACACAATTGGCTGAAATAGTTTGCTTGTGCTTCTTAAAACTCCCATTTATGTCAGTGAACTCAGTAAATTATCCCTAGAAGCTTTTTTTCTTCCTTCCCTCGTGTGTGCTCTGTGGAAGAAGTGTTTGGTGGAAACTTGGGAGGAAGATAATTAGAAAAGTTTTAACTAGATAAAATGAGGAGACATATGCAGGTACATAATAAGTCATAGGAGCCAGTGGTATAGCAGCCTGAAAAATCCAAAGTCATTTTCAGAGACCAAATAGGTTATTTATAATATGTGTAACGGAAAAGGTCACTTTAATAATAGAATTATTCAGTTTTAGCATTATTTTTTCAAAGCAATAAGTTCATGAAAAAGAAATTTGATTCTATGATATTAGGGATATTAGGGAGCCAAGGTGGGTTCATAGGTAGGGTGATGACAAGCTATAATTTTTCTTATTCAAACAGTATTTATTTGTCTTCCCTCTGTCAAACCTTGAGTCAAACACTTTTCCTGGCCTGCTTGGGAAGATACAAGGAAAGGAACATACAGAGCAGATGAGATGTGGAAGAAAGAACGCTGGGAGATGGAGATAGCTCTTTCACACGGCAAAGAGGATGAGAAAGGCCATCATCAGGCAAAAGACCCCCATGGTCTCCAAGAGGGCAAAGCCCAGAATGGCATTAAGAGCAGAACTGTTGCTTCAGAGAAGGATTCCTGGCATAATCAATGATGAGGCTCCCAAACACAGTCCTAATCCTAGCCCCAGAGCCAACCCCTCTGACCATGGCAGCTCCAACCTCAGTGAACTTGGCTGCTGTGTCAATGTTCCTTGCAATGGTGCCATTTTGGAAGCTGCTGCTAGGGATAAGTAAGGTCAGGGGGCATGGGGCTGCCAAGCTGCTGAGGCTCTCATCTGTCAGCACCACCTCAGAGAGTGGTTGGCTCAGCAGCTGAGACGTGATCCTGACCAGTGAGGGGATGGAGATGAAGTTGGGGCAAGCATGTGTTTTCTGGGGGTGGGGAAGTGGCAAGAGCTGCTCCCAGGGCAGAGAAGACAGAGAGGGGCAATGACAGACTGTTTTAAGATTAACCATGATTTAGTGTACATGATCAATTGCAAGGAAGAGAAATTGAGACATTAAACCTTTTGGGGAGGTTGCTTTAGTAATCCAGGTATGAGTAGTGACAGCCTAGATGGTATAGCCCACTGGGAATAGAATAAAGATTTTAGTTCAAGAGACAGTCTGAAGATCTAATGACAAGGTGAAGAAGCTGGAGGTGGAGGTCTTCCAGGAGGGAATGTCTAGTAGTTTTTGCTGTACTATTTGGGAATAGAAATAGTTAAGACTAGCCACACCTAAAAATGTGATCACTGAAGAACCTGGAGAACCCTTGATGATGGAATAACGCATACAGAATTAACTGTGGGTAGACAGTTAAATGAGAAAAAGGCAGAAAAAACAGTAAAATAGTAAACAGTACTGTGGAAAATGGTTATTTTGACAATTTAAAATAATTAGTTTCAAGTATTTTTGTAATGGTATCTTTCTTTATGAAAAAAATCTTGATTTATGATGGGAACACAACAAGCTCTTTTTCCTCAAGAAGGGACAAAGTTAAATAAAGCTTTGAAATCAGAAGTCTTAAGATGAAAAAAAAAAAAAAAAGCTGTCGGTAGAAATTCTAAAGAAAAAAGGAGACTGAACAAAACAACAGTAGATTCAAGGAAATCCTAAAACCATCAGTGTTTGCGCTATGAAGACTGTCAAGGGAGAGCAGGCTGGTGACTGGAGGGATGGGCCCACTTGAATGAAACAAAAATTCCTTGTTGCCATGGGGCTGAAAGGGAGATACACTAGCATTAAAATTCAAAACTTAGGGAGTTCACTGGTGGTCCAGTGGTTAAGACTCCGTGCTTCCACTGCAGGGGGTGTGGGTTCGATCCCTGATTGGGGAACCATAATAAGATCCAACATGCTGTGCGGGGCGTGGCCAAAAAAAAGAAAGAAAAAAATCGTTAACTTAAATAATCTTTTCCATTAGCTGTTTACCTGTTATTGTTGGTTTTTCCACTAGAATGACAGCTCCATGAGAGCAGGTACATATCTGTTTTGTTCATGGTGATATATCCAGCAGCTAGAAAAGAAACTGATAAATATGTGTTGAATGAAGAAATGAGTAAACAGTTTCACACTCTGATCTTTAGCAGGGGATGAGTCTGCCCAACTCCAAGAAGAAAGTTGGCCAAAGTCAAGAACAAAATGGCATCCTAGTCACTGGCCACATGTGGCTATTCAGCAGTTGAAATGTGGCTAGTACACCAAGGAACTGAATTTTAACTTTAACTTTAATTTACTTAAAATTAAATTTAAATAGCCCTATGTGGCTAGTGGCTGCATTGGACAACACAGGTGTATAGAAAGACTTCACTCATTAGGAAAACCTGCCTCCTCTGGGCAGATGTAATCTGTGTGAGAGCAGTGGCTTTGTCAGGAACTAGAATCAGACTGGGACTTGTGAAGGAATCAAGGATCAGCTTCTAGGGCTATTTTTAAAAATTAATCTGTAGCCCAAGGGACAGAAAGAGTCTGCCAAACTCACATGAGGTCCCAGGTCACTTCACCAGGAAAGGAGACCAGAGAGGTATTTGGGGCCAAATCAGTGGTAATAAAGTTGTGCTTACTCAGTGTCTTTATGAACATGTCTGTTAGGAAATTCACTGTCTGTGAGAGAGATCTCTGTAGATGACTAGAATGAATTCAAGATTTAGGGATTTTGGTCACTTTCGTTGTGACACAATCAACAATAATTGCATTCAATCATTAAAACATGGACTAGGCATATATTGATAAACTCATAACAAGCGCTCGAACACCCAGGAACTCACAGTTTGGAAAAGCAACATCTTTGAATATTAAAGTATAGCAGAGAGTAAAAAGTACTTATATATGTAAAAATATTTATTAAATTAGAGAAACATTTGTCATACTTATACTTACCTAATTTATGTTAGATTTTGGAATGGTCTACTGTGGTTTTTGTTTTAGCAGATTTACCTGCTTAGTTGTAGCTTGCTTGGGCAAATATTAGAATTATTCTGATTTCCTTGAGCTTTCTGTGACTGGGCCATGGGAGGAAGAGGGAGTCGTTCAGGAATGTGTTAAATTGGCCTTGTATTCAGAATTCACCCAGTAATAATACATATCAATATCATGTATTGAACTGTGTGTAGGAGCAGATGTTTGGCATGTTTCGGGCTGCTTTTGGGAATAGTCTCTATTGAATAAAGGAAAGTACACTTCACATCCATTCATGTAATTTATGAAAGTGAATAGGGATTTCGCACAAAGAAAGAATGCTAGATGGACTATCATATTTAGCAAGATAAAGCACGCTGTGCGCAAATTCCCAGAGTCAGCCGGTATAGAAGAGGACAAAGAGATATTAATACATTCCTGGGGAAGGAGATAATCAGTTCTCTAGAGAGCAAACACGTGGTTCTCTTAGGATTTCCTGAAGGCTTGGTTCCCGTCTCCAGGCTAACCATTTGTTTTCATTGTTTTTATTAGAGAAAATCTTTTGCAAGAACTTAATTTGCACCACAAGAAAATGTTTGAATATTAGAATATCGGGGCTAGGAGGGACTTCCAGAGATTATCTAGTCCTATCACCTATCTGATGCTTGAATTAATTTTGCAAAAGCTCTGCCAAGGATCTTCCAGTCAGGGCTCCAGTACATCCTGGAGAGAGTGGCCAGTAGCTCCATCCTTGGAGAACTTTGACACTGAGATATTAGTACAGAATCTAATTCTGCTGCTTTGTGCCTTCCATTCATTATCTTATTTGTAACTATTGGGTCCAAACAACAACACCTCCAATTCTTTTTCCCATGAAAGTCCTTAGGATATTTAAACATGATTATCAGGTCTCCAAGGCTAAAGATGCCTGATTCCTTCAAGAACTCCTTGAATGGTGCTGATTTGACACCATCGCGGATCACTCCTGAGTGTACCCAGTTTGTCCATCCATACTTATACTGAAGTACGTCTAGGATGGTCTGGGCTGCACAGAGACAAATGGAGTTTTTCTTCTTTTCATATAGATTCTCTCTTCTCTCTCTTTTCCTCCTCTCCTTTCTCCTTCCCTCCTCTTCCCTTCTTTCTTCATCCCTCCTATTATTCTATACTACACTTATTCATTCATTCAACAAACGTTCTGTTTACTGTTGATTCATATTAACCTTTCTGTAGACTAAAATCTCTAAGCCTTAGCTGCATGGATTGTTTCTAAGCCATTGCTACTGTCCAGTCTGTACAAAACAATTGTCCCTTTGGACTTAATCACCTCATTTTACATTTATGTCTATTACTTTTCATCTTATTGGATTTAGCCCTTGTTTCTAACATGTCAGCTTCTTTCTTGATCCTGATTCAGTCATCCAACCTGGTCACTGGCCGGTCTACAAATGTTATGATGTCCTCTCCAGTCTCATCCAGGACATTGACAAGAATGTAAAATGTTGAAGCAAATGGAACCCAGGAAAGAATCCTTCTATGATGTTGGAAACCTAGAACCAGGTGGATGTTACTCTATTAATTAGCACCCTCTGGGTATAGCTGTTGAAGCTGTTACTAATCTGCCCTAATATTCATGCACTCAGCTTCTCCTTACTCCATTTTGTCCACAAGGATAAGTTGAAAGGTCTTCTAAAGGTCTCTCTGAAGGTGATGTGTGCTTGGTCTCTACATTTTCTATAATCCCAAGACTTATACCAAAGAAGGAAAGGGATTTGTCTGTTATTCTTCCCTCCTGAAATTGTTGTCATCCTCTCTTTAGCACATTTCTTCTTAGGCAAGCAAAACCTTTTGATTCCCTAACAGACATACAAGACTGAGAGAAGGATATTGGAAAAAGTTGAACATTCAGATTATTATTAGAAATGGCAAGGCATTTTATGGGAGTGCAAAACGTAAGATCAAAATGCTTTGACTGTCAAGTGAGATCCACTACTTTCTGATCAGCAAAGGACTTGAACTAATGGATGTTTTTGTTAAAACAAATCAGAATCTTCAAAACTCTGCTAATGCTTATTTCTTAAGATTTTTCTTATGTCTTCCAAAGAACTGAAAATACTTAAAATCATCATATACACTGATATCATGAAAATTTAGGAAGTTTATGCATGTTTTGGTCAAAATAGATAAAGTACACAGAGAATTCTTTAATAAAGATAAACCCTTGTGGAAAGGTGTATGCAAATGAGTGAGTTGGATGTTACAGTGGTAGATGGGATTGAAGAATTACAAGACCAGTCTTTGTCTTTTTCTTTGGAAAATAGGGGTGGGGTTGCATTCATTGTGCAACCCAACCGTGAAAGACAGAATCAATTGAACAAATACTGTCCTCTATAGTAAAATAGGAATGAATTTTCTATAAAGATATTGCTGCTTCCTCCTCACTTAAGTTGACAGATATTCTCTATGACCAGTGTGACTGTGTCTAAGATGTCCTTATTCAGGTGACTGTGTTTTATATTAAATTATATTCTACATGTGCAGTCATTTAAATTATGTAGACATTTTTGTAGAGTTTCATGATATCTTGTATTTCCTATTCTGTAATTAGAAACATGAAAAATTTTCAACATCACAGTTTTAAAAACATCATTTTTGTAAACCTTTAGAATATAACAATAGAAAGGAATTTAATATGAGCCAGGAACAAAAGAGGTTTCCAAGGTACAAAAAAAGTTTTTCGGAAGTATGGATTTCATTGGTAGTTTGTGTTTGTGTTTGTGTGTGTGTGTGTGTGTGTGTGTGTGTGTGCCTAATACAGTGAGAAAATGAGAAAATGATCTATACTAGTGTATTTTAAAATTTTAATTATCATCGCTATAGTTTGTCACTATTTGAACCTTCAAGAAATGTTCTTGATACTCTCTGACTTACATCTTATGTTTGTTTGTCCATCTGCATTGAGTATTTGTTATCAATTCCATCCATTAAATGAGCAACTGGGTAGTGACAAGATAGGAAAGAGTTCAAATGAAATTTTCATTGCTGGAAAATTGCAAATGCAGCTATGATTTTATTTCAACATTTCATTGAAGATTTACATTCTTAGAATTTTCAGAAGCTAAAATGAATATTATTTTATTTTCTCGTTATTATTAACTCACGTGCACGGAGACTACCAGAGACCGTTTATTGAAGTTATTAGAAATCTTGAGCTCCCAAATAAAAATGTCAGAAGATATTGCCCTGTTCTATGTTGCATTACAGACAGATGCACTTCCTGTGGGTGAGAGCATTAGTATTAAAGTTGAGGGAAGTTATGTGCTACTCCTGCCTTCACACAAAATTCCTAGAGTGAAGGGAAATTGCAATTACCTATTGATAAAACAGTTATACAAAATCAGGTTTTTTTTGCAACACTTTACAAACTGCAGTTTAAAAATCAAGATGGAAAACAAAAATTTACTACGGCAAGTCCCAGTAATGTGACTTCCACCACCCTCCCTTCTCCCCCAAATGTAAATCATGTTTTTTCCCTTAAGAGTCTCCCCAAGTACTCCTCAAATCTCAGCATTGGAATTCATGTTTATGAAGGAAAAACTCTCTTGGCCTGACAACTTCCTGATCTGATTGGCTCTATCAATGGACTTATTTGTTCTCATTATGTGGGGAAATGCTATCCAATGGGAGAAGCTTAGAGGGTGCATGCTATCAAACGAAGATGAAATATTTTTGTTTCATTAGCAGCCTAGGGAATTGTGTGGTGGATTATGATATTAGGCTGTGTTGTAGTTCTAAGGATGGGGCTTCCAACCTGTGGGCTCTCAGTTTCAAGGCATCTGAACTTTGAGTCCCCCTTGCAGCTGCCACACTGACTAGGTTAGTGTTTTTTAACCAGAATTGCACGTCACAATAATCTGTGAAGCAAGCCTAAATTCACCTCTGTACCTACTGTATTTTATCAATTCCAAGATGCACATTTTTTCACGTTTGCTCATTTCTGAAATCTGGTTGCTCTCACTTTTCATTAGTTTAGTCATGGTATAATTGCAGAATTTTCTTTCTTAGTGGTACCTAAAATAATGGTGCATCTTATAATCAATGGCATCTTAGTAGTTAATGAAATATGGACTATATCAGAATCTTTGAGGGGGCAGGTATTGCATTAATTTTACAAAAGCTCTCCAGGTGGGTCCGATGCACACTGCTGGCTATAAATACACTGTACCAGCTTTGGCCTATTTCTCCAATTAACAATAATAATAAACTGATCACTGCCATGCATTGATTTTTCCCCTGCCAGGCACTGGGCTAAGCACAGTCCATATTTTCATCTCATTTTATTCCCACAACAAACCTATTGGATAAGTATTATTGTCCCCACTAAATGGATTAAGAAACTGAGGTTAAGAGATGAAGTCACCTGCCCAAGGACATAAAGAGTAGAAGAGCAGGATATGAGCCCAGGTGGGCTGACTCCAAAGCTCTAACCATGACATTATATAGCAGTGGTTCCTGAAGTGTGGTCTGCAGACCAGCAGCATCAGCATCCCCTAGGGACATATTAGAAATGCAAATTTTAGGGCCCTACCCCAGATGTAAAGAAACTCCCGAAAGCGGAGCTCAGAAATGTGTTTTAAAAAGCCCTGCAGGTTATTCTGAGGCAGCCTAAAGTTTGAGAAACATTGTTATATAGCATAGGAGTCTCCTACAATAGGGATAGGAGCCATTGCTAATAAAGACAGGATCTAATAAAGTTTATTAGCTAGCTGGCTGGCTCATATTTTAATCCTAAAATAATGCCATATTTGCAAGGTTGACTAAGCTTTTAGTTGCTTAATAACAAATAAAATTGCATTTGCTCAAATGTGCTTTAATTATAGTTCCCAGTAGGCAGAACTATGGTAACAAAATATACTAGGCTCTAATGCTTTTTGCATAATGAGCGTAGTCAAAGCATTTAACATGAATGGATTATAATTCCCCATATTAGATGGGAAAGCTCTAGAAGGACCACATACCTTTCTTGGGTCTGACCTCCTCTTGTTCTCAAATCTTAGTCTAATCTTATTATTTCCTTTCTTCAAAACTACAGAATACAGTATCTTTGTTCCTGAGAGGAAAGGACGAACTAACAAGATCCCTCTTTGTATTATCCTGGGTTGACAGATTGGTTAAAGCTAGCATTTGTAATGCAGTCAGAAATAAACAGTTTCTGAACAAAAGCTGACTAAAAAATTTAGCTGCAAAACAAAGAACTTGCTTTCGTGAAAAAAATTGATTGACATTAAGGTATTAAGCATTCCAAAAGGATAAATAAATTTGATTCCAAGGAAAAAAGGCAGTTTAAAAAATAATATACCAAAGAGACAAAGTGCAGAGATGCCTGGTGAATATGCTTATGTCTACCCAACATCAGTACAGCTATTTGAAAAACACAACATTCAAATTGTAATGTTTTTGCTCTGTATGCTGCAAAATAAGCAATTTGATTGTTCTTTTCCCACTAAATTGATTGGTTTTTGAATGCATTATTTGACCCACAGTACTGTATTATCCGTGGCATTTGCCAGATGACTGAACTAAGTAGATGTCTTATTGTTTTTTTCTAATAGGCATGTATGGGGATGAAGATAGGGATAATTGGAAAAGAGGAAAGCATAGCGTTTGGAACTTGGCAGTGGAGATTTTAGAAGCATGAGTGGTCTTCAGCAGAGAAGACCTGGTGTTTGGCTGCAGTGAGCTGCAGGCCCTGTCTCTGCCTGCATAGGCTTGTACACACTTATTAGCACAGATTAGTGCCTTATAAATAAGGCAAAAGTGTCCGGGGTCTTGTTCCAAATCCTGAAATGCCCCCGTTTTGGTATCTGTTTGCTTGGCCTTGCAATAGCAGTCAGCCAATCTTAAGCGATTTGTCACTCATAACAGGAATGCAAAGGAAGACCCAAAAGTGGTAAATGTGTTTGGAAGTCATTGTAGCTAAAACCTGACGGAGTTAGAGGATTGATTAGACTATGACTGACACAGACATGCTTTATTGATCATGATTTAATGGCTTCACAATTTTCTTTTCATTTCTGGAGCATTTACACACTTCTGAGTTGCCTAATAGATGAATCTTAGACTATGGCATTATACTATGATGATGGTACAGTGGTAAACTCATAGATTACATCTAATGGATATTAAAGTGGTAGTTTCTCCATGACCAATATGTGTCTATAAGACACCTCATAAGCTGAAGTCATAAAACACATTTACTTCTGCATATGTATCCTGTGCATTTATAGGTGTACATTTAACTATGCATGAATATTTATATTTTCACACACATGAAATGGGATTTATTGTAAGTGCTGAATATGGAAATTTAAAGTCATGGAGGCTTAAGGCAGATTCCTCAAGACCTACTTTTGCTTGATTATGATTTATTAGTTTAAACTTAACCAGTTGTATATTAATAGTACTGTTCTCTTTGAAGAGAAGACTATTATCTCAAAGTTTTTTAGGACAATATATGAATTTTGGACCTATTTAAGATTTGACAAATTGAATTAAAGAAATAGTATATGAAATATTGTAAGTTTCAAAATGTGAAGGCTGCTCTCTGTTTTATGTAATTGAACATTTTACAATGCTTTCAGGCATTTTTTAGGGACATATTTGTATTTGGGGACAAAAGGGAGAGGATAGTCTAAAGAAAGATGAAAATGAAGAAGCAAGGCCTGTGTAATGCATCTGAAATTGCTGTATGTTTTTTCCCAAGGAGGGTGGATTTAAGAGGTTCACAGATAACCTTAGCTTGTGGAATTCTTATTCTGTCACAGGTCACTGTTATCCACTGAATTTGCAGAATTATGTGGGTTATTTTTTCACATATATATGAAATAAATATATGTGAATAAATGAAGCAATGCTAATAACTACCAGAAACTCATCTCACCATGGTCCCAATGTAAGATGGTCCAGGTTTTCTGTGTCTCAGGATAAGGTGAGTCCAAAAGCAGATGTAGTGTGAGGGAGTCTTGGGGACCAGGGCTCTGTAAGTTTTTTCTGCCCTGGGGAGATTGGGGTGGTAGGGTTGGGCCGTACGAGTGACATTAAAACATCACAATGCAAAGCCAACAGCCCTAGTCTGAACAATGTGTGTTCCCCCCTGTCCCCACCCTTGTCCCTGCCCCATGACTCTTGTCCTTCAGAGCAGACCAGAGTCACTCTTGTTTGTTGCTCTCAAAGGTAATTCTGTTTCTCATTGACTTATTTTTTTCTGAAGGTCTAGGGAGAGCCTTGGGCAGCGCAATATTATTTCTATTTGTCCAATTACCTTTGTTTTACTTAGGAAGACAAGTTTACTAAATCAAAACTATTCTGGCTGGGTCATACTGACCAGTACAATAGTATCTCCAATTATTTCGCTATTAGAACAAAACACGTTCACTCCCTAAACCCTCAGTGTAGAAATCGTGATATATGTTTCTCTCTTTCAAGGGGAGGTAATAATATTATTTGTAGGAAAATTTTCAGGGCACAAGCTGACACCTTGTGTTGATTCCTTTTCCTTTTAAGGTGACATAATCACAAACAACATTAAGAAATCTCTGTACTTTCTTACTTGGTGCATAAATCTTTTCTATTATTCTTTTTTTTCATTTTATTTATTTACTTATAAATTTTTATTGGAGTATAGTTGATTTAAAATGTTGTGTTAGTTTCTGCTGTACAGCAAAGTGAATCAGTTATACATATGGATATGGATATGGATATGTATATCCACACTTTTTTCGATTCTTTTCCCATATAGATCATTACAGAGTATTGAGTAGAGTTCCCTGCTATACAGTAAGTCCTTATTAGTTATCTATTTTATAGATAGTAATGTATATAAAAGTTGAGGCTAAAGATGTTGAGTATTTTGGCGCTTGCTTTGATTCCACAAGGTGCCATTTCCTCTGTTTTAATCTAACTTGAGCAATATTTTTGAGCGCTAAGTGCCACACATAGTGCTGGTGGCTGGAAATAAGAAACTGAAAAGCCATGAAATGCCCTCAAGCAGCTCACAATCTTTCAAGAAAAAAATCACTCAGTTTTGTGCTTATTTGTTGATATACATAAGCGTAATGAGAAGCTTGTCCACAGCATATCAGATGACACAGAGGGAGGGGTCATGTGGGTATAGTCAGGGAGGGCTTCAGGAAGGAGAAACATTCTGAGCTCATTTTTGAGCAAATAAAGAAATAAGGATATATTAGTCAGAAAAAGACAAAAAACTTAAAGTAGGGTGCAGGAGGCATATTTTTATTTTGCAACCACAGTAGAATATACGGTAGAAAACCTCAAAAATTTATCCTACTAAGAAGCATATCCGACAGTGGAAGGACAGACTCAAGAACATTTGTATTCATATCACAAAAAGGCTTATACAATTGGAATAAATCTGAAATACTATGCTTTTCTTTAAAAATAGAATTGAATAACTTTGATGTTTTAATACAGCACAGTAAACTAATTTAGATTCAGAGAGCTTCACTTGTGAACATGTCAGTTTTTAAAAATTGTTTAGATAATGTATTGAGAATTTTAAATAATCTGTTAAAATCTTCTTTTTCTCAGCAAAGCTTTTTTTTTTTTTTCTCCCCAGATGTAGGGCAAACATAATTCTGCCCCAACGTCTCTCAGAAATTATAAAATCTGAATTAGTTAGGTTCTGATGAAAGAGGCTTTTATGACACCAACTAAAATGCCTTTTGGAAACTTCCTTATCGCCCTATTAAAAAAATACCCTCCACTCCTAATGTGATGACATTTACCAATCTCTACCAGCCAACACACGAGGAATAGCCTTTCATCAGGCATTATTGCTCATTCTCTCTCTAGTATCCTGTTGTATATTTTGTTTTACATTTTTATTTATGTGGTTATCACAGCATTGGGAATATTTGTTGTAGTGTGTGTGTGTGTGTGTGTGTGTGTCACACAAGTTATAAGCTTTTTGATGTCACGCACCATTGCACCCCTTGACATTTAAATGAACAAAATGACAAAGTTCATGTTCAACCTCCTCCATACTGTTTTTGACAAGTGCTTGTCAACTTTGGCTGCTCATTGCAATTGCCTGGGAGCTTTAAAAAATATTGATGTTTGGGTCTTACTCCCAGAGATTCTGAGTTAATTGGTTTGGGGAGTGGCCTAAGAATCAAAATTTATAGACCCTCCCCAGGTGAGCAGTGAGGCTGAAAACCACTGATCTGGACCCATGCTGTCCAGTGCAGTAGCCACTGGCCACGTGCGGCACCAAACACTTGAAATGTGCTAGTCTGAACTGAGTGTAAGTGTAAATATATACACCAGATTTTGAAGACTTAATGCAAAATGATGTAAAACGTATCTCAATGGTTTTTATATGATTACATATTGAACTGATAATATTTCAGATATGCTGGGTTAAATAAAATTCATGTACTTTATATTAACACTTTAAGTAATGTTATAATAGAAATTAATCTCACTTGTTTCTTTTTGCCTTTTTAAATGTGGCTACTAGAAAATTTAAATTACATATGTGACTTGCATTGTATTTCTATTGAGCAGTACTGATCTAGATGATGTCTCTACGTGGAAGGGACAGAGATGTTTAATTAGCAAAATAAAAGCTTAATAAGTGCCTTCTGGCAAACTAATTGGTAGTGTTCATGTTTTGGACCATATTTGGTACAAATAGTTCCTCTTCATAACGATCTATATTTAAAATAATTCAGATTCAATTAATATTCATTAATTGCATGAGTTGTAGAAATAACTGTGCTAAGAAAGCAGTAATGCTCATGTTATAAATGGAAATAACTGGTGAATCAGTCAATGGTACCAGGTATGTAACAATGAAATAGCACTACTGAAAATGAAATAGTCCCTTGAAACTGGTTAGAATAAGGGGGAATTGAGAATACAGAGTGTTATTTTTGTCATTACCATTGTACTATAGGCCAAGAAAAAATATTGTTAAACTGGAGTCTATCTGGTCTTAACACAAAAACAAAAACCAAAACCAAACCCTGAGTGAGTTATTTGGTTTGCATGCAGAAGAGATGAATAAGTTATTCGTATAGACATATGTGTTTATTTACGTATGTTTACAAAGGTTGGAAAGTGATATGTTGAAAGAGGAGCCAAGGTCAAAGATGTCTAAGGTTTTCATGAATGGAGAAATGACTATAGGATTGAAATCATTAGACAACATAAGCACCTTGAATACTGAGCATGAAGCTCAGTCTGTGGGAAGTGTACACAGGAACGATTTGACGTGTAGGGCAAACCACTGGGCACAGCAAATATGTGGACGGTAGGAGTAAAACACTTACTGTAGGCTTAGCTGATTGGGTTATCGTGGTGGGCAACATTTGCTGTAACCACAGGTATTCAAAGAAAACGACGTTAAGTGTTTTGAGCAAGCTCTTATTGAAGGGGATTGGTTAAAATTGGAAATTGCTAACTGTGAGTTATTAAGAGACACAGTGTCCATAAATCAATTAAGGTACCTTATATTCTGTTCCATTACCGGCATTCATTTAAACATAAACTACTGTAAGTTCTACTCCCAGTAGTACAGATCAAAAGTTTAGGCTACTTTCACTTATACTACAGTGTTTGTCTTTCGTTGGAATAAAATGAAATACTTCTTTTTGTTTTGGTTTCCAATAAGCTTGAAAGGAAACAAATTTGTATTCAACAAATACCTGGTACTGTAATCTTATTTTTGCTTTGCTTCTCACACCTTGACCTTATGAAGCAGCATAAGGGCATTTTGAAAGCTGGGCTTTGCCATCTGAGCATACCTGTTTGCATATTGTCTCTCATCACTTGCTGTTTGACCTTGGCCAAGTCACTTAACCTACACAAGCCTCAATTTGTCTGACCCTGATACCTGCCTCGCAGGGCCATTTAGGGGAGGAAATGTAACATCCATTACCAAGCATATGGTAAGCCTTTTAAATATTGTTATTCTTCTTATTATATGGTTGAAAAGCATTCTGAGCAGGACAGATAGTTTTTGTGTAATCAAAAATTATGATGGAAACTAGTATTTTATATGTGAACTGTGTTATGACTACTTCTAGCCCACAGAGTTTGGAAGGGGGAGAGAGGGGGTACAGAGGAGAAGGATTGGGGAAGGGAGAGAGGGGGTACATGGTATCAGCAAGAATGCTTCCCTGTTTATAGTTGGGGCCATGGGGGAGTTAAATTCCTCTACCGTGGATATGGAGGAATCTTTACAACAAGAACAGATGAGTGAGGAGCTATAGCAGAGCTGGGTGATCCTCCTCTGATGGGGAAGAAGAGCTCAGCTGTGCTTGACTAGCAGATGTCCAAGCATAAAGGACGTGTACAAGGAAGTGCAAGCCGGGGGACAGTGCTTTCCTTCAGGCTCCTGGAATCTATTAATGTAGGTCCTGATAGATAGTTTGTGGTCAGAATATTCCAAAGCATCTATCTTGGGGTCTGCAGAGTCTGAGACGTGTCAGAAAGCACCCACTGTGTGGCGTTCAGGGGCAGGGGCAGAGCCAGCACCAGCCTGCTTAACCAGAGCCCAGCACAGAGTAGGGAGGCCATGGTGTTGGTAGGATCTGAATGAATGCACACATCCTGCACTTTACAGCCCCCATGAGTATCTGCATTGTGAACAATTCAAGCTAAGTTCTAGACAAATTAGAATCTTGTTATATTCTCTTATATGTGGTGACGGTGTAAGAGTGGAAAGGAGAATGGGAATCAATGATAAATGAAGCAAAGGGAATTAACTTCCAAAAGACAAGCCCTTTAAATGCCTCTCAAAATTTTGCATTTGCTTGTTTTACAAAATGCTTTGTTCAATGAAATGCAGTAGGTGAGGAGTTTCACACTTAGCGATTCTTTCTCCAAAGCCTATTTGGAACGAACCAGAACATCTTTCACTTTTTTTCCCCTAAGCTTAACCCTTTTACATAGAGAAAGGATTTCTGTTATCTTCATTTAGAGTTAGACTTAGATAACTAAGATCAACTGAACTTTGAGAGCGATATACTTTGTCCTTTAGCTATGATAATATGGTCAGAACTGTCTTTATGAAAATGAGGAAAGAGCATTGTTTGATGTGTGAATATTTGCAAGAGAAGAACTGACTCCAGTTCTAGGCATCACATTTTTTATATGTCAGTCATCCATAATGATGAAGGAGGTATCACCTGGAGGTGGGAATGTTGTTTGCTGAATTTTAAGTATTGCTAAACCAGTTTTGGGGGGGGTGGATCTGGAATATCCCTCGATGCATACAGAAAGTGCGAGTAGCAGGAAAAAAACAAAATTAAATGGTACCGTTTTCAACGTAGGAATAGTTTGGGTTTTAACATTTACTTGCTTGGAAGTGACATAGTCCAGTGCCATTCCTATATTTCAATTCAATTCCTTTTTAAAAATATGTATCTGAGAAATATCATACACAAATAATTTTTCTAGGTTTAGAGCACAGCCAAACCTAGGTCTCAGTCTAAGACTCCAATATTTCCTTGCGTCTGCCCAAAATATATCAAGATGATTGCCTCGACTTCTCCCCTGTTAGTCATCTTCTCTTCATGTATAACTTCACAAACTAAAAATAATTTCATTTTCAATTGTAAGCAAACATTCTAAGAACAGTGTTGTCTTTGGGCCAGAATAATGTTATTAATTAGTTTATTAATTTTCATTCTTGTTCTAATAAAATATTGTCTCTTTTTTGATAACTAAAGCTATGTTTTCTGTTTTCTACATTTCTTCAAAAGCCAAGACATCTCAATTATTTTCAGGGGGAGTATTTTCCATTTACTTATTTTTCTGCTTGAATCTTTGAAGAAGGCGGAATAGCATAGCATTGTATTATTAGTAGAATTGTCTTCATTTGTAAAGACTTCTGCTAACTGTGACATCATCTGAGTCTGTTTTGATATCAAAGAGGATGCATCTTTGCCGCAGATTTTGTTTCCCCCTCACTACCAGTTGCCAGGATCTTGTCAGAATAGAAAAATTGGAAGATTGATTGGTGTTCTTTTCTTATTCATTGATTTACTTGGGTTTCTGGCTGACTGATATTTGTGGAGCTTCAGATACCGAGGATTGCGTGTGTGAGAAAAAAAAAATAAAGAGCTCAATAATAAAAATAATGAGCACTACCATTTGTTAAATGCTTGTAATTTGCTAGTCACTGTGGTAAGTACTTTATACACATTATCTCTTTTAATCTTCTCAACAATTGGATCTTAAGGATGAAGAAGCTGAGTGTAGAGAATATTTAATTTATTCAATGTCATTCAGCTACGTGATGAAGCTGATTTCGACCTAGTTTTATATGACTTAAGAACTCAGACCAAATGGCTTCTGATAAAATTATGATTTATGATCGAGTTAAGTTTAAGATATTTGACCCAGGCATTTCACTAGGCACCATGAAAGATGCAAAGGCCACAAGAAGTTTAGAGGAAAAAGACATGGACTGATAATGATTGTAAGCAAGTGAACTTTAGGATTTTCCGTTTTGCTAGAAATTTTTCAACACCAGAAAGTGTACCCTTTCCAAAGTGTTCCTCCAAAATTTGGGTCCCATGTCCATTGGTTCCATTGGAATATAACGAAGACAAAGTTTCTATGACTTTCACCCAATCCCAGGACAATGTTGTCATCTCTCAAATAAGGAATCAAAAGTAGTCTTTAAATGATTTTAAATTCACTTTTGTCAAATTTTGCCCGTAAGCACACCATCTTTCCCTCTCTCCCAGGCCCCTGCCAGAGCTTTAGCTCGGGGACTTTCCATCTCTGGTCTGGTCAATTGTAGTTTTCCTTCTTCCTGCCTTTGGTACCACCTTCTGTAGTCTGTCCTTCTTGCCTCTTATCCTGGCGTTTTCCTCTCAGTTAAACATCACACCAAGCCAGCCCTTAGAGCTCTGTGGATTCCCAGAACCTTATGTATTAGAGCTAACAGCCTTCACTTTCCTTCAAAGTCTTTTCCCAGGGTTAATGTTACAATCTCACTGCCCTCTTCTTTCATCTTCCAGCTTTCTCCTTCCATCTGCCCACATTAAATTTCACTGTGTTTCAGAAGCTTATTAAGGAGTCAATGAAGTAAATTTCAAGTCTAAATGTATGTTCCATGCAGGTCACTCCCTCACAGTTTTGATGACATTGGATGACTTTACTGAATGTACTTCTTCATGAAATAAACTGGGTCATGTGTTGACTATTTGCTGTTTCAGTACATGGGTTGAGGATGGGGACAGGTGGAGAAAACCCTTAATACAATAGACATGGCTCTTTTTATGTAGATTTTTTTCTTTAAGGGAAGAGATCCCATGGTTATCTAATCCTTTGGGCGACGTGGAAGGAACTCTTCTATTATAGGTGTTCTACTTCTTTTCAGCTAATGTTTGAGTACTTAACTAATTTTGTTCAGCTCCCTGATTAAGAGCTTCCTTACCTTCCAGGCACAGGCCCCTCTGCACCAGTGTGGTGGTCTAACCTCATCAGGCATCAGAATCATCTGTGGAACCTTTAAGAAGTGTTCACACAAGGTCCCACCTCTGTGCTTCTGATTCTGTACTTTGTCACCCAGGGCTGAGGGAGATGCATGCATTCATTAGAAGGTCCTCCATTGCTAAGATTATTTTTCTTTTTCCAGATCTGTCTTCATGATTCATTTTCAGAGTTATAGTAGGCTCTGTTTTAGGTGAAGAATTCCATTATGAGAGAGAAGAAAAGATAAATTTTGCAAGTTTAATTAGGCCTAAGAATAAACTTTGCTCCTCGTGTGTTCTATGGTGAATTCTGACAAAAAGATTCATCTCTCCTCATCACAAGTTATTGATCCCTTCCTACCATGTGCTTCTTGTTTTTCCCTGTTCATGTTCCTGCCAGGCTAATAAAGAAAATGTTAGGAAGTAATAAAGAAATCAATTTGTGGCCTCTTCAGTTACATTGTCATTTCAAAAGGCAATGCTGAAGAGAGCATGATGGGAATTAGCATTTGTTGAACTTCTACTAAGTGTCAGACACTATGCTTGGTGGTCTTGCATACACTATTATGCTTAATCAAACAACAAACTGAGTTAGGCATGGTTATTTGTCTTTTATAGATGAAATGGAGGCTCAGACTATAAAATAATAGTAAATAATAGAGTGGGGTCCTTCTAACTCCACAATATATTTTTTCCTTCATCGTGTTTCCTCTTTGGAAACTTTCAAACCTCAGAGGTATTTATATCTTTCTCCCATTTCTTCTCAAAATAATACTAATAAAGCCCTAATTTTATAGTGATGAACTTAGATTTTATAAAATATTTTCATGTGCACATCTTTGTTCCCATTGCTTTAAAGTGCCATTTATTTTTAGGTAATTGATAATATCCTCAAATTGACTGAGTGTGGCCCTCTGTGCTGAGAAGTCACACATACATATGCAAAGGCTGCTTTTTAATGTACTCGGCTCTCAACTTGACCGTCTCAAGTTCATTTTTAAAATTGCTGTTGAAGGGCTTCCCCAGTGGCGCAGTGGTTGAGAATCTGCCTGCCGATGCAGGGGACACGGGTTCGTGCCCCGGTCCGGGAAGATCCCACATGCCGCGGAGCGGCTGGGCCCGTGAGCCATGGCCGCTGAGCCTGCGCGTCCGGAGCCTGTGCTCCGCAACGGGAGAGGCCACAGCAGTGAGAGGCCTGCGTACTGCAAAAAACAAACACACACAAAAAAATTGCTGTTGAAAATGGAAATGGGGTGACTAGAAGAGAGCTCTTATAATCATTGAGAAAATCCTCCACAAAAAATATCAGAGTATGCTTATGAAATTGACAAAGTTGTCAGACTAGTCTCTTATTAAGGAAATTAGGGGGAGAAAAGGAAAATGTTACAGAGATCTACATATTCTTTAGAGGTGGTGGCAATGTAATGTAGAAAAAATTTTCCTTCAAATGTTTGAATCTGGAGTTTATCTGATTAAGTAGGGAAAGAACCCCGCTGGGATTTGTTAACAGGGAGACAGACTTGAATTGACAGGAATAATTAATCTCTTGAGCCTAGACAAAGAAAAAGGACTCATCTGAGTCTGTGGAACACCCTCAAATACCTATGAATACCAGTTAAAAAGAAAATGAATCATTTATGTTGATCCTGGCTCTTGGGAAAGAGGAAATGCTCTTTGGAAACTGCTGGTGTAACTGGAGACTGAGAACCACTTTTATTTATATATTTTTTACCCCTCTAGTCAGCAGAAAGAATGAGTTGATAGTGATTCAAACAAACAGTTTTCATTGAGAACCTTTCTGCTTTTTTGCATCCAGCCAAGAGGAAAATGTTATCTTCCAGCCTTTGTATTGGTGTTGAGGGGTTCTTAGGCGACTTCTTAAGGAAATGAAGGTGGAAGAGGCAGATAGGACACTTCTAAGAGAAAGGCTTAAATATTGGCTCTTATCCAGGCATAGGTAATCTTGGAAAGGGATTGTCAACCAGCCTCTACACAGAAATATTTTAGCAGAGGTCACTGCCAATTCTTTTTCTGAAGGGTTTGTAATAAGTGTGTTCTTAATTTACATATACAGCTTTTCCTCATTTTTGTTTGGGTTTATCTCAGTTGTTTCACTCCAATTCTTCTGCCTTTATTCTGAATCGAAGTGAAAAATGAAATGTATAAAACATTGCAAGAACATTCGGTAAGCGTTCCTCATTCTGAAGCTTGACAGTAATTAATATTAAGGGATTACAGGAAAATCTTACAACGTAATTTAGTGATTCTGTTTATTCACAGACTCTTCTTCTCCCTCTACCTTGCTTAGCAAAGACATTTTCTACCTTTCGGATGAAATCTAAACTTATTGACCTGTTTGCTCTCCCAACAATATTTTATTCAGTACAAACAATAATAATAAGGTAACCACAATAATAAGAGCGAGCATTACTGTGCCAAGCACTGGGCAGGTTATTGGATTTACAACAACCCGAGATGGAAGTTATTATTTTTATTATCCCGTTTTACAGATGGGGAAATACAGACATTAAATAAATTACCTGAGCCCCACAGTGAGGAAGTGGTGGGTTTATAGAAAAATCTGAACCTGGAAGTTAAATGGTAGCATTATTTATCCATTTCTCAGAAGGGGAAGGGGAGATGCTGGACAAAATACAGGACACTCAGTTAAATTTGAATTCCAACTAAACAACAAATGATTTTTAAGGTATGTCCCAAATATTGCATGGGTTGTGGACATCGTGTATTTTTATTTGTTAGATCTGGCAACACTAAGAACACTTGACTACTGGCAGAATCATTTTTAGCCAGAAATTTCACCGGAGCCCATCTACCTCCAGTGTCTTAGTACACAGATGAAGAAAGCCTCAGAAATCTTAAGATTGTCATGTTCCCATGACTGGCAACAAAGCAAGGCTTAGGGCTTTGCCATTGCTGCAGCTGGATTAATTCCTCAGCAGTTTTCCATTTGACCACCAGGTGAGATTTCCCCTGTTATTTCTAAGGGTATTTATCTCCTGCCTATTTTCTGAATTGTTGTCTGGAAAGCAAATCTTTGCAAACACTCTACCGATAACAACATGAGGAGATGTGGAGGCCGGGAAGGAGGAAGCAACGAGTCAAAGTTCCTGACTGCTCCTGTGTGCCCGCGACACCATCCTTTCCATATGGCGTCTCCTTTGGTAGAAACAAGAGGCGTGAGTATGATGGCACGTATTAAATAGCTACTTGTCCTAGCAGTGTTTCTTTTAAGACCTTGGCCAGGGGGGTCCTATTTGAATGACGACTGTTGTTATCAGACAATGAATAAACAGGAATGCATCTTATGAAGTAGTCATCCTTTTAGCAGATAGTAAATTAAAATGCTGTATATTTCACTGGAGTTCAATATTGGGTCATTTTCTTCAAAGAAGAGAGAGGTATTAATTAGTCTGTTGGTTGGAGGCTTCATTATACAGGCTTCATGCCCTTTGCAGTTGTAACAAACAGCTCCTGGGTGCTGAGGCCCTGACTGATTAATTTGCACAGCTGCCTCTTGATAGCTCTTCTTCTGACAGACACTTAAATAGGGGAGAATGGGATAGAGGAGTAGAAAAAAGAAAAAAAAATAACCTGGCTCTTTTCATGATGTGGGAAAGGAAATAAATACAACACCTCAGCAGACAGAAGTGAAATAAACTGCTTGAGTTGTCCATCTTAGCCATGGGGTTCTTTTAGGCTGAAAATCAAATGTACTAGAGGCTTTTCACAGTTGGAGTTGTAAACAGCTAAGAGATGACAAAAAGCTGTTTGAGGTCCCGTCTGTGGGAAAAATAAAGATGCCTCTGCTGCAACTGGAAAATTAAGATGGATTCTAGTTGAAGAATAAAAACTCCTAAGTGTGTCGAATACAAGGGACAGAAATGTTGATACAGATTCTTAAGTTATAACTATCCAAAGGTGGGAATTTTTAACCAAATTGTTTTCATGTTAGAGTTCCCCCCTCACCCCGCCAAATTTGGTCTTAACCCTCGAAAGAGATTTACTTCTTCAAAAGCATTTTCAATTCTGTTGGAGTAAAGACAACACCTTTTCTTTTCACTTTTGATTTTGAACTGATTTCAGAGGTAGAGAAAATTTGCAAAACTAGTACAGAGAGTTTCCATATATCCCTGCCCTCCCCTCCCCCAGTGTTAAAATCTTACTTAACAATAATGCAATGAGTAGAACCAAGCAATTAACATTGGTATCATACCAATAACTAAATTAAGTCCTCATTCAAATGTCACTGGTTTTTTTCATTAATGTCTTGTTTTTTCTGGGATTCTATTCAGGATCCCACATTGCATTTTGTTGTTATTTCTCCTTAGCCTCCTGAAATCTGTAACAGTTCTTCTTTCCTTAACCATTATGACTTTGCCATTTTTGAAGAGTATAGGGCAGTTATTTTGCCAAATGTCCCTCAGGTTGGGTGTGTCTGGTCTTTTCTCATGATTGGATTGAGGAAGCTATTTTTGGAAAGCATTCCACAGAAATTATGTTGTGTTCTTCTTAATGCATCATATCATGGGATTCATGATGTCAAAATGTTTCATTGGTAATGTTGACCTTGATCACTTGGTTAAGATGGTTTCTGCTGGATTACTTCACTTGACAGTTACTATCTTTTCCCTTGCTGTTAACAAATATCGTGGAGGAAATGCTTTGAGATGATGCAAATCCTGTTTCTCTTCAACTTTCACCCACTGCTTTTTAGCATACGTCAGTGAATCTCAGTTCTGTAGCGGTTGTTACTATGGTATTTGCTTAACAGTGATTTTTTATTCTTCTCTTTCTTCAACATTTATAAATTGGAATTCTATAGCAAGGAAGAGCCCTCTTTCTCTCCCATCTATCTAGATAATTGATCATCATTTGATATAAAAACAGCTAAAAAAATAGCAGTTTTTATATCAAGGTGATGCTAACAGAGAGCACAAGAAAAAGCAAGAAGGGGGGAGAGAAAGAAAGAAACAGAATACATAAAAAGAAAATGAAAATTATCCCCTAATTTTACACTCCATTTATAGTTATTACAAAATATTGGCTATATTCCCCATGTTGTACAATACATCATTGTAGCCTATCTCCATTTTATTATGAAGATTTATCATTTTTTCCACAGTACTTTTCTTCCTACCAGAAGGCTCGACCAGATCATTTGGTCATTTCAGTCTAAGGTCTGATTAATCAAATGTAAAACAAAATTGAAAAAGCAGGTGGACAAACGAACCAAAAAAAAGCTCAATAAATTTGGGTGTTTGAATTACCTGGGTGCTCAACTGAACCAACTATATTTTTGTAAGTGTAACATTTGCCAAACACTTACCCGGAAAATACAGAGTTAAATTCAAGGAATCAATCCCTTGCTTCTTAAACCTTTGTTTATGATGTTGGTTTTAGTGGTATTACAAAGTGAGGGAATTAACCTCAACTTCAAACCCACAAAAACCCATTTTGATCTAAAATGCTCGACAGAAGTCTCCAAACTCCCTATCAGCCTGCAGTTCTAAAGGAAGAACTTCCATCATGACTATAGTTTGTAAAAGTCATCAGTAAAGTTTCAGAGTTTTGAAGAATTATTTGGGCAAAGCCTCCTTAAAGGTCTCCTTTGCCCCCTTCCTCTTTCCTACCCTTCCACCTTCCTCTGGCTTCAATATGTAAGAAGTATTTATTGCTGATCTCTTAATATTGTCAACATTTTAGATGGTGCTGAGATTAATGAAAATTTCCAGCAGTGTAGAAGATTTAGCTTTATTTTCATTTTTTAATTCATGAAGGCAAGAAGTGAGTGGATGAAAATTCATCAAATTTCCCATCTAAAGGGACATTCTTAACCCCAGCTCATCTCACAAAACCACCATGAGATAGGAGGAATAGCGGTAGATATACTGTTTTTTTCTATATGAATTATACACCTGTAATATATAGTTTGATTCTAATATTCTTTGCTCTTTTTGAAAAGAGGGTCTACTCAGTGGTAGAAGGAAGAAAATAATTTTTTAAAATTTTATTAGGTACTCCAAGAGTAGATCTGATCCTTTATGGAGTTTAGCATAAATATGCTTCCTTAAGAATGTAAGAAATGCTAGTATGGAACAGAGAAGAGGCCCTTTGAATGTAACGTTTTCTCTGTGGGATCTCTAGAGGGGAAGCAAAGGGATGAGATATTGAGGAAGAGTGTTTTTAGAAACGTCTGCCATGTTACAAACTCCTTTAGGAATAGTCAAGGTGCTTGAGTGCGTGATGCTAAGTGATAATAATCATAATCATGGATTGTGGAGTGCTTACCATGTGCTAGATGTGTGCTGAGTGCCTCACGTGCATCATTCATTTAATATATCCATGATACAAGGCAGGTGTTCCTGTCATCTGCATCTCGTAGATGAGGACCCTGAGTCTTGGAGAAGTGAAATAACTTTCTCAAAGTTACACAGTAAGTAAGTTAGTAAACCACCTGATGAGACTTAACCCAGATGTGTGGACTCCTACTTCAGTGACATCTGTGATTGAGTCTTCGGGTCTCTGGATTCCCTGGGGCCATGGTTTTCTTCTCAGCCTTTACTCACTGATGCAGCTGTGAGCAGCAGTGGGCTCTGGTCCTAGGCCTGGCCCCTCCAGGAATCTTGAGCATCTCCAAAGCCTTCCCCAGGGGACCAGGGTTTATGTGGCAAGTGGCACTTTTAGGCTGGAGGGAATGAAATCCAACAGAAACTAGTGGAAAGAGCAGTAGACATGTATTAGCCTCCCAGTGCTCTCCTTTCTGGGCTAATAATCACTTTTTTCTCTAAGTCATTAGCTGGGCTTTCTTGTCTCCTCCTTTATGGGAGCATGCTCTTTACTGAAAGCAAGGATAACTATGTCCTTTACCTGTTTACGGTCTTCTAGTGGCTCATTCCTCATCTCCTAGGCAAAAGTCAAAGCTCTTTTTGGTGCATTATTTATTCTTGCCTTTTTCTTCTTTCACGTCTCCTTACATTCCCAGCCTGCATCCTAGGTTCAAGCTTATCCAACTGCCTACAGTCTCCCAAACACACGTGTATGTGTGTGTTTTATTTAATTTATTGATGTATTTTGACGTGGGCCATTTTTAAGGTCTTTATTGAATTTGTCACAAAACTGCTTGTGTTTTATGTTTTGGCTTTTTGGCCTCGAGGCATGTGGCATCTTAACTCCCCAACCAGGGATCGAACCCGCAACCCCTGCGTTGGAAGGGGAGGTCTTAACCACTGGACCGCCAGGGAAGTCCCATGTGTGTGTTTTTATTTTTATTTATTTATTTTTTATTTTATTTTATTATTATTTTTTTTTTTGCGGTGCGCGGGCCTCTCACTGTTGTGGCCTCTCCCGCTGCGGCCTCTCCCGCTGCGGAGCACAGGCTCCGGACGCGCAGGCTCAGCGGCATGGCTCACGGGCCCAGCCGCTCCGCGGCATGTGGGATCTTCCCGGACCGGGGCACGAACCCGTGTCCCCTGCATCGGCAGGCGGACTCTCAACCACTGCACCACCAGGGAAGCCCCCATGTGTGTGTTTTAAATGTCTTTGCATATGCTGTGCTCTCTGCCTTTTCCTCCCATGCCCTAAATGCCTTACGGACTCCTTATTTTTCAAAATGCAGCTCGGTTGTCTCCTCCTACATGAAACTTCCCACGTCTCTTTAAGCAAAGTGAGGTAGTCCTTCCTTGGATTCTCAGAGGATCCCACAAATACCTCTGCCTTGGCATGTGTGTTAGGGTTTGGCAACTGTTCCTTCCTTCTTCACTTCCACTGGACTGTGATCTCCATGAGGGCAATGAATTTGTCTTAGTACTCTGTGTTTCCTGAGTGCCTAGCAATGTCTGGTAAAGGTTCATTTAGTCTTGCTTGAATGCATTCACGGGTGGATAAGGAGTTAGAAAGCATAAAATTACAACTTACCCCGCCCACCGAAACACTGTATGGCATTGGTAAATTATAGGACCTTTCAGGGCCTTGGTTTCCTCATCTGTGAGATGAAGTTATTGACCATAATTTTCAAAGTCTTTTCCTTGGAGGACATTTACAATGTAGCCAGTTTAACAACGAGGCCATAAGGAGCTTCTGATTTTCAGCTTACTTTTGGCTGAAATCTTCACTTCAGTCCAAGTTTTTCAAATGAGTGATTTGGACTGAGAGAAAGGACATCAAAACCTGTGGAGACTGAAGTGGAATGAAAAGGTTGCTTTTATGATAGGAACGCCTTGGGGCTTGTCTCACTGTCACAGGATCGTGGAATGTTCAGATTGGGAGGAGTCTAAGAGAGAAGTCATTCAACCTCTTTGTTTCATTAAAAAACTGAAGGCCTGGAGAGTTTAAGCCACTTGCTCAGAGTCAGAGCACTCAGGTGTGCACCCCTCAGCCACACCAAGCGCTTGATCTGTGTCACTAAGTCAAGATACAGAGTGACATTGTGCTCAGATGTGCTTTTGGGTCACAGTTGACTCAGTTCGGGGCAGACTTAGGGAAAGCTTAGAACTTTTGATTTCTCTCTCTATTCACATTGGCTTGTAATCTGCTGCCAAATAGAGCACATGTTTATGAGCAATTTGCTGTTTGTTGTCTTTTTTCTTTTTGCAGAATTGATTAAAGAAGGTTCATGAAGGGTAACTGAAGGCATAGGGTACACCATGCTAGATCATATGATGAAAGATTCCACTTGCTTGCTGGGGTTCCCACTTCATAAAAGAAGAAAAAAGTATCTTCTAAATCAGAAACTGGACAGTGTGTGGGAAGAATAGAGCAAGTTTTGAAGTCAGACCCTAATGATGACATTAATAATAGAGGCTCGGAGTTGTTACGTGTGCGTCTAGGTATGAGTCAGCAGGTCAACTTTGCTAGAATGGATGGACCTTTTCTCTACTCTTAAAAATCTCATATGTGGCGAATGCATGTGTTAGCTATTAAGGCATGATAAAACTACTCCAAAACTCAGTGGCTTGAAACACTAAGTAGTTATTATTGTTCATGAGTTGATGGGTCAGCTGGACATTTCTTCTGGTGTCAGCTAGGCTTCTGCAGTCACTGTGGGTCAGGTAGGCAGATTTGCGGATTTTGACTGGGTTCTTTTATATGTTTGGGGGTTAACTACCTGTTGGCAGGTGTAGAATAGCTTTGGTTGGGATAACTAGACTCTCTTTCACTTGGTTTTTTTTTATTCTCCAGCAGGCTAGTCAAGGCTTTCTCTAGGAAATGTTAGCCCAGCTGTGGAAGAGAGGGACCAAGGAGAAGCCTGCCAGCCTCTTGATACCCAATGTGTACTTGGCACACCATTATTTCATTTGCATTCTATAGGCCAAAGCAAGTCACAAGGCCAGCCAGAGTCAGATGGAAGAAGATTATGAAGTTACAGGGTGAAGGCTGTAGATAGAGAGAAAGGTCATTAACCGGGGCCTCAGTGCAATCAATATATTACAGCATGTGAGCACATGTTCATAAATATGAAAACAATACAGAATTAGATAGAGTAAAAGGGGAAAATCCCCTCTTGACATTTTTCTTCTATCCTACTTTCTCCCCAAGGTTAACACTATCAAAAGTTCTCTGTTTTCCCAGGCCTATGTGTATGTATGTATAATGTATACATATACTATCTTGATAGATATGAAATAACATCATGTCATTAGTCATTTTGCCTTTTTCTGATTATTATTGAATTGAGCAACTTCTCGTATGCTTATTGGAATTTGGGGTCTCATTTTTTTTTTTTTTGCGATACGCGGGCCTCTCACTGTTGGGGCCTCTCCCGCTGCGGAGCACAGGCTCCAGACGCGCAGGCTCAGCGGCCACGGCTCACGGGCCTAGCCGCTCCGCGGCATGTGGGATCCTCCCAGACCGGGGCACGAACCCGTGTCCCCTGCATCGGCAGGCGGACTCTCAACCACTGCGCCACCAGGGAGGCCCTGGGGTCTTATTTTTGGTGAAATAGCTATATGTATCTTTTGTCCATTTTTCCATGAGATTGTTTGACTTTCTCTTACTGATTGTTATAAATCCTTTATATATTCTTGATACTAACTCTGTATTTTATGTACATTCACTTATCTTCTTTCAGTCTGTAGTTTGTCTTTTAGCTTTGTTTAGTTATCCTATGGGTAGCAAGGTCAGAAAAAGTTTGGCTAATTTTTTTTTCTGTTTCCTGGAACAGTTTGAATTTAAGATGGGTAATGGCAAATAGCACTTCTAAATTTCTTTTTATTACTAGTTGAACAGCTTTAATCCTTTAAGTCTATTTAGGGTAGAGCTTAGGCTTTGCTTCAGGCTCTCTGGGCAGGGGTAGGGATTTTCCTGTCCTCTCTTCAAGGCCTGGGCAGCCCCAGTGGGCCAGGTGTTCAGTTCTCCACTGGGCCAAGATCCAAGGCCTGGCCTTCACAGCCCATATTCTCATAATACCCCTTTGGGATACCACGGCCCCAGTTCCTGCTTACATCCCAACTTTGACTTTCCTATTTGCTTATGACTCCTGAGAATCTTCGATCTTTCCTTCAAGTTCAGATTACATTATAATATTTATTTCAGTTGTATTTGCTCCAACTTTCCATGTGTTCGTAGTCTGAAGAAGGTCTGTATCCGCTTTCTCTGTCGTGTTGCTGGAAAGGCTCCACGGTTACATTCATGATCCTGATGAGGGCTGTTAGTGTCTCTTGGGTACAATAGCGAACCCGAGGATCTCGGTTTTATTTGCATCTAATAGTATTCAGACCAAGAAGGGGATCAGCTGAGCTATCTGGGAAGATACAGAAGGTATTAATGCACATTTTCAGATTAAGCATTTAGTGTTTAACTTTTGTCAAACTCACCAGTAAAATGAGTCCTTTACAAAGAAAAATATTAGGGCTATGCCTTCCTTAGACAAGGGAAAAGCTCTTTTGGCAAATATTTGACAAATGCCGAAATCAATCCATATATGAACGTATTAAATTTGTCTATTTATGCCCCATTGAACTCATGGCTGACTCACCTTCATTTGTAACACTTCTGTGAACATGACTCTATAAGCCTAATTTCAGCTGCCTTACCACATTTTACATAGGAGACCTCAACTAGAGAGGGAAAAACGGATAGGGTTTCACCTTGGGTTAGCCAAAGAGATATGCCACCCTGTTCCACACAAATGGACGCTGGCACCATGATTTAATGGATTTGAGGTGGAGAAGACGGCCCACGAGGCCCCAGACATCCTCCAACTTTTGTGTATAATGATCTGTTTAAGCCTTGTGCCAACCTTTGGCCAATAGCTGCACAACTCCGATCTTAGCCTTACAGCGGCGATCTGAGATTTGAACGTCTTTTAAATTCCTTGCCTCCCATCAGCTTCCAGCCTCCTCTTAGTGCCTCCGCACCTGTCTCTTTAGCATCAGCTGCAGCAACTGCTCTCTGCCAATGCCCTCAAGATCAGGCCCCTGTCCTGTGTCCCACGGTCCCTGGCCGCCCGCTCTGGATAGCAGAGACAGGGGAACACCTGACTCAGAGCCCTTAACACTCACTGAGACTTAATTCTGACTCTCCTGAGTGATTGCAAGTGGTCTGATCTTTGGATTCCTGAAAACTTGGTGACCCTGACCCCTAGTATTTGTCAGTTTCTTAAAACTTTTCCTGGCTGTCTGGACTCCTGAGGTCCGGGATTCCTATACACGTGCCAATCTGAGAAACTCTCAAATCTTGCTACTTAAAATGAGGTCCAAGGAGGACCCTTCAGCTTGGCACCACTTGCCAGCTTATTTACAGATGTGGAATCTCAGGTCCCACCCCAGACCTACAGAATCAGAAACTATTTTAACCAGATCCTGAAGGGATTGGTATGCACTGCTCCACTTGACTTAATTTCAATTCAGTGCTGGGTTTCATTATCAACCAGGGTCCTGTTTTTCAAAATATGTGCCCCACAAATGATGGAGATAGCCCTCTTCACCTGCCCAGTGAGTGTACTCTCTGTTTGATGGTCAGTGCTGATGAGTCTGTGTTCCTGATGGAAGTGTGGCTCCCACTTCGGTGTGTTAAGAGAAAGAAACAGAGGTGAGAACCACTGTACCTGCTTCTGACCTTGACCACAACCCGATCCTTCTGGGCTTCACAATGTTTGATTGTACCTCCCCAGCCCTGGTCGTGTTGGGGACTTGAGCTAGAACATTCATTCACATACTCCTCATATGGTCCACACTTTCTTCCCCCCAAACACACTGGGTAAACAACAGCACCGACCAAGGCATTTGGCTTATTGTTACGGAGCAAAGCAAACGTCCACTCACGTCAGGTCCAGGACCTTGGCCTTATTAGCACCGACCTACATACTGAGCTTGTTATTGCGATGTTCCCCATCAGGTAATGAGTGCTTAAGCACCTACTGCTTCCAATTAGAGTGAACTATTGGCAATATGGTCTCAGCCCTCAAGCGACTTTTGCAGTCTGAAATGGGGAAATGATGTAAGGAAGGAAGGAAGGACAAAAGACATGTGGAATGAAAAAAATAATAGCATAGGGGCCTTCAGGGTGGTTGTCTTGACCACATGGTGACTATTTCATTACCAGGAGATTTTGGGTTTTTAAAAATAGACACATTCTCAATATAGTAACAAAGGGCTTCCATGCTGTTCTCTTCAGTTGGGAATGTGGGTGTTTGGAGGTTTCTTTGCTTACATAATCAAACCATTCAGAAAGCAGTTTTCTAACTTAACATTTTTTTTCCAAGATTAGAGGAATTACCTCCTCAATTTCACTACCTAGAAAACAATTTGTGAGTTCAACAGGCTTTACTAATTCTGTCAAATTTTTACTCCAACCCAGATGAGAAGTATTACAGAAAGATATGCCAAAGTGCATTTTAATTATAAATCACATGTAAACTTTTAAAGAAAAGGAAAGTTTTCACTTGACCTACATTTTTAGAAGAGATTATTTATACCCTATTTGATATAAGATTGGAGGAACTTGACAACAGATTTTTTTTCTTCAAAAGAAATGTTTCTAGGTAGATCCAGTGTTTGCATTTAATAGTGATTATTTGTAAATCTAACAAACTTCAGAGTTTATAGCTTTTGCCACCACTGTTGTATTTGAATGTTATCTTGTTTGCTATTTTTCTGGACGTAAAATTAATATTTAAAAAATTATGTGAACTTGTCGTGCTGTAGTACAGATTCGATTCTTAGGAATGGTTCTAATTTGCTTGCTTTGATTATAGCAAGATCCTGTTCCAGAAGGTGAAGAATTAGAATTGCTTCTGCTCAGGTTGAAGAGACCCACTGGCTATGCTGTGTGTTCTTTGGCTCAGTGTTTCCTGAGCACGTGGCAAAGGTAGTGCAGGGTCCTGGGTAGCGCAGGCTCCATGGGTGAAGCAGGCATGCAGATTGCTGTCAAAGAGCTTGTGAGTGAGTAGGGGAGACAAAAAATTATGTGAACCATTTTAATGCGTGGTTGGAAATAGCTGTCACGGGAGATATAAAGAGAAGTGCTGTGGTTATCCAGAGAAAGAAACAGGAGTGAGGGGGTGAGGGAAGGCTCTGTGCAGGAGGGATAAATGGACTGGGTTTGGATAGATGGGTAGAATTTGAACGTGGATCACATTCCTGTGTAAATCCTGCTGCGGAGATAATGAACTAAAATGTGTAAAACTCTGAGCCTCATTATCATTGCCTTTGTCTCAAGGTGGATGCAAACAAATAGCCTGAAAACTGGCCAAGCAAGCAAATAATGATACACAAAGCCCCCTATTCAGTCATGTAATCTGCAATGATTACACAGTGGGCACTGGCTCTAGGCTGGGCTCTTAGCTGGGACAACCAACCAGGCAGCAAACAATCCAACTGGACAAAGTCAAAAACATTCTCACAGGGAGAGAAAGAACAAAAAAATGGACCCAAATGACAATCATTAAAAAAGAGCCAGACTTCACAAGGAGATATTATGGCATAGCCAGGAGTCCTGGACTAAGACTGTGCCTACATGAGGCCACCCAGTAGGCTACTTCAGTTGGAGTTCCTTTTCCATCTCTTTTTTGATTTGTAGAGGTTCAAGGGCTCTTGTCTGCTTGGTGACCACAAAGACCATGGATTCTGGTCTTAGGTTTGCCACCATTAAGCAGTGTGGCCTGGGCCTACATACTCCCCTGGGGCCTGTGTGCAGAAGGGCAACGGTAGTGACCGTTTCATGAAGTGCCCACCAGATGCAGCCGAGAAGGTTCCAGGGACTATGGCATAAAGGAATGGAAGCAGATGAACCGTGAAGCCACGCAGCCAGCACCTCCACAGCTGAGAAAAATCAGCTTGGAAAACTGGGTCAGACTAGGGTGGTGACTATAATCAGAAACCTGCGGGAGGAAACACTATCAACATGTTAGCCTGGGCAAAATTGATTGTTTTAAAAATAAAGACGAAACAATGGCTTAAAGGAAGCGATGCTACACATCTTCTGCCCTGATAGAAATGGGGTGAAGAATTGGAATCTGAGGTGGAGGAGAAAAGGTTCTATTTTAATCCAGAAAAGAAAAGGCTTATTTTCCCTTCAGTTTCAAGCATGTTTTTTTAGTTCCAGTCTTATCTACATGTTATGGGTGAAAGAGAAAGGGCCCTGCTCCACCCCAGATATTGAGTTAGCTGATGACACTAATTGTCCCAGTCAGCTCCCTGAAAGCTAAGAGGGCATTTTCTAAATTTTAGTTTTCTAACTAAAACTTAATTTTAGTTCTGTGAAATCATTAAGTCTTGGAGGGTGCTGCGTGACACACACTGCTGTAATTATTGCTTAGCCAAGGCTGGCATGGTCAGGTTAGTTGGATAGAATGTGGCACTAATAAGAAACCACATCGAGAATACAATCTCTTGTGAAGCATTTAGCTTGACAGAGGGGAGAATGTATGTTTCATTAGTGCATCTCATCCCCAGACAACAGCCTTGCAAAAATAATGTTTTGGTATCGATGAAAATTGGGAGAGAACATGCTTGAGTGGCCAGTGGGACACATTAGTGTGATGAGGAAAATAGCACAAAGCGTGTGCCTGACAACCAGTGGGTCTCAAACTCATATGAGGGTGTTATTGTCTTATATGGACAGCACTTTACTATTTTGTGTAATGGTAACTATACCAAAGAAAGTTTTCATTGTCTGTTCTCTGAATGCTTCCGGTATGCTAGACATTGTAGTAAGCATCTTGTGTGTATTATCTCAGTTAATACTCATAGCAATCAATGAACTAGACATTGTCTCCATGTTACAGATGAGGAAACCTAGTCTCAAAGATGTCTGGGGAGGGCTTCCCTGGTGGCGCAGTGGTTGAGAGTCTGCCTGCCGATGCAGGGGACACGGGTTCGTGTCCCGGTCCGGGAAGATCCCACATGCCGCGGAGCGGCTGGGCCCGTGAGCCATGGCCGCTGAGCCTGCGCGTCCGGAGCCTGTGCTCCACAACGGGAGAGGCCACAACAGTGAGAGGCCCGCGTGCCGCAAAAAAAAAAAAAAGACATCTGGGGACATGCCCAATATCACACAATTAGGAAATAATAATTCAGAGACCTAGTGTTCCTTATTTAGGTAAGCATAGCACAGGGAAATGGGAGTTCTTTTGTTGTTGTTATTTATTTAAATTTTTATTGGAATATAGTTGATTTACAATGTTGTGTTAGTTTCAGGTGTACACAAAGTGAATCAGCTATACATATACATATATCCACTCTTTTTTAGATTCTTTTCCCGTATAGGCCATTACAGAGTATTGAGTAGAGTTCCCTGTGCTATACAGTAGGTCCTTATATTAGTTATCTATTTTATATATAGCAGTGTGTATATGTTAATCCCAATCTTCCAATTTATCCCTCCCCAAAATGGGAGTTCTTAAATCTAGAAGTTGTTTTTTTTTGTTTGTTTGTTTTGTTTTGTTTTGTTTTGCGGTACATGGGCCTCTCACTGTTGTGGCCTGTCCCGTTGCGGAGCACAGGCTCCGGACGCGCAGGCTCAGTGGCCATGGCTCACGGGCATGTGGGATCTTTCCGGACCGGGGCACGAACCCGTGTCCCCTGCATCGGCAGGCGGACTCTCAACCACTGCGCCACCAGGGAAGCCCTAGAAGTTGTTTTTAACAAAATCTGTGAATCTGATTTTTCATCAGTATATTTATTTTATTACATTAATCATTCATTTCATGCTAAGGTATGAACACACTGGTATATAAATAAATTCCCTGACTGAGCTGCCGCCTTTCCTTAGAACCCAAGGCATTAAACATTTTGTGACTTGCCGACCTGAGAAAGAATTCAGTCTCAGAGGAGACAGAAGGTTAAGATGCCTGGCTTCTAATAGTGACCTTTTTACAATCAGGTGGTAATAATTTGAGATGGTGAAAGGTTCACTGAAATCTTACTATGAACTGGGTATTGCTCCGAGTGCTTTGTGCGTCTCATTTAATCCACAGGACATTGAAACAAGGGCAGCTGAGACTTAGACAGTCTAGGTAAGAGTTCAAGGTCAGACAGCTAGGAATTGGGGAGTTAGGATGCATGACCAGTCCATTTGTCTGCAGGATCAGAGCTCTTAACCACTTACATTTACTTCCTCTATACTATGTGATTACTTTTCTCATATTTGGTACTAAATATTTGGGCATGTGACCATTCATTTTTCAAGTGAGTTGCCCTTTCTTTATGGGATTTCTTCTTGACTAGATCAAGTGACCTATTATTACCTCTAAACTATTGAAATAAAAGATATATGACTTAACTTTACAATTTTTTTTAAAAGATAGAGTGTTTTCAGACTGAATGTGGTTTCACTTATTCACATGAATTTTCTTAGCTGAACTTTGATGAGGGCTACTGGGTTTCAGTGCACTCATTACTTCATCTTATGACCTCTTCTACTTTTTAAAGTGACAGAGTTTCCATTTCCTCACTTTTAGCTCATGTCTCCGGATATACAGTGTATACTTGGTCCTCAAATCACTTTTAGTTCTGGTTTTCTTCTGTATTAATTTTAGGGTCAGGCTTTGTTGCTATAAAAATAAGACTGCAATATATAGTGCCTCATGCAACACAGACATTGTTTAGGAAGGCAGTTCAAGGAGAGTAGCAGGCTTGACTCCAGGAGGTCACCCAGAGACCCAGGTTCTCTCTGTCTTGTTGTTCTGCACCCCCTATGGCACTGTTTCCACCTGTGTGCCCAGTGGTGGCACACGCCTTCACATCTGCATTCTAACTCACAGGAAGGGGGAAGAGACAGTAAGTTGAGGACAGGCAATTTCCCCTTATAAGCATGTACTCCATTCGTCAAAATCTACGTCCCATTGGCCAAAATCTAGTCATGTATCCATGCCTAGTCAGCTACAAGAAGGGCTGTGGAGTGCAGGCTTGGTCTGGGGGAGTTCACAGCTCTCTTGACCTAAAAGGACATGAGGAGAACAGACACTGGAGGTAATTAACAACCTCCGTCACAGTTTGCTCCTCTAGCATCCAGTATCCCTTCTCACCCTTCCTCCCTTGTGGAGGAAATGCTTACTTTCTTCCCAAAGGAGACAAACCAAGTTACTGCACCCAGCTGAGAGCCCAAGATCCCTGGGAGGGGTTCAGCTGCTATCAGGTCAGATGTGGTTCCAGCGACCTCTGCACTAAAACATGACTTATCTGCTACAATAACCCCAGTTGGAAAGTGGGAGAATGGAAAGCATCCAACTGAGTCTCATTAGCAGCAGTTAGCAAATTTTGCTGGGCAGGAAATGCTTGGCCATCCTTGGCAGACCTTCTTGGCCATCCAGGTTTGCCCTCTGGGAGTGACCTTTTGCCATTAATCTTGGCGGCCCCTGTCTTTTGTGACCACATCTGTGGTGAGTATTGAAGACTGTCCCTCCTTGGGAGCTGCTCTCATTTGACAGCCTCCTTTCTACTGCTGCAGGTTTGGGGACCTGAGATTTGCTTTAGTGATTGTAGGATCACTGACTTTGTCAGCTAGGCTTTTGTTTTCTTTGACGACGCAATTTCCTTCAAAATTCCAGTCTGTGTGCTTCCAGTCTGTTCCATATGAAAGTAACCTTTGGCTATAGTTCTTAAGCTTGCAGATTCTGGCTTTTCACTTACTGGCTGCAGTGCGCAGCCCACCCCTAGTTCTCTCTCTCAGTTTAAGGGCTTCTACCTTGATGTGCTCTGGAGCCATGGGCTTGTATGGGGAAGGTACAACTTTGTCATCTGAATCTTTGCAGCAGGGCTGGCTCCCATTGTGTGGCTCGGGATAATGTCTCATAGGAGGTTCTTGAAGTAGGCTCTGAGTGACTAGCTTATCTTCTGCTACTTGGAGAGGAGAAGCAGTTGGCTTTCCTAGCAGGGGTCATGAGCTTTGCAGCCTGCAATATCTGTGTTCTTATCACCTGCCACCTGGTCACGAAGCCACTGCCCGGTATTTTCAGTTTTGGTATGTACTGACCCTGCATCTAGGTAGCAACTCTATACTAGGACAAGCTAAGCTGCTATAACAAAGAGACCCAAAATATACTGGCTTACACAAGATAGGAGTTTATTTCTCTTTCATCTGATGGTCTCCATGTAGGCAGGTAGTCCAGGATGGGTCAACACTTCTGCGCTACATCGATTGGAGACCAGGTTCCTTCTGTTTGTTACTCTGCCTGGTCCTGAGGTGCTGTCCTCAGCTTAGCACTGAAGCTGGAACACCGTCCCGTCCACATTCCAGATCGCGGGAGGTAGGAGAGTGGGAGACAGAGTGGAGGGTAAATAATGTCCTTGTGGAAACTGAACCAGAAGTTACACACATCCTTCCCAGTGACACCTCACTGGCCAAAAACATACTTCCGTAGCCACACCTAGATGCAAAGGATACTGGGAACAGGGAGGGTGGGGTAGTGGACTCTAGTGGGGCAGCCTCTATTTTTCTTTTCTGGATTTTTTTTTGTTAAGGTTTCTGCTCCCTTGAATACATACCCGTGCCATGTATAAAATGAAATATACTTAAAAATTGTTTTAGCTTTATTGCGGTATAAATGACATGTGAAATTGTAAGATATTTAAAGTGTACATCATGGTCATTTGATATGCATGTACACTGTGAAAGGATCCCTCCCATCTAGTTAATTAACACATCCATCACCTCACATATTTCTCTCTCTCTCTCTCTTTATTTTTTTGTGAGAACTTCTAAGTGCTACTCTCTTAGCAAATTTCAATATATAATATAATGCTATCGACTATATAAAAGGAAATTTACTTTAAGTCTCTGTTTTGGTGCCACTGGCCAGGATTAAATCTCTCCTTTACGTGAGGTGAATCGAGATTTTTGTTTGTTCGTTTTAAACGCCTGCCTCTGGGGTATGCAGAAGTGGGAGACAAGTTGGAAATCTGGGTCTAAGAGGAATTGGAATGAGATCTCTCTAAATAAAATTCAGGGGATTCTACAATCCCCCTGAAGGAAGAGGGATGAATGGGTACTGGGAAGTCAGAGAGTTCCTCCCACAACCCTGCTGACTAATAACAGAATGAGGTTAAATGTGATGCGACTTCTGGCATTTTCTTAGAAACTTGTTCCTTCACAAGGAGTCTATCCACCACGGAAATGCTAGGAACAAAAAACATCCTCCTACTCTTATTGATCATTTAGCTCCCTTCCTGTGTTCTTACAAATACAATGTGAATTGAGTTTTAAGGGGAAAAAAAACATAGGACAAATGATCAACTGCTTGAAGTTCAAATATCCATCATTTGTTGAGTTCCTTTCAGCCAATCACATCGTAATTCCATCAAGGGAACTTATTCGTGTGTCTAAAAAGGTATATTCGTAACTGATTGCAAGCAGCATGGTTTAGGTGATTTTCATCTTTTCTTAATACTGACAACATTGCCAGCCCAGATGGAGTAATTCAGGCTTGTTAGGAGTCCTATGTGCATGAAAGCAAGCACGCTTGTATTCTGTTGTATGAAGATGTAAAAATAATGAGCTGAGTGTCATTGCCTCAGCTCAGTCTAATTGTCTATTGCCTCTGATAGCACTGAGCTTGTAGGCAAAACTGCTTCCCAAGTTTATATTAGGGAACGAGGTTTATTTAAGGTGAGAGGAAAAGGAAAATACAGAACAGTCATTATACCTGGAAAAGTTACGATGCTGGGAAATACGGTTTGGAGGTTACATGCATGTATTGTTTTCTGATATGGTAGGTTCATCTGGGCACCTGTGAGCAGTTCCCCCTTTATGCTTGCTGAACTCTGTTTTCTTCCCCTACACACACAATTATCAACATTAATTTCTGGGTTCATATGAGTGTACACGTGTGTGTCTTTGCTTCCCTTTCCATTCGCTGAGTCAACAAGTAGCTGCAGTTCTGATAGTCTGGCCCTTGTTCACCCCAACCTTGAAGCTTTTCTCCTCTCCGTTCCCACACAGCATCTCCTCGGCCTGATGATCTACTTTGCTAGGGTCTTGTCAGTTTTAGTTGCTGCTTTCCTGTTTGGGTGTTGAGACTTTCTGGTTTTGGTATGTCTGGCTTTCCCAGACCCCCTTGCTCCTGAGCAGGTCTTGGTCTCAACCAAATTGTGAACTTTGCCTTTATGCGCTCTCCTTTCTGAATCATTTTCAGTGACATCTCCCTCTTCAGTACAAACTCCTCAGGAGCTTAAAATGATCTACTACAAGCATGATGCTTCTTTGCAGTTTCCTGTTTTGTTTTTTTTTTTTAACATCTTTATTGGAGTATAATTGCTTTACAATGGTGTGTTAGTTTCTGCTGTATAACAAAGTGAATCAGCTATACATATACATACATCCCCATATCCCCTCCCTCTTGCGTCTCCCTCCCACCCTCCCTATCCCACCCCTCTAAGTGGTCACAAAGCACTGAGCTGATCTCCCTGTGCTATGCAGCTGCTTCCCACTAGCTGTCTATTTTAATTTGGTAGTGTATATATGTCCCTGCCATGTTTTAAAAATGAGTGCAAATCTTGGATTCTGTGGCACAATTGATCCATTCTTTTAAATAAACAAATGATTTAAATTGAGGGTTAAAACATTTGCCTCCCTCTGCCTCAAATTTTCAAGTAAGACTTAAGTTGCAGGAAAATAAGCCATGTTTATCTGTGGCTTTGCAAAACCTTTAGGCACGTGGCTCCGCACAACCTTTAGGCACTTGGCTCCAAACCTCCAGGGAGTCAAAGTTTTCTAGTTTGAGAAATACATATTTTCTTAGTCAAAGAAATTGAGCTGTAAAATTGGAATTTGAGTTTAAGGGATTAAAAAAAAATCCCTTTATTTTATTTTATTTTACTTTTTATTTTTCCAGCTTCACTGAAGGATAATTGACAAATAAAAATTAAATGTAAAATTAAAAATAAAAATTCTATATATTTAAGGTATAAAACTTGATGTTTTGAAATACATATACATTGCAAAATAATTACCACAATCAAGTTAATTAATATATCCATCACCTCACATAGTTACCATTTTCATTTCTTTTGGTCTTTTTTAAAAATTGAAATATAGTTGGTTTGCAATGTTATGCTAGTTTCAGGTGTATAGCAGAGTGATTCATATATATATATATATATATATGAAGATATATTCATATATAAGTGTGTATATGTGTATATATATATATATATGTAGTTTTCAGATTCTTTTCCATTATAGGTTATTACAAAATATTGAATATAGTTCCCTGTGCTATATAGTAGATCTTTGTTGTTTATATACCATTTTCTTTTTCTTCTTTTTTTTGTAGTGAGAACACTAGATCTATCCTCTTAGCAAATTTTGAGTATACAGTGCTGTGCTATTAACTGTAGTCACAGTGCTCCAGAATTTGTTTATCTTGCATAACTGAAACTTTGTAGCTTTTGACCAACATCTCCCCAATTCCCCCTTCCGCCTGCCCCCAGCCCCTGGCAACCGCCATTCTCCTCTCTGCTTCTATGAGTTTGCCTATTTTAGATATTACACATAAGTGAGATTGTGCAGTATTTGTCTTTCTGTGACGGGCTTATTTCACTTAGTGTGATGTGCTCCAGATCTATCCATGTTCTTGCAAACTGCAGGATTTCCTTCTATTCTAAGTCTGAATAATACTGTATTGTGTGTGTGCATGTGGGGTGTGAGTGTGTGTTTGTGTGTGTATGTGTATCTTTATCCATTCACCCACTGATGGAAATTTAGGGTGTTTCTTGGCTACTGTGAAGGGAAAGACTCTCTCTGAAGCCTAGGAATAATACTATACAAAAGATGACTCATAGGTCCGGTCTAACCAACAGTTCTAGTCTCCTGCCATGTCTTGTTTGACCCATAAAAGTGTAATTGCCTTCCTCATAACCTTAACTGCAGGCACAAAGAGCTGGGATTTCTATCCTTGACCCTCAAGGGGAACCTCATACTGTTTAGTGGTCTGTTGACTTTAATATCTCTAGTCATTTGAAGATACAATTTTTTTATATTGCTCCTTTCTCTGGCCTAGGAATGACTGGTATGTCCATTTTTAACTCTTGTGGTTTAATCTTTGTGTATGCCATTATTAAAATCAATTTTAGGGCTTCCCTGGTGGCTCAGTGGTTGAGAGTCCGCCTGCCGATGCAGGGGACACGGGTTCGTGCCCGGGTCCGGGAAGATCCCACATGCCGCGGAGCGGCTGGGCCCGTGAGCCATGGTCGCTGAGCCTGCGCGTCCGGAGCCTGTGCTCCTCAACGGGAGAGGCCACAACAGTGAGAGGCCCGCGTACCGCAAAAAAAAAAAAAAAAAAATCAATTTTAGAAAGTTACAAGCATGCTGTGGAGACCCATCCCTAAACATTTTTACGAATGATTTAGAGCAGGGCTAAATAATTACATTTTGTGGCTGAAAGACTCACAGTTGGTAAGTTAGAGGAATTGACTCTCTCTTTGCCTTTCTTAAATATATACTAAAATTATGAATTTTTATACATTTATAGTGTAAAACCATTTTGATAGCATAGTTGAGAGCTCTAGGGGATTTTGCCTCTGCCCACATTTTTCTAAATTTGGCTTCTTAAGTATTGGGAAAGTACTGGCTTAAGTTTAAGTCTGATACATAAGGCATACAAAAGGGCATACGAAAGGAATGCTGTCTTGTCCCTAGTCCCTTGAGAGCAAGGGGACAGAATGAATGTGTATGTACATATATATCAAGGGTTTGATGGGTGACAAAGCATGGAGTGATGATTTATTCATTCACTCCATATATACTCACTAAGCTCCCCCTACATCCCAAACACTGTGCTATGTCCTACAGAGGAGGTGGTAGATGAAATAGACACGGTCCCTGCTCTCATGGATCCAGTGGGAATGATGACATATTTATTGGAATGTGATTATATGCCAGACACTGTTCTGCCATCTTCACATGTACTAACTCTTGATCTTTACAGTAACCATCGTGAGGCATGGGATATATTTACAACCAATGTGTTGGAACCAAGATTTGAACCCTAGCAACTACCTCCATAACACAGAGTGTTGGCTTCCACAGCTCCCTCTTACATAATCCACCAGTATGTACAGGTTTATCAATCTGTAAACTGTGATAAGTGCTAAGAAAGAAGAGTACAAGATGCTAACTGGGAGCAGCAAGGGATGTGGGGTTAGAGAAGAACACATGAAGAATGATTAAGTTGCCAGTTAAGTGTGAACAGAAGAGAGACTGGGCCAAGCGAAAGAGCTTGGTGTGTCCAGCTAGGCTTTTACCTGGCTAGAGTCAATTTCCAGATAACCCCAGTCCAATCATTAATCTCCACGCTCTTAACTATTTTCAAGATGCACTATTTGCTTGCATTGCCCTTAACACCTGAATGATTGTGTACAACTTAATTGAAACTGCTACTTTCTTTCATTTAAAAGCTTTTGAATCCTGCCCTTTTTACAGTGTTTTCTTGAGAAGAGGTAGGGAAGTATGTTTCCATTACTTGCATCCTGATTGGGGCCAATCCACCTTGCAGCTGTGCTTGGTGTCCAGGTGTGATTCTGAGGGCTTCATTGTAGCAACCATGAGAGGATGGGTCTTTCTAAGAGGTCGTGGCGGGGGGCTTCCCTGGTGGCGCTAGTGGTTGAGAGTCTGCCTGCCGATGCGGGGGATGTGGGTTCATGCCCCGGTCTGGGAAGATCCCACATGCCGCCGAGCGGCTGGGCCCGTGAGCCATGGCCACAAAAAAAAGAAAAAAAAAAAAAAGAGGTCATGGGACATAGTTCCTAAGGGAAAGTATCTTGAGCTTTTCACCATCAGCATCATGATCATCCTGGTTCTAACCCTTTCCTGGATAGATAATGGGGCTCCTGGAACCCTGACAGACCTCTTATTGCTTTTCCGTATTGTTCAACTCTAGAAACTGGACTCTTTATTTCATTTCATAGCAAATCTAGTCTTAGTCAAACCGTTGAAGGATCCATATCTACCTTTCCTTCTTGCCTCCCCAATCCGAACTGTACAAATTCATTTCTGATAATGTTCACCCCTTCCTGAACATAGGGCATTCTCATTCTTTTTGAAAAAATGTATTTTAATTTGTAAGGTGAGAAGGTCTTCTTTGATTAACTCAATTCATTAAACGTTATTCCTGTCTCCAGGCATTTTTGTCTGCTGTTTACATGCTATCCTTTGAACTCAATAATACAGCTTTATGCATATGCCTGCTTATGTTCTCTAGCCAGATGGTGTACTCTTCAAGGATGAGAACAGTGCCTTTTCTTTATAATTCTTCCACAGAGTCCTGTGTGTTGGCTGACTGTGAATACTCAAAAAGATTTCCTAAATAAGGAATTCAGTATCAATTCTTTATTAGTTGTCTGTGATTTGCTCTGTGTGGTGTCAACCTTGACTTTAGTTTGCCAACTGAAAATATGCCATTTATGTGGTATTAACTATGGATAAACAATGTGTTCGTTGATTGACTTTCTTACCTTACAGTCTGTAGTGTTGGCGTGGAGAAGAGTTAGCCTTCACATACTTTGGATTTCCACTATCCTTAAAATAAAAGCCCAAATGATGAAATGAACATAATACATTCTTTTTTTTTTAACATCATTATTGGAGTATAATTGCTTTACAATGGTGTGTTAGTTTCTGCTTTACAACAAAGTGAATCAGTTATACATATACATATGTCCGCATATCTCTTCCCTCTTGCATCTCCCTCCCTCCCACTCTCCCTATCCCACCCCTCTACGTGGTCACGAACAACCAAGCTGTTCTCTCTGTGCTATGCAGCTGCTTCCCACTAGCTATCTATTTTACGTTTGGAAGTGTGTATATGTCCATGCCACGCTCTCACTTTGTCCCAGCTTACCCTTTCCCCTCCCCGTGTCCTCAAGTCCATTCTCTAGTAGGTCTGCATCTTTTTCCCATCTTGCCCCTAGGTTCTTCATGACCATTTTGTTTTTCATTTCTTAGATTCCATATATATGTGTTAGCATACGGTATTTGTTTTTCTCTTTCTGACTTACTTCACTCTGAATGACAGTATCTAGGTCCACCCACCTCATTACAAATAACTCAGTTTCGTTCCTTTTTATGGCTGAGGAATATTCCATTGTATATATGTGCCACATCTTCTTTATCCATTCATCTGTTGATGGACACTTAGGTTGCTTCCATGTCCTGGCTATTGTAAATAGAGCTGCAGTGAACATTTTGGTACATGACTTTTTGAATTATGGTTTTCTAAGGGTATATGCACAGTAGTGGGATTGCTGGGTCATATGGTAGTTCTATTTTTAGTTTTTTAAGGAACCTCCATACTGTTCTTCATAGTGGCTGTATCAATTTACATTCCCACCAACAGTGCAAGAGGGTTCCCTTTTCTCCACACCCTCTCCAGCATTTATTGTTTGTGGATATTTTGATGATGGCCATTCTGACTGGTGTGAGATGATACCTCATTGTAGTTTTGATTTGCATTTTTCTAATGATTAATGATGTTGAGCATTGTTTCATGTGGTTGTTGGCAACCTGTATATCTTCTTTGGAGAAATGTCTATTTAGGTCTTCTGCCCGCTTTTGGACTGGGTTGTTTGTTTTTTTGATATTGAGCTGCATGAGCTGCTTGTAAATTTTGGAGATTAATCCTTTGTCAGTTGCTTCATTTGCAAATATTTTCTCCCATTCTGAGGGTTGTCTTTTCATCTTGCTTATAGTTTCCTTTGCTGTGCAACAGCTTTTAATTTTCATTAGGTCCCATTTGTTTATTTTTGTTATTATTTCCATTTCTCTAGGAGGTGGGTCAGAAAGGATCTTGCTGTGATTTATGTCATAGAGTGTTCTGCCTATGTTTTCTTCTAAGAGTTTGATGGTGTCTGGCCTTACATTTAGGTCTTTAATCCATTTTGAGTTTATTTTTGTGTATGGTGTTAGGGAGTGTTCTAATTTCATTCTTTTACATGTAGCTGTCCAGTTTTCCCAGCACCACTTATTGAAGAGGCTGTCTTTTCTCTACTGTATATTCTTGCCTCCTTTATCAAAGATAAGGTGACCATATGTGCGTGGGCTTATCTCTGGGCTTTCTATCCTTTTCCATTGATTTATATTTCTGTTTCTGTGCCAGTACCATACTGTCTTGATTACTGTAGTTTTGTAGTATAGTCTGAAGTCAGGGAACCTGATTCCTCCAGCTCCGTTTTTCTTTCTCAAGATTGCTTTGGCTATTCGGGGTCTTTTGTGTTTCCATACAAATTGTGAAATTTTTTGTCCTAGTTCTGTGAAAAATACTGGTGGTGCTTTGATAGGGATTGCATTGAATCTGCAGATTGCTTTGGGCAGTAGAGTAATTTTCAAAATGTTGATTCTTCCAATCCAAGGACATGGTATATCTCTCCATCTGTTTGCATCATCTTTAGTTTCTTTCATCAGTGTCTTATAATTTTCTGCATACAGGTCTTTTGTCTCCTTAGGTAGGTTTATTCCTAGATATTTTATTCTTTTTGTTGCAGTGGTAAATGGGAGTGTTTTCTTAATTTCACTTTCAGATTTTTCATCATTAGTGTATAGGAATGCCAAAGATTTCTGTGCATTAATTTTGTATCCTGCTACTTTACCAAATTCATTGATTAGCCCTAGTAGTTTTCTGGTAGCATCTGGTAGGATTCTCTATGTAGAGTATCATGTCATCGGCAAACAGTGACAGCTTTACTTCTTCTTTTCCGATTTGGATTCCTTTTATTTCCTTTTCTTCTCTGATTGCTGTGGCTAAAACTTCCAAAACTATGTTGAATAATAGTGGTGAGAGTGGGCAACATTGTCTTGTTCCTGATCTTAGTGAAAATGGTTTCAAGTTTTCACCATTGAGGATGATGTTGGCTGCGGGTTTGTCATATATGGCTTTAAGTATGTTGAGGAAAATTCCCTCTATGCCTACTTTCTGGAGGCTTTTTATCATAAATGGGTGTTGAAAAAATAAAAAAAATAAATGGGTGTTGAAATTTGTCAAAAGCTTTCTCTGTGTCTGTTGAGATGATCATATGGTTTTTCTTCTTCAATTTGTTAATATGGTGTATCACGTTGATTGATTTCCGTATATTGAAGAATCCTTCCATTACTGGGATAAACCCCACTTGATCATAGTGTATGATCCTTTTAATTTGCTGTTGGATTCTGTTTGCTAGTATTTTGTGGAGGATTTTTGCATCTATGTTCATCAGTGATATTGGCCTGTAGTTGTCTTTCTTTGTGACATCTTTGTCTGGTTTTGGTATCAGGGTGATGGTGGCCTCCTAGAATGCGTTTGGGAGTGTTCCTCCCTCTGCTATATTTTGGAAGAGTTTGAGAAGGTTAGGTGTTAGCTCTTCTCTAAATGTTTGATAGAATTCGCCTGTGAAGCCATCTGGTCCTGGGCTTTTCTTTGTTGGAAGATTTTTAATCACAGTTTCAATTTCAGTGCTTGTGATTGGTCTGTTCATATTTTCTGTTTCTTCTGGGTTCAGTCTCAGAAGATTGTGCTTTTCTAAGAATTTGTCCATTTCTTCCAGGTTGTCCATTTTATTGGCATAGAGTTGCTTGTAGTAATCTCTCATGATCCTCTGCATTTCTGCAGTGTCAGTTGTTATTCTCCTTTTTCATTTCTAATTCTAGTGATTTGAGTCTTCTCTCTCTTTTTCTTGATGAGTCTGGCTAATGGTTTATCAATTTTGTTTATTTTCTCAAAGAACCAGCTTTTAGTTTTATTGATCTTTGGTATCATGTCCTTCATTTCTTTTTCATTTATTTCTGATCTGATCTTCATGATTTCTTTCCTTCTGCTAACTTTGGGTCTTTTTTGTTCTTCTTTCTCTAATTGCTTTAGGTGTAAGGTTAGGTTGTCCATTTGAGATATTTCTTGTTTCTTAAGGTAGGGTTGTATTGCTATAAACTTCCCTTGTAGAACTGCTTCTGCTGCATCCCATAGGTTTTGGGTCGTCGTGTTTTCATTGTCATTTGTTTCTAGGTATTTTTTGATTTCCTCTTTGATTTATTCAGTGATCTCTTAGTTTTTAAGTAGTGTGTTGTTTAGCCTCTATTTTTTTTTTTTATTTCTTACACATTTTTTCCTGTAATGGATACCTAGTCTCATAGCGTTGTGGTCGGAAAAGATACTTGATATGATTTCAATTTTCTTAAATTTACCAAGTCTTGATTTGTGACCCAAGATATGATCTATCCTAGAGAATGTTCCATGATCACTTGAGAAGAATGTGTATTCTGTTGTTTTTGGATGGAATGTCCTATAAATATCAATTAAGTCCATCTTGTTTAATGTATCATTTAAAGCTTGTGTTTCCTTATTGATTTTCATTTTGGGTAATCTGTCCATTGGTGAAACTGGGGTGTTAAGGTCCCCTACTATGATTGTGTTACTGTTGATTTCCCCTTTTATGGCTCTTAGTATTTGCCTTATGTATTGAGGTGCTCCTATGTTGGGTGCATAAATATTTACAATTGTTATATCTTCTTCTTGGATTGAACCCTTGATCATTATGTAGTGTCCTTCTTTGTCTCTTGTAATAGTCTTTGTTTTAAAGTGTATTTTGTCTGATATGAGAATTGCTATTCCAGCTTTCTTTTGATTTCCATTAGCATGGAATATCTTTTTCCATCCCCTCACTTTCAGTCTGTATGTGTCCCTGGGTCTGAAGTGGGTCTCTTGTAGACAGCATATACACGGGTCTAGTTTGTATCCATTCAGCCAATCTGTGTATTTTGGTTGGAGCATTTAATCCATTTACAGTTAAGGTAATTATCGATATGTATGTTCCTATTACCATTTTCTTAATTGTTTTGGGTTTATTATTGTAGGTCTTTCCCTTCTCTTACGTTTCCTGCCTAGAGAAGTTCCTTTAGCGTTTGTTGTAACGCTGGTTTAGTGGTGCTGAATTCTCTTAGCTGTTGCTTGTCTGTAAAGGTTTCAATTTCTCTGTGAAATCTGAATGAGATCCTTGCTGGGTAGAGTAATCTTGGTTGTAGGTTTTTCCCTTCCATCACTTTAAATATGTCCTGCCACTCCCTTCTGGCTTGCAGAGTTTCTGCTGACAGATCAGCTGTTAACCTTATGGGGATTCCTTATGTGTTATTTATTGTTTTTCCCTTGCTGCTTTTAATATTTGTTCTTTGTATTTAATTTTTGATAGTTGGATTAATATGTGTCTTGGTGTGTTTCTCCTTGCATTTATCCAGTATGGGACTCTCTGTGCTTCCTGGACTTGATTAACTATTTCCTTTCTCATATTAGGGAAGTTTTCAACTATAATCAATTCAAATATTTTCTCAGTCCCTTTCTTTTTCTCTTCTTCTTCTGGGACCCCTATAATTCGAATGTGGGTGCATTTAATGTTGTCCCAGAGGTCTCTGAGACTGTTCTCAATTCTTTTCAATCTTTTTTCTGCAGTAGTTATTTACACTGTTTTATCTTCCAGGTCACTTATCCGTTCTTCTGCCTCAGTTATTCTGCTATTGATCCCTTCTAGAGAATTTTTAATTTCATTTATTGTGTTGTTCATCACTGTTTATTTGCTCTTTAGTTCTTCTAGGTCCTTGTTAAACGCTTCTTGTATTTTCTCCATTCTGTTTCCAAAATTTTGGATCGCTTTTACTATCATTATTCTGAATTCCTTTTCAGGTAGACTGCCTATTTCCTCTTAATTTGTTTGGTCTGGTGGGTTTTTCCCTTGCTCCTTCATCTGCTGCATGATTCTGTGTCTTCCCATTTTGCTTAACTTAATGTGTTTGGGGTCTCCTTTTTGCAAGCTACAGGTTTGTAGTTCCCGTTGTTTTTGGTGTCTGTCCCCAGTGGCTAAGGTTGGTTCAGTGGGTTGTGTAGGCTTCCTGGTGGAGGGGACTGGTGCCTGTGTTCTGGTGGATGAGGCTGGATCTTTCTTTCTGGTGGGCAGGTCCACGTCTGGTGGTGTGTTTTGGGGTGTCTGTTGCCTTATTATGATTTTAGGCAGCCTGTGTGCTAATGGATGGGGTTTCGTTCCTGTCTTGCTAGTTGTTTGGTGTAGGGTGTCCAGCACTGTAGCTTGCTGGTCGTTGAGTGGACCTGGGTCTTGGCATTGAGATGGAGGTCTCTGGGAGATTTTCGGTGTTTGATATTACATAGAGCTGGAAGGTCTCTTGTGGACCAGTGTTCTGAACTTGGCTCTCCCACACCAGGGGCACAGCCCTGACACCTGCCTGGAGCAACAAGAGCCTGTCCTCCACACGGCTCAGAATAAGAGGGAGTAAAAAAGAAAGAAAGAAAGAAAGAAAGAAGAAGATAAAATAAAGTAAAATAAATTTATTAAAATAAAAAATAATTGTTAAAAAGTTTTTTAAGTAATAGAAAAAAAAAAGAAAGAAAGAAACAAAGAAGAGAGCAACGAAACCAAAAAACAAATCCAGCAATGATAACAAGTGCTAAAAACTATACAAAAAAACAAAAACGGACAGACGGAACCCTGGGACAAATGGTAAAAGCAAAGCTATACAGACAAAATCACACACAGAAGCATACACATACACACTCACAAAAAGAGAAAAAGGGTAAAAAATATATATATATCGTTGCTCCCAAAGTCCACCTCCTCAATTTGGGATGATTCGTTGTCTATTCATGTATTCCACAGATGCAGGATACATCAAGTTGATTGTGGAGCTTTAATCCGCTGCTTCTGAGGCTGCTGGGAGGTGTTTCCCTTTCTCTTCTTTGTTCTCACAGCTCCCAGGGGCTCAGCTTTGGATTTGGCCCCGCCTCTGCGTGTAGGTCGCCCGCGGGCGTCCTGCTCAGACAGGACGGGGTTAAAGGAGCAGCTGATTCGGGAGCTCTGGCTCAATCAGGCCGCGGGGGAGGGAGGGGCAAGGAGTGCGGGGTGGGCCTGTGGCGGCAGAGCCCAGCGTGACGTTGCACCAGCCTGAGGCGCGCTGTGCGTTCTCCCGGGAAAATTGTCCCTGGATCCCGGGACCCTGGCAGTGGCGGGCCGCACAGGCTCCCGGAAGGGGGGTGTGGATAGTGACCTGTGCTCGCACACAGGCTTCTTGGTGGCGGCAGCAGCAGCCTTAGCGTCTCATGCCCGTCTCTGGGGTCCGCGCTTTTAGCCGCGGCTTGCGCCCGTCTCTGGAGCTCCTTTAAGTAGCGCTCTTAACCCCGTCTCCTCGCGCACCAGGAAACAAAGAGGTAAGAAAAAGTCTCTTGCCTCTTCGGCAGGTCCAGACTTTTCCCCGGACTCCCTCCCGCCTAGCCGTGGCGCACTAACCCCCTGCAGGCTGTGTTCACCCCGCCAGTCCTCTCCCTGCGCTCCGACCGAAGCCCGAGCCTCAGCTCCCAGCCCCGCCCGCCCCGGCGGGTGAGCAGACAAGCCTCTCGGGCTGGTGAGTGCCGGTCGGCAGCGGTCCTCTGTGCGGGAATCTCTCCGCTTTGCCCTCTGCACACCTGTTGCTGAGCTCTCCTCCGCGGCTCCAAAGCTTCCGCCTCCGCCACCCGCAGTCTCCGCCCGCGAAGGGACTTCCTAGTGTGGGGAAACCGTTCCTCCTTCACAGCTCCCTCCCACTGGTGCGGTCCCGTCCCTATCTTTTGTCTCTTGTGTTTCTTTTTTCTTTTGCCCTACCCAGGTATGTGGGGAGTTGCCTTTTGGGACGTCTGAGGTCTTCTGCCAGCGTTCAGTAGGTGTTCTGTAGGAGTTGTTCCACGTGTGGATGTATTTCTGATGTATATGTGGGGAGGAAGGTGATCTCCTCCTCTTACTGTTCCGCCATCTTGAAACTCCTGTCAATAGATTCTTAAAGAAAGGCCCAACAACAAAGCCAAACCAAACAAAGTAGCCGACCTGCCAATGGACAAACAAAACAGTGTTTCAGAGATGTTCAGGGAAAGAGAAAAATCATTTGTAGCCATCCGTTGGAGATGCTACAAAAATTCTCAGATTGTGAGGGTTGCCCTTAGATAACCCAGAAGTCACTCCCCACCTAAGATGCTATTGTAAAATTTAGAGGCAAAATTAAAGAAGAGGATTAAAAGGAACGTTAGTAAGTGAATATAAAAATGAGGACTTGGGAATTTTTGTGAGAAGGTCAATAGTTATTTTCTGTTGAGTTAGATGCTAAGTGCCTTGTGATGCTTTCAAAACAACCATGATAAATTATTAAGTATTTGTAATTTATTTCACACATCAGGGAATAATATATTGCAGTGTGAGCTGATGACACCAAGCAGTGCTGGCTGAAGCATTTGTCTAGATATTGCACGAGATTGTCTGAAAAGCAATGGGCTCATTAGTAACTCAGATTTTTGCATGAGATTGTGTTTTCCTTCTTATGAGTTTATTAGAAAGATTGTTGAGGAGACTGTGTTTTCCTTTTTATGAGTTTATTAGTAACTCAGCTTGTTGCAGGAGACTGTGTTTTCCTTTTATGAGTTTTTCTATTTCTAAGTAGAAAATGAAGATTTGTAAAGACACATTTACATTAGTCAAGTGTCCTGGTGAGACTTCTACCCTCTGAAATTATTGGGATAATCACCAGTGTTTTCCAAGTGTAAGAAATGAAGGACAGAGCATGACTTCTATTTAAAACAAATGTTTTTTGAATTCTTGATAAATATATATTTGGACTTTTGACTTTTCAGTGATCTGTGTCTGACATGAAATGCTATTAATCTATTGTTTGTTAAGCTAGTTACAAACTACATTTTCTATTCTTCTCAGTGTAATTTTATAAAGAATAATTCACACTAAGCATTCAGAAGCATGCCTCAGGTAAGGATTAATTCATAAAGGCCCTAGAGATGACCATTTTTCATAGCATCTTCACAACCTGAGTATGTTCTTCTACTGATTCAAAGCACATCATTGAATTTATTTGGAGGACAATAACGAATACTCTTGCATTTTCCTTCCTAGCAATTATAGGAGCCCTTGTCATATGCTGTGGTGTGTTAGCTCTGTAACACCTTGAAAATCTTTAATTTATTTCACGTCTTCACATCACTCCTGGAAATTATTATTATTATTTTTATTATTCTCTATTTTAACTAATGCTTTTCTTCTGAGCTATTCTAAATTTTACCTCCATTCTAATATGTTCAACATCAGCTCTACTTATAGACAAATTATTTCACTGCTCTTGAGAGCTTTCCATAAAACTTTAAAAGCTTCTATCCACCTGCACCAAGCAGTGTGCTGGCTGGAGAGAGGAGGAAGGAGAGGTGAGGGGTGGATGAGTGACAGCTGGAAGAGGATGGTGGAGGCTTCGAAAAGCAGAACAAGTTCAGAAACAGGCTAGGGTGTGACCAAGAGCAAGATTGTGAATACAAAGTACCTGCCAGTTACAAGCTGAAAAGTAGGGGACCTTCAAGAATTCTGTCTGTGAATATCATTTACTATGTTATGTTCACGTGAAAACATTTAATAGTCGATAGGAATCATCAGCTCATAACTTACCTATAGTTTGTAACCTGTTAGGAAGTTGAAACTAAAAGTGGCCATGCAAACGAAATAGAATAACCATTAGGCTGATAGGGTGTTGGAACTGGATTATCAGGAGGAAGGGAAAACTTGGTTGTACACCGTCTATTATTATTGGTTTAATGTTATGCTTTCCTTTGTCTGGGACCCCGTCTGAGACCCCATCTGACAATCATGAGGCAAAGATGTATCAGAGTCAGAAGAAGGACCAGCCAAGACCAGAGCAGTGTGTCCTTCCAAAAGACCATGTGTAGCTGGGGCGGGCGGGACTGCTGAGCCCTTGGTTAATTGCTCACCCATTAAGAGCAATTTACTATGTATGTCAGGCTCTGTTCTAAGTGTTTTGCATGCGTTAACTCGTATCAATCCTATGAGGTCAGTACTGCTACTGTTCCCATTAAGGTGTGGAGGAAAATGAGGCAGAGAGAAGTTAAGTAATTTGACTAAGGTCACACAGAACTGGGTTTGGGCACAGGCAGTGTGGCTCCAGTGTCTGTATTCTTAGTCACTATCGTTCTCTGCCTGTCCAGTGTGGCTCAGTAAGGTCTTTACTCCACAGGAGCCTCATTCAATTAAGTGAGGACATGGGGCCCTGATTCCTTTCTCATTGCCTCTGTCAACTCGGACTCCACTTTCATCTTCAGCTTCTATACTCCTGTTAAATAAAACACATGAAAGTACGTTATAAATTGCAAAGACCAATAAAAATATGATTTCATTTTCTCCCAAACAGGTAACCTTGCCCCTTAAGTCCTCTTCCTTCTTAAATTGAAAAGCTGTCTTATTTTTTAAAGCTTGTAGGGCTATAGAATTCTGCTCTGCCCCAAAGGGCACTAGCCACATATGGCTGTTTACATTTAAACTTAAATCCAATACAATGAAAAGTGCAGTTGCTCAGTCATACAGCCACTTTGCATATCGCTCAGTGGCCTCACATTGCTGGCTCCTACTGTCCTGGACGGTGTGGCAATAGGACATGTCCATCACTGTAAAAAGTTCTATTGGGCAGCACTAGACAGATCACACAAGGTAGTATTTCCTTTCAAATGAAGCAACATAGTAATTGAATCACTTTGGTATTGGAGCATCTCACTTTTTCATCACTGTCTTCATGCTTATAGAATGAATAGGATACCATGTCACCTCCCCTCTCTCCTCTTGTTTACTTGTCTCTTTAAACAAATACACTTGGTCCTGTTTCTTTTTTTTTTTCTCTAATTCTCTTGCTTCAATTCATTCTTCCATACTGAAAATGTGTGAAAGCAGCTGCCTGAGCCCATTAAATGCATCAACACCTTTGCCTCTGGGCAGCCTCCTTCCAGACTCACTCCCTTCAGACAGCTTTCCTGACCTGCAGGAGGACCTTCTGAGACAGCCAGCTTGGACCTGAGGCTCTGCATCCCCCTTGAATTCAGTTTTTCCTTAAAAGGCATTCATACGCTATATATTTATTTGCATTTTCCCTACTATATATTTGCTTATTATTAGGATAGAACTCACTTTTAATGCATATGTCAAAGAGCATCCAGGATTCTATTTAGTAAATCACCCTGGATGACCAATTTCATGTATCTTTCTGTCCATCCCCTACTTTAACAGTGCCTTGCACATTTCAACAGACCACTGGCCCAGTCATATGTAGCAGAAATTTAGTAGCAGCTCTCTAGTTTTTAAAAGTCAGAACAAACAGGATGGGCTGTTTGTTAGATACTGTCACTGGAAGACATTGAACAGAGACTGGATCATTCACTCATTTATTAATTAATAAATAATAACAGACGTTTGTTCCCTATCACTAAGAGCTCACACTTTGCAGGGCACTGAGGATTCAGAGCTAAAGACACATCTTGAACCTGAAGGAGCCAATAGGCTAGCTGGGAAAATCAGCAGCTAAATAAGCAACTGTAATACAGTGGAATAAATGCTTAGATTAGAGATTTCTAATCTGTGTTGATGGAATTATGAATGACCAACCAACACTGAGAGGATGTGGAGTTAGGAAAGTCTTCTGGAGGAGTGGACCCCTGAGACAAGTCTTACAAGACAATAGTTGTCTAAGTGAAGGCTTGTAAGAGCATGGCCTTTGTGGATGTTGAATGGGTGTGGGGTTATTGGTGAGAAATGAGACTAAAGGCTGAGCTAGATTATGAAGAGCCTTGTATGCTATGTCACAAAATTCAGATTTTGTCCTGAAAAAAAAAAATGGTGTGCTGTTGGAGTACTTAAGCAAGGAGTAACACTCACCATCGGATTAATATTTCAGACCACACACAATGCCAACCATTGAACTGGAGGCAGAAATACTGGAGAAGAGGTAATTGTAGTAATCCAGGTGAGGGCTAAGGAGGGCTTGAACTAAGGCCGTGCAGGGGAGACAGAGAAGAGCGGGCAGATTTAAGAGGGATTTTGGGTTTGAAACAGCAGGACTTAGTAACATTGAATGAGGGCAATTAAGCACAGTGAGGAGTCTGGGTTAATGGCCAGGTTTCAATCATAGATATTGCTGCAAAAATTTCTCTGTGGGTGCAGGACTAGGTTAAATTATATCTGTAGTTCTTTACAGGACTGTGGGTCATAATTTAAAATTTTATTAACTTTCAGGACTCCCGAAAACTTCCACTAATTATCATAAAATATAATAAAGTTAACACTTAACGTCTACATAATATGGTGGTATATCCCTCCCTTTTCAGATATGTTAGCAAAACATTAAACATCAAACACTCAACATTGGCAAGGATGCTGTATAATAATATTTTTAGTGTATTATTTTTATTGAAATATAGTTGATGTACAATATTATATAAGTTACAGGTGTATAATATAGTGATTCACAATTTTTAAAGGTAATCCTCCATTTATAGTTTTTATAAGATATTGGCTATATTCCCTATGTTGTACAAAATATTGCCTATATTGCCTATGTTGTACAATAAGCTACAAATATATCCTTGTAGCTTATTTTATACATAATAGTTTGTACCTCTTTTTTTTTTAATTGGGGTATAGTTGTTTTATAATGTTATGTAAGTTTCTACTGTACAGCGAAGTGGAGTTCCCTGTGCTATACAGCAAGTTCTCATTAGTTATCTCTTTTATACATATTAGTGTATATATGTCATTCCCAATCTCCCAATTCATCCCACCCCTGCTTTCTCCCATTGGTGTCCATACCTTTGTTCTCTACATCAGTGTCTCTCTTTCTGCCTTGCAAACTGGTTCATCTGTACCATTTTTCTAGATTCCACATATATGCGTTAATGTACGATATTTGTTTTTCTCTTTCTGACTTACTTGACTCTGTATGACAGTCTCTAGGTCCATCCACGTCTCTACAAATGACCCAATTTCATTCTTTTCTATGGCTGAGTAATATTCCATTGTATATGTGTACCACACCTTCTTTATCCGTTCATCTGTCGATGGACATTTAGGTCGCTTCCATGACCTGGCTATTGTAAATAGTGCTGCAGTGAACACTGGGGTGCATGTGTCTTTTTGAATTATGGTTTTCTCTGGGTATATGCCCCGTAGTGGGATTATTGGGTCCTATGGTAATTCTATTTTTAGTTTTTTAAGGAACCTCCATACTGTTCTCCATAGTGGCTGTATCAATTTACATTCCCACCAACAGTGCGAGAGGGTTCCCTTTTCTCCACACCCTCTCCAGCATTTGTTGTTTGTAGATTTTCTGATGATGCCCATTCTAACTGGTGTGAGGTGATACCTCATTGTAGTTTTGATTTGCATTTCTCTAATAATTAGTGATGTTGAGCAGCTTTTCATGTGTTTGTTGGCCATCTGTATGTCTTCTTTGGGGAAACGTCTATTTAGTCTTCCGCCCATTTTTTGACTGGGTTGTTTGTTTTTTGATATTGACCTGCATGAGCTGTCTGTATATTTTGGAGATTAATCCTTTGTCCGTTGCTTTGTTTGCAAATATTTTCTCCCATTCTGAGGGTTGTCTTTTCGTTTTGTTTATGGTTTCCTTTGCTGTGCAAAAGCTTTTAAGTTTCATTAGGTCCCATTTGTTTATTATTTTTTTTTATTTCCATTACTCTACAAGGTGGGTCAAAAAAGCTCTTGCTGTGATTTACGTCAAAGAGTGTTTTTCCTATGTTTTCCTCTAAGAGTTTTATAGTGTCTGGTCTTACATTTAGATCTTTAATCCATTTTGAATTTATTTTTGTGTATGGTGTTGGGGAGTGTTGTAATTTCATTCTTTTACATGTAGCTGCCCAGTTTTCCCAGCACCACTTATTGAAGAGACTTTTCTCCATTGTATATCCTTGCCTCCTTTGTCATAGATTAGTTGACCATAGGTGTGTGGGTTTATCTCTGGGCTTTCTATCCGGTTCCATTGATCTATATTGCTGTTTCATTTGTACCTCTTAAGCCCCTACCCCTACAGTGACCTTGCTCCCCTCCCTCTCCCCACCGATAACCACTAGTTTGTTTTCTATATCTGTGAGTCTGTTTCTTTCTTGTTGTATTCACTAGTTTGTTGTATTTTTTAGATTCCACATATAAGTGATATCATACAGTATTTGTTTTTCTCTGTCTGACTTATTTCACAGCATAATACCCTCCAAGTCCATCCATGTTGTTGCAAATGGCAAAGTTTCATTCTTTTTTATGGCTGAGTAGTATTCTGTTGTGTGTGTATGTATGTATGTATATATATATATATATATATATATATATATATATATATATATACACCACATCTTCTTTATCCATTCATCTGTTTATGGACACTTAAGTTGCTTCCTTATCTTAGCAGTTATAAGTAATTCTACTGTGAACATTGGGGTGCATGTATCTTTTCTAACTACTGTCTTTGTTTTTTTCATATATATATACCCTGGAGTGGAATTGCTGGGTCATATGGTAGTTCTATTTTTAGTTTATTGAGAAACTTGCATACTGTTTTCCACAGTGTCTGTACCAATTTATACATTCTCAGCAATAGTGTGTGAGGGTTTCCTTTTCTCCACATCCTTGCCAACATTTGTTATTTGTGTTCTTTTTGATGATAGCCATTCTGACAGGTGTGAGGTGATATCTCATTGTAGGTTTGATTTGCATTTCCCTGATGATTAGCAGTGTTGAGCATCTTTTCATGTGCCTGTTGGTCATATGCATGTCTTCTTTGGAGAAATGTCTATTCAGATCTTCTGCCCATTTTTAGTTGGTTTTTCTGGATATTGAATTGTATGAGCTGTTGATATATTTTGGATATTAACGCCTTATTTGCAAATATTTTCTCTCATCCTGTAGGTTGTGTACAATCATATTTATATTGCTGGTAACAGTATAACTTGGTATAAATCTTTTGGAAAACAATTTGGTAGTATGTACCAAAAGGAATAAAGCATATAAAAATATGTTCACCTGCCATGAAATTATATCAAGGATAGTCTTCAAAAGAAGAAAAAAGCTATGTTAAGGAAGTGTGTATTGCAGTGATACTTAGACCTGTGAACTGTTGCTCATGCCCGAGAACAAGGAGCAGAGTAAGTAAAATTGCTTATATCAATTCCAAGGAAGATTGAATAGCTACGAAAATGATGACTCTCTGGACGGTACAAGGAACTCATGTGTGCTAAGACCTAAAGCACATCTTGCTAGTAACCCAGTGTTCTTTCTGCTGCTTTTCTTGGAATAGCATGGAAGAATACTAACAGTACAATGCTCAGTGGAAAACCAAACACAAAAAAGTATATGCACATTAATAAAAACTGATAATTATGGTTTTATGTGGATAAAGCCTGAAATATGTTGAAAAAAAATGTTAACGCCAGGATAGTAAGCTTCTGGGGAGTATTCTTTTCCATGCTCTTCTTTAGCTGTTGTTCTTTCTGTTTTTGTGCTATGATGCCACGGTGATATTTTAACAATTATAAAAATAAAAAAATAACAAAACAGTTTTATTTTGGTTTCAGAATCATATTGTTTAGGTCTTCAGCTTTCCCGCAAGACTGCTTGTTATTATCCTTCCCAATTTAGAAGAGTTAGATATTTAATAATAGAACACATGTGCAGCAATTCTAGTACCACATTCTACTTTCTAAAAATTCATTCAGCACAAATTTCACAGAAGCCCACCTACACTTTGGAGTGATTTAATTTTTCACTGTTTTATGCCCATGTTGTGCTATAGCACCCATGGAAAAATAAACTGAATGCTAACCATGCTGCCGAAAATAGAGGAAATGTATGCTCGGAGCTCTGAAAATGACAAACCAAGTGTTATGTTGGCTTAATAGTAATAAATGGAAAACAGGAAGAAACATTTGAGTTCTTGATGTTCTCTTATGTCACATCTCACCTGAAGCTATTCAGAAACATCTCCTTTTCATCCAGATGCTGTAGCCCCTTCCCTTTCCTTCTTCTCTTTCCTCTTAGCCACTTTTTGCCTTTTCTCACGTAAATTGTGATCTTGCCTACCTGAGCCCCACAAACACTCACTGGAGACTTACTTTCCTGGAGGACAGTGAGCTAGCATTTATTTGCCTCTGGATTTGGTCCTCATGAAAGGCACTGACCTCTTTCTCCCTCTGTTTCCTCATTAAGCTTCTCACGTAAAATGTCAGCTTTGAGGGCTTCCCTGGTGGCGCAGTGGTTGAGGGTCCGCCTGCCGGTGCGGGGGATGCGGGTTCGTGCCCCGGTCTGGGAGGATCCCGCGTGCCGCGGAGCGGCTGGGCCCGTGGGCCATGGCCGCTGGGCCTGCGCATCCGGAGCCTGTGCTCCGCAATGGGAGAGGCCGCGGCGGTGAGATGCCCGCGTATTGCCAAAAAACAAAAACAAAAAAAATGTCAGCTCTGAGAGGCTCCCATGTCCATTAATTTCCTTTGCATAAAGCTATGTCCAATTAGAGACTGATAAGAACCTGGTTCCTATTGACACCATCGACATCTAAGAAGATTAGTGAATATTTTTTTCTAAAATAAAAAAAGATAAATCACACAGATGACATTTCAATAGGACAAAAAACAAAGAGGGAAAGAAAGGTAATATCACCCTTGTGAGGGTTATAGATATGAGTTGGTGGAGGGTGAGAAAAACCTGTTACCAGAAAACAATGTCATCACCTGATTTCCCATAAATCACCACATCTGGGACACCTGTGACACCCAGAGGGATTAGACAGTATAATCCCTGTTGCACAGTGATGATCGCAGGAAAAGAACTTAACACTTTGCGAGTTACATTGTTAGGTTGCATGATTGTTCACAATTTTATGCCCAGTTGGTGTTACAAAATCCATGAGATTTAAAATGAATGTTTATTATTTGGTATTAAAATGAAGGAATGACTTATGGATCCAATTCCTTTTCTTTCTTTCACCCCTTGGATCCCACATTCTGTGGAAACCAGGGTGTGGTCTCTCATCCCCCATGCCTGGTGCAGTGCTGGCAGGAGACTTTGTCCCCATTGTTGCTGTTTGCTTCACCTTTGTCTCCTGTGAGTGTTGAGTAGGGGCCTCGTCTTTCACATAGTCTAAAGGGAGGCCGCCCATTCGTGGTTGGAAAAGAAATCACTGCAAATCTTTTCTGGAGAACTATGACATACAGATTAGTTTCCAGTGCCTCCGTGTACAACATATATTAAAAACGTAGATGTATTCACATCACAGATTATTGAAATCTGTGATTTATCCCCCACTTAGGACTCATCAAGTTTCATTTCCGCATGGATTAGCTAAAATTTGGCGAAGGAGTTCCTTCAAATCTCCTCATATCTTCCTGAAACCACCTTTGCCAAGGCTTCAAAGCCTAACTGGAAGGGTTTGGATGATGACAGCCTCTGGTATATTTCTCATTTCCGCCTCCTTCTCTTGTGAAGTATGATTGAGCACCTACCAAAGCTACCATAAATTCATGTGCCTGATAGAGAGAACACTAGAGTCACCTACACCAATGCCCTTGTCTGCACATACCCACCTCTGGGTGCCCGTGTGCTCCCCTCTACTCTGCAGCCACTTTGCCCATAGAGCTTCATTCCCTTGTGGTCCTTGAAATACTCAAATAAGATTACCTGGGTGACAATTATATCCTTCTGTGAGAGAACTCATTTTCTTTAACATAACAACAAACATTATTTTAAATTGCAAATAGTGTCCAGATAAAGTGTCAGTTGTGGTTTTGTTTAAATGATAGGTCTTTTATGTCATTGAAAACAGTTACTGATATATTTTTGGAGTTTGGGTAGGAAACACCTATGGACAGGTTAGCTTTAACTGAGATGAAATCTGGTGCTTGAAACTCTGGCAACGTGGGTTGTCATGTTGTTTGTATTAATTATTATTTTTGTCATTATGCATTGTTGTCCGGGTTTTGGTCCCAAGAAGATTAAACAAGCATCTGCAATGCCACCAAAAAGCAAACAAACAAAACCCCCAGTTAGGTAAGGTAACACAGGTCTAGGTGTAAACATGCAGAAACATCTTTAAGAGAAACCCAGTTACAGGAGAGGCTTCTCTTAACAGATAGAAAGCCATCTTTCAGCTCTTTTTTTTCCTTCCCACTTTATGACTATAAAAGGCAGTGCCCTAAGCACGCACTTCAACTGAGCGATTTCCTGTATAGTGCAACCAGGCTTAACAAAAACAGCAATCACACAGTCACACACCTCAGTCCTCCCACTTTTGAATCTAGAAAATTTGTTTTCAATTTCTTTAGTTGTTTTTTTTCCCCTGGTTTTTGTCTCCATTTTTCCACACAACATGTTTATGCTGCTATCTTGATTTTTTTTTTTTTTTTTTTTTGTGCTACGCGGGCCTCTCACTGTTGTGGCCTCTCCCGTTGAGGAGCACAGGCTCCGGACGCGCAGGCTCAGCAGCCATGGCTCACGGGCCCAGCCGCTCCGCGGCATGTGGGATCTTCCCGGACCAGGGCACGAACCCGTGTCCCCAGCATCGGCAGGCAGACTCTCAACCACTGCGCCACCAGGGAAGCCCTGCTATCTTGATTTTTTAACTTTCATCTTTCTGGTCTTCCTACTCTGGAAGATGGTGACAACTCATACACAAATACACACCATACACAAATTGCACGTGCATGTGCACATAGACACACACTTCTCCAATCCTTCCAGCAGGATTGTATTGCAATTTTGGTCCAGTTAATATTCAGTGTTTATATTATCATGACTCTACACATGACATTACAATTGATCTAGATAGGGTACTAAAATAACATTTCTCTTCTATACACATTTTGTTTTTCCTGGAATTAATTCCTTGCTTTGTCATAAGCTTCATTTTTCTATGTATCTATTATGAATTCATCTTCAAACTCTTGCAGAACTATACATATTCTTTCAGTACATCCAAACACATCAAAGAATCCATCAATTCTGGTTCTTTTTTTTTTTTTCTTGGAGATATTCTGGAGTCTTCCATCTTCCTGCTCTAACCTGGACTGGGTGATCTCTAGACGAGTTCCGTCCTGTTAACTCTGACCTCACTTTATCATCACTTGGAGAAATCCCTTTACCTTCCCTGTGTTGGATTACCTGTGACCTGGATTCGGAGTCTTCTCCTTTCTTGTTTCCTTCCTGGTTTGGATGGTGTACATCCTTCAGAGGCTTCCTAAAAAGGGCGCGTGGAAGGCAAATCGTTTTTTGAGATTTCTACATCTCCAAAATAGACTTTATTTTACTCATACATTTGATTTATAGTTTGGTGGTTATGTTTGTCTGGAATAAAACTCATCTTTTCTCATCATTTTGAACGTGTTGCTCTGTTTTCTTCTGACCAGTGGTTCTGCCGTTCAGGACCCAGAAGCCATTCTGAGCCCTAACCCTTTTTCTATAATCTGTTTTCACTCTCAAGTGATTTTAAAATCTTGTGTGAATGTTCCTTTGTGTGGGTCTTTCCCTTCCTCATCCTTCTCTTTTCTTTTTGCTAGAAATTTGACAGGTGTTTTCAAGTCAAAAACTCGTGTTCTTCAGTTCTCAGAAATATTCTTTTATTTCTTTGGTAATGGCCTCTCTATTTCTTTTTGAGACTTCAGAGTTTGAATGTTGAACCTCCTGGATACATTCCCTAATTTCATGACGATTTTTCATTTGTTTTACTTTCTGAAATATTCCCTTGACTTTCTCTTATGTCTTATCTATTGAGGTATTTCTATCTCACTTATCTTTTTTAATATCCAGGAGCTCTTCCTTGTTCTCTGAATGCTCCTGTGTTTATAGCCTCCTGTTCTTGTTGCGTGGACAGAATGTCTTCTCTCTGAGGTTATTAATACTCTTGAAGGCATCTTCTGCTTCTGTCTTGTTTCTGTGTCCGCTGAGTTCTTCTCCTCTGTTTGGTGTGACATTAAGAATGTGGTCCTGGTGCTGTTTGGAAGCTTGCGACTTGTGGGTCAGGTTCCCTGACTGTGGCTTTACTTTAAAATGAGCAAGTAGACATGATTATCTAATTGGGAGACATCCATCAATGAGTATCAGTACGGTGTCACCCTTTGGCCAGTTTCTCCCAAGAAGACTCTTCCAGTTTCCTGCCTGGGAGATGAAAGTTAGGCAGCTGGAGTCTGGGTGCTAAGCAGGGAAGGGGGACCAGGACCAGGGGATCCCCATTCAGCATACAGGCTTTCACTTTGTAGAAACCTGCTCAGTCCTTGCTGGGTCTGGTGTCCTTGAGTTCATCCTCTACAGTGACCCTCTGATCTTCTGTGCAGAGGGTCTGTAGTTGGAGGAAGACACAGAGATTTTCACCCAATTCTGTTTTCACCCCCACCTCTGGAGTCTCTGGCGCCTCCCCTCCTAGAGCCTTCCTGATGTTGGGTGGAGTGGCTGCTTTGTTTCTCTTCATATCAGCTGCATCCCCATGCCCTGAGGGCTTTCCTTTCAGTTTTTTTTTTTTTTTTTTTTTTCTGCCTGGCAAGATCATCATCTGCTTTTCAGCTTTCCAAATATTGAATACATTTCTTTCCTGTTTTCTCCATTTGATACTCACCTCCATTTGATACTCAGTTGGATATTTGGAGGAAGTGGAGATAAATGAATGTGTTCTCGTTTCCTTGCTTAACCAAACTCCAGGCCACACAGCAGTTCTTTTTTGCTGCTCTGTCCTGTTAGTGAATCTTAGGGAACAGCGGGACAGGCAGACTTGGAAGGGTGCTGCATCAGGTGACCTGTCACCACATTCTGGTTTTTGAAAGGGGAGAGGGGGGAGTAAGAGAGGAGCAAAGAAAAAGAAGAAAAGGAAAGTGGAGTAGGATAAAGAAATGAGAGGGAAATTAAAAGATGAGAGGAGAAGGGAGGCTTATGGAATAGTGAAATGAAAGCTATTAATGGACAAATCTGCATGGATGTCTCCATCATGACTATGCTGAACCCCCTGTCTCATTTCCTTTTCAATCAACTGAGAAGGAATGAGAGTGCTTCGACAAACTGGTCTCTAGACCCAGAGCACCTGGCTGAGACCCTAATACCCTCATAAAAATTAGTTTTTAAGCTACCCAGGCTTCATAATTTTGAATTGAATAAATTTTCTTATGTCTCTTCTAGTTCTTCTCCTTTAGGCTTTTAAACAAGTGATTCATTGTATTTTACATGATATTCTTTCTATTTCCATATTAGAACTTACTTACATAATTCACAGTACTCATGGGAGGCAGTATATGTGGTATATTCATAGAAACACAAAATGCTGAAGTTCAAAGGAATCTTGAGGTCGTCCCATCAAGCACCCTTCTTTGTACAAATGATGAAACTGATAGCCAGAGAGGGTCCTACAGAGGGGACATGGGCATAATCCCATGTAGGAATGAGAAAATTATATCATGGCTTGAGTGAACTTGTTGTTAGAATGGTAGAGCCAGTACGTCTGTCATACTATTCATATTTCAGGAATTTTTTCCCACAAGCCGAACTGCTTTTTATTTTATAGATATTCACTTGCTATAGTGTATTGTTAAGATATAATGCATTTGTAAAGAGAATGAGTTTTATCTGGGAGTCACGGCATGAATGGATATTGTAGAAATTATACCATAGAAATTTATGAGGTAACAAACGGTTATCCTTTTGTCATTTGCAGTTCTGATCTGCAGTTTTCATTTTTGTGCTTGAATGATGTTAGGATTATTGAAAGCTTAATGTTCTTTCCTAAGAACACCCTTAGATAAATGATATAATTTAATGCAAAATGTTATAACATACCTGCTCTGTTCCTATAACACCGCGGGTATAGACGTTTCTTGGTTTCAGTGAAAGAATGTTTGATAGTGAATCTCTAGATGATTCAGATTTTGCCTTGGCCTGTGCATTCACAGTTTGCAATAATAGGGATAAACTTTTAAAAAACTATTCTTGCAAGTTCTGACGTGTTTTAACATTGAAATAAACAAAGCCGTGTATAAACTGTTTGATTAGTTGTGATTAAAATGCATTGAACCCAACTAAAATCCTTGGTTCTTAGAACTGATGCTTTGTTCTAACCCTTTCAAATGGCCATTTTAATGGTTATTTAATTTTTTTTCTCTGTATTCCTTCCACTTCAAGATGTGTGGTCTGTTTCTTATTGTGGAAAAGTAAAATTAAATCCCCCTTGTACATAAACGCAAGGTATTTATTACATCGTATTTAAATTATTAAGGACAATCACATTTTCACTGGAAATACTGGATATATCTGATGACTGGTAGTTTCCATTAGAAATAGACTTTGCTGGTTTCTGGATGGCTAAATCAATCATAAGCTTACTTCTGCAATGTTTTCTGACTTTGTTGATCCTGGTGTGTCTGAATGTACCATACAGCTACTTTTTACGCTTCTTTGACCATGGATTCCTACGGTCACTGGCAGGAGCTGGTGAATCTTATTCATAGTTAACTAGATTCTGTTTTCTTGGTCCCATACCCCTAGACTACCCTGCATTGTAGCGTTTCTCACATGAAATTGTAATACTGTTTACATATTGTGTTATTTATTGTGAGTGCCTCAAGACCAGAGACTGTGGCTTCTTACTCATTTTTGTATCTCCAGATTTCAACAGAGCACTCAGCATATAGTAAGCACACAGTGAATGCTCCACGAGTGTTGGTGGGCATGCCTGGGTTCATGTAGAGAAGAAGCCTGCAGGACACTCTTTTGAGAGGATGTTAATGAATGAGACTTTTGTCCAACCTGAACCAGAACAAAATTCATTTTCCTAAGTTATTCGGTCTTGATGGTATAACACTTTGGAGTTCGCACTTTGGTCATACTACCTTACCTGTTGATGCTGTTTAATTATTTATATTGAGGAGTTTTAATGATCAAGGGGACAATTATGAGAGATAGTAGCAAAGTACAATGAATATACTTGGCTACTAGGATAAGGGTCACAAGGTCTGCACTTGACTCCTTCCTAGCTGTGTGACCTCGGGGGCAGTTTCCTCAAGTTTATGATGTTTCCCTTACATATTCAGTAGCACTGAGATATTATGAGGGTGAAATGAGATATTAAAGCATGGTGAACTAGTATTCAATACACTATTATTATTATTATTATTATTTTCTATTTGTTCTAAATGGGTTTTTAGTTAAGGAAAAGGTAATAGAGTTAATTTCTTTTGTGTATGGGGAGTCTTGCATCTCAAGTTACTAACTGCCTTCTATTTTGAGTAAAATCTAGTCTAAAATTTATTTTAACAAGAGTCCTTAAACTCCTACCGTGCAATAGCAAAAGCTCAAGTGACTCAATTTAAAAATGGTCAAAAACACTATATTGTAAATAAACTATACTTTAATAAAATTTAAAAATAAATAAATAAAAATGGTCAAAGGACTTAGGTATTTCTCCCAAGAAAACATACAAGTGGCCACTATGTATATGAAAAGTTACTCAGTATCACTAATCATCAGGGAAATTCAAATCAAAACTACAATGAGATATCACTTTGCACATGTTAAGATGATGATTATCAAACAAACAACAAAATATAACAACTGTTGTCAAGGACGTGGAGAAAATGGAGCCCTTGTACACTGTTAGTGGGAATGTAAAGTGGTACAACCACTATGGCAAATAGTAGAGCTTCCTCAAAAAAATTAAAAAGAGGACTACCGTATAATCCAGCAATCTCATGACTGGGGGTACTTAACCAAAAGAATTGAAACAGGATCTGGAGGAGTTATCGGCATTCCTGTGTTCTCTGAAGCATTATTCACAATAGGCAAGATATGGAAGCAACCCAAATGTCTATTGACAGATGCGTGGATAAAGAAAATGTGGAATACACATAAAATGGAATATTATTCAGCCTTAACAAAGAAGGAAATCCTACTATTTGAGACAACATGGACAGACCTGGAGGATGTTATGCTAAGTAAAATGTGCCAGTCTCAGAAGAACAGATGCCGTATGGTTCTACTTATGTGAGGAGTCTGAAGTAGTCAAACCATAGAAGCAGAGAGAATGGTGGTTACCAGGGGCTGGGAGGAAGGGGAAATGGGAAGTTGTTATTCAATGGGGGTAAAGTTCCAGTTATGCAAGAGGAATAAGGTCTAGAGAGCTGCTGTACAAAGTAGTGCCTATAGTTAACAGCATGGTATTCACTTAAAATTTTGTTAAGAGGATAGATCTCATGTTAAGTGTTCTTACCACACACACACACACACAAAGGGGACATGAGACACAAGGAAACTTGGAAATGATGGATATGTTTGTTACCTTGATTGTGATGATAGTATCATAGGTGTATGCATATGTCCAGACTCATGAAATTGTATGCATTAAACATATGTAGGTTTTTTTTGATATATCAATTACACTTCAGTAAAACTGTTAAAAATTTTTTTAAAAAGAGTTCTTTAACTAACCGTACAATGGCTTGCTATCAAAAACATGTCATTTTACTCTCCTCTCTTTTTAGTTCTATTTGAATCCAAAGAGTTAAATATATAATTATATTTTTAACTTTTATATGCCTCAAACACATAGATCAAATCTTGCCATGGAAAATTATTGTGAACTGCCTACAGAAATACTACAAGTACTTGCATTTGCTTGAAAGATGGAGTTTTTAAATGCTTTTCGTGCTTTATTTTTGTTCTCTGAAGTCCACTTCTTAGCTTAGTCACTGTTGTACGTTGGTTGTGGTGCAAGCCTTGCTCTGAAGAGTTATACAGCTAAAGCAATAATGATCTTTCAGCTATTAGTTCCTTCTTTAAATCAAGAATGTCAGCCCCCTTTGAGTATCTGTTAAAATGCTGCACTGAAAGCCAATATATAGCAGAATTCAGGTAATGCTGGTAAGTAGACGAAGATATTACTTGTGTAGAAGAATGTTCATAGTTTGCAGGCTCTGATAGCTGCTGCTGAGATACTACTGAGAGTGTCCTATTTGCAGAAGGTATTTGGAAATGACTTTATGTTACATACATATATAACGTAGATGCAGAGATGCTTAGCCTTACCTGAATGATGGTATTTTTAATACATGGATATGCTTAGTATCTCTTTATTAGATCATTCTACTACATCATGAAATAAGAATTTCTTGTTTATTCACTTATTTATCACACATCCAATGAATGCCCACTGGTATCAGGCTTCACAAGACCCTAGGGATTTACTGAGATGTGAGCTCTGTGAAGTCAGAGACCTTCTCTATATTATTCACTCTTGTATACTCTGTGTCTAAAAAGTATCTGACCTGTAACAGTGCTCAATAAATATTTGTTGAATGATTGAAGAAGGGCAGATGCCACGATTGTCTACTCTCCCCCTCACTAATTTAATTGGCATGATTCTGTAATGAATTCCTCATCTGTAACTGAATTACTAATTTCTCATCTGTAACTGTAACGAGCTTAATCGTAAGTCCAGTACTCTGTTTTTCCTAATCCAGAAGGGTAAGAAATTTAACCAGTGCTCACTTTGATTCTAGTGGTCATTGGCATGATGGTTTTTCCAAGCAGTGGGCTACAAAATATGAAATTTCTCTTTTCTTAGAGAGTTTATTCATATTGAACATTTGAGCATTTACAGGGAGTTAGTTTTATCTTTCAAAACCTTCCGGTCATACCTTTGGCCCCAGTATCTGGGAATCCACTTTGAAATAGCAAACAAAACAAAACAAAACAAACAGACAAAACAAAATAAAAATCCCAAACACTCCAAAAATAGTACTCAGAAAATAATTCATGTAAATACAAATGCACACAACACAGTAGTAAAATTTATTTAAACCTCGTCAAGTTCTCCTTCTCCAAATGTTCGTAACTCCACGTTTGCTGTTTTGACCCTAAGGAGAATGGATTTTTTGCCCAGCTCCGAAGATGCTTCTGGTGTGGATGGTCTGCCTCTAGTCTCTCCTCTCTCTACTCTTGTTCTTTTCCCTCTTCTATTTCTTCCCCCAAGTCATGTCATTTCCCTTCTCACCCTCTCCCTACCCCCTTCTTCTTCTTCCTCATCCTTTCTTTTCCTGAATTTTTCCCATCTACTGTACCCATGTCTCCTTAGACATTTCCAGTTTTCAAGAGGGGAAGAGGCAACACATTAGACGTTTAGTTCAAGTGGTGATGGGCACAAGTTTCCCTTCTAACGTAGAACCTTTTGTACTTAGCATCCCCGTTGACTGGACTTGCTAGTAAGAGTTGTTATTCTGTGTACATTTGGGGAATGAAATTTAAGTAGTCTAGAATTAATGTTATAGGTAAGTATTGCTTGGTGAAAGTGAGTTACTGTTTCTGTTTGGGGTTTGTCAATTTTTATTTTAAACAATTTACAATGAATGTGTTTTCTGAGGAAACAAATTAATCTGTTGAGTGATTATTTAATCTTTTCACAGTAACCCATTTGGAAGGTACTAGCGTCCTCTCAATCTTTAGATTGAGGGACAGAGGCACAGAGAAGTCACACAACTTCCCCAGCATCACAGCTAGTCAGAGAAGGGCCGGGATTTGGAGCTAGAAAGTGTAGCCCCAGAGACAACGTTCATAACCGCCATACCGCTCTGTGCCTCTGAGTGGATCTGTGATGAAATGAGGGCATGTTAGAAAGCCTAGCATGTAGGAAACTGACCCTGTGAACCTGTTCCAGCCCAATCTGCCTTCCAAGCATGAGCATCTCTGAGTCACATGGAGACTGGCAGGAAAGGGGCTCTCTGAGCCAGTCCTCTCCCTACTGGATCGTCCCTATTGCCACTCTTAGGGGACAAAGAGGGGAGTAGCAAGGCGCTCATGCCCCTTCTGTACCAGGACTTTCATTCCCTCATTTCATTGCTGTTCAGTCTCTTTAAGGGTGAATTGGCATTTGATAGAGGAAAAAGCATAACAGGTTTGGTGGTGGTGGTGGTGGGAGGGGAATGAGCACAGATTTAAGTGCAGTTTTGCTCTTTTAATGCATGTTGTTCAAGATAACACTTTTACTTCACTGCGATGTGTGAGGTAAATCTCTTTCACAAAGTGCACTTGAAGCTGACAAAGAGACAAACTTTCATCACACTGTATACTTTGCTGCTAAGTCCCAGATGTACGCCACATAAGGAGGTGAAAGTACTGTTACAAAAGGCGTGATTACACTTGTTCAAACCTTAGAACAAATTTTACTGAACTATCACTAAAGGACCAATTACATTAGGGCCAAATTATCATTTTACTTATGTCTCCAGAAAGGTGGAAAGAAATGACGTCAAGAGTAATTAGGTTGCTTCCATGTCCTGGCTATTGTAAATAGTGCTGCAATGAGCATTGTGGTACATGACTCTTTTTGAATTATGGTTTTCTCAGGGTCTATGCCCAGTAGTGGGATTGCTGGGCCGTCTGGTAGTTCTATTTTTAGTCTCTTAAGGAACCTCCATACTGTTCTCCATAGTGGCTGTATCAATTTACATTCTCACCAACAGTGCAAGAGGGTTCCCTTTTCTCCACACCCTCTCCAGCATTTGTTGTAAAGCAATTATGCTGCAATAAAGATGTTAAAAAAAAAAAAAAAAAGAAAAGAGTAGGGCATCGAGTTGTGATATTGTGACGTATAATAAGAAATAGTATTTGGTCTTTATCCAGTTTTTGGCACAGAGATCCTAAAATCCTTGGAATTTCCTAAGTGATGAGAGTGAAAAAGGTGTCTTTTGTTATGTTAATGGATGACTTTAGGAAAGCCTGTAGGTAACCTAAGGTTGGGGCTGGTTGTCAGGAAGACCAGCCACAGGATTAGAGGGTTAGAACTTTCAGTCTCACCCCGCAACCTGCAGGGAGGGGAGAGGGGCTGGAAATTGAGTTCAACCACCAATGGCCATTTCAATCATGCCTATGTAATGAAGCCTCCGTCAAAACTGGAAAGGATGAGGTTTGGAGAGCTTCAGGTTGGTGAACACTTGGAGATTCAGAGAGAGCATGGAAGCTCTGTGCCCTTTCCCCATGCCTTGCCCTGTACATCTCTTATTTGGCTGTTCCTGAGTTATATTCTTTTATAATAAACCAGTGATCTAGTAAGTACAATGTTTCTCTGAGTTCTGTTAGCCTCTCTAGCAAATTAATTGAACCCAAGGAGGAGATTTTGGGAACCTCTGATCTGTAACCAGTTGGTCAGAAGCACAGGTAACAAGCAGAGCTTGTGACTGACATCTGAAGTGGGGCGGGGGCTGGGCAGACAGTCTTGTAGGACTTGAACCCTTAACCTGTGGAATCTGACAATATCCAGGTAGATAGTATCAGAAATGAGTTGAATTGTAGGGCACCCAGTTTTTGTCAGAGGATTGCCTGGTGATGGTGGGGAAATTCCTCACTCCCTAAGAATTGGAATTGGGATCCCGGCACTTTGAAGAGTTAACGTGTTTCTATTGTCTTTAAGAGAGAAACAAAAAAACTGGTTATTTGGTTTTGCTCATTGCTATTATTTGCAAGTGCATTCATAAGAAATAATTTAATAATAGTTGACTGACTATATTACATTCTCATTAGGGTCAATTATAAACAATCTCTTACGGTTAACCAACAATTTTGACCAATCACTTTTTTACCAATAACTTAACCATTGATAAAATGGTAACTTTGTTGATTTGTTTATGTATCAAAACCATTCTGTCATGCAGAGCTAACACGTTATATAACCAGAGACTTGATTTGATTTACTTAGAACTTGACAGAAATTGTGAACCAACTTGACACACTGGTCAATTGGGTAAGTGATGAAAAAGATGAAGAAAAAAGGCTAGTCTTGGGGTCAGATCTGACTTTGAACCTGGGTTCCAACCTCTTGCCAGCTGTTGACACCCCTTGTTTCTCAGTTTCCTCATCAGAAATGTGGTGATAATGCCAATCTTAGAGCTCTTTCGCTGCGACTAGGGAGGTAAGAGTGAATGAGACTGGGAAGGAGTGATCACGTGTGTTGTAGAGTGAATGTAAAATGTTCCGTTCAACAAATGATCTTTTAATTATCACTAAATAATCAAAAGGAAAACATTGACACAAATGAGGAAGTCAGAAGATTCTAGAGAACAGCCAATTATAAATTCCTCCGTACAACATTCCTAAGCGCTAAGCTTTCAAAATTATTTCTTGCAGAACTGGGGACAGCTGTAGAATAAGAAAGTTAGTGTTCCTTGAATTGCACACAATCAGTACTCTTCCAGAGCGAGGCATGAAGAAATAGATGCAATAGACATGTGCTTCGATGGAGAGCAGCTCCTCTTCCTTCTCCCACCCCAGGAGTCTAAATCAAGTCAGAGTCTCTTTAAAAATTGAAACAACATGTAATGAGTATTGAAGGAAGCACGTCTTTGATAAAGCCTGAATGTTTGACTAAATTTCATCGGTACTTTACCTCAACTCTAACAGTATATAAAGACCTCTTCTTCTTATGAAATCTGGACTATTTGGTGGGGGGCGGGGGGGACTTGTCATTTATTACTGCAGTTGATCTTCTGCTATTATTTTTTAGCAGTCCATCATTTTACATTCTTATCTGGCTTTTCTTATGTGTACATCTTGTCATTCAATTATAAGACTCTTTTGGACAGAATGGGAGACAATGTCCATAGCTCCGGAAATGCAGTAGACGATATGTGCTTTTATGAGTGCTTATGAGTGTGGCTTCTTGACTGATGTGAAGACAGAAATTGTGAATGAGTTTCAAGGTTAAGAAAACAATCCTAATCTTCTAACTCCAATTACTTGAGAGTAACACACTCCACAATTTAATAAAATATCCATAAGGCACCAAACAGCACAATGCCGTGTGGTGCAGGAGCTTCATAAGGATTTGCTCAGCTGAAATAAATTAATTGTGCAGTCCCTCTTTCCAGGAAAATACCGATTGACCAGGCTGACAAATAAAAGGTGAGGTAAAGGAATAAAAACATATGAATAGACTATGTAAAATTCCAACCCAACTCAGCTTTTTACAAACAAAAATGTTCACTAGATCTGTAGTAAATGAATACATCAATGAATTCAGACTAAACCATATGTCTGGATTGCATTGCCTGTTTGCCTCATCTGAAATAGTCATAATAAAAATTTTCTGGCCTTCATTTCTTCTGGCTATGGAGTCAGGATTAATCTCAGAATGATATTTTGGATATGACATGTCTTTAATAGGATCCTTAAGTAATCAGAGGAATTTTCTTAAAAGAGCAGTCATATTTTGAAACAGCTATTGTTCCCCAGAGAGTGTTACAGTTTGGGTCTTGCATTTCTGTGGTTACCTAATGCTTCCACTCACCACAGTTTTTTGTTTGTTTGTTTGATTTTTAAACACATTATGCATAGTCTTCAACTTAAGACTTTGTCCCCAGAGTTTTCTCCTCAAAATGTGTAATCACTTTTGTCCAGTCTCTTTCACTAGCTCCCTTCCCCAAGCTGGTGGGTTTTCTGAGAGCTCTGTCACTCACCTTTTCCTGTTGTTGATTTCAATATTCTCTTTGAGTGATCTCTTCGTTCCCAACACTTCAACTTCTTACTGTATCTGCATCAGGCAACATTGTGATTACAACTCCCTTCTCTCTCCTTAGCTCCAGACTCACTTTTTCTCAGTTTGATGTTCCATGGGTACTTTGAAAACAACTTATCCTAAATCAAAATCATTCTTTCCTCCTCTCCAAACCTGTTCACCCTCCTGTGTTTCCTACTTGTTTAATAGTGTCATCACACAAACTGATCACCAAGGCCAAAACCTTAGAGTCATGCTTAATGGTTTCCCACTACCTCACTACTTAGATCCAATCAGTACAACCTAAATATATACAATTTTTATTTGTCATTCATGTCTCAATAAAGGTGGGAAAAATATTACAAAGCCCTACTGATTCTAACTCAAATTCTTACAGGTCCACCTGCCCCTCCTCAGTACCAGCAGTCATCATTTCCCATTGCCTGTTCTGATAACCTCCTAACTGGGCTCATGGCCTCCTATTCTTTTCACTCCAGGTTGCCCTCTTACGTAATTCAATGGTCCTCATTCATTTTTCTCCCATGAAATGCGGCGGTCATAGACAAGACGTATTCCTATGGGCTACTAAATGTCAGGCACTTTAATTACACATAATCTTTTGCAGGCTCTGCATGCCATGCATGATTTGGCCCCCAAATTACCTCTCATTTTTGTCTCACACTTCTCTCCCCTTCACTCATTAACTCCACTGGCTCTTTTCCTGCACTTTCCCATGTGATGCTCTCGCATTCTCTCTTCTTTCTGACCTTAACCAAGTGATACCAACTTTAGGGACACTTTTCCCAAACGTTCCTCAATCTAAATTAAATGTCCTTGCTCTTCCTCATAGGACTTGCCATAACTTATATACTTATTTTGCGGGTTTGTTTTGCATTAAGCCTGTTTTACCCATAACATCTCTAAACTCTGTGAAGGCAAGGGCCGTGTCTATTTTATTCACCATTGTAAATCCACATGCCCCACATGGTATCTGACAGATAGTGGGCACGCCATAAATATTTACTGAAGGAATGAATCAACCATCACAACTATTCATGGCATATCAGTAGACTGACTAACTACAGGCTCTGTCTGTGGATTATGGGCAATTCCCACCCCTGAAGAGCATAGTGTAGGGTTAGTGAGGGTATTTCTATTGCAGGGATAACTTTGGCAGTGCTCTAACTTATACAGAAAATAACCTTCAGTACTCTAGCACTGTTATTCATACAGTATTGTCACGTATGTTAAATCTTATCACAACACACGGGACACCCCTTGTCTGGCTACCACATGGTTCTTCTTTGTTTGCCTACTTGAGGTTTCTTCCCAAAGTGCACAGCTCATCATGTAATTCTCCTGCTCATGAGCTTTCAGTGGGTTCCCATCCTTTTCAAGATAAAATCCAAATTCTTTGGCGTGTATAACAAAGTCATTGTCAAGCTGGACCTGTCCATTCTTTCCAAGCTCAGCCCCAGCCAGTCTCAACCATAGGTCACGATCAAGCAAGGTTCTTTCATACCTTGGCTTCTACCAGAAATGTCCCATTTTTGTCCCTATGTTTATGTATATTTGCCATTTAAAATCCAGCTCTCTCAAGCACTTGAGTTACTCCTTCCTCTGTGCTCCCAAACTGTGGTATACTCTCTCCATTCTAAAATTTATTACATGTTCCATGATAATTTATTGGAATGCCCCTCTCCCAGACTAGCTGGTAACTGCTGGATTAGACTACGCATTCCTAGTGTCCAGCCCAATGCATAGCATATAATGGCATCCAGTAATGTTTGGGTGACTGAATGCATTGTCAACTGTTTAGAAGAAGACATGCCTTTGCCTACTGAAGCAATGCTATAAATAAATGATGATTTTCTTGTCAAGCGACTCAAAAAGCCTGCTTAAACCATAATGCAATTGAAACATCTTGCTAATATTGCTTTTTCTCCTAGTATCAGAATATGCTATAACTGTACCGCTGAAACAAAGGAAACCTCCTTCTTCTCCTCCTAGCCCAGCCCATCGGCAGGGGGCAGAGATCTTTTCTAAACTTTTCTTTCTGGCTTCATGTTGCTTTAAAAGGAGAGGCTGAAAGAAGAGTTCTTGTCTTTTTCCGTGTGAGTGGGACGGGATTTCTGCCATTTTGATTTTCATGGTGAAGATATATGTCAACTGAGGGTTTGTGTCTTTGAAACTTGGCTAGTGTCTCAGTCTTGAAGACCACTTGTCTCGTAACATATTATGGTGCTGCATAAGAATCTTGCTGCAATACTATGAGCTCAAAAAAGGAAATTAACCTTAAAGGAAGTCTACTGATAAATAAAATTAGCAAAAGGACCTTCCTTCCTCACAGGTGGTCTCACCTACAAGACATACTCAGACCTTTTATTAATCCAGACTCTTATCCTTAGCCTTCTTTCCACTCTTTCTCTCTTGTCCCACGTTTTGTACACTTCGGTTTTTTTTAAAGACATCCACAAAAATAATGTTTAAACTTGGAAAAAACCTCTGATGTATGATTAAGTTATTGATGTCATTTATTTGATACATATAATGCAAAAAAGTGATTGCTTTTAGTAAGTGAGAATGACAGATATTTTGAGAAACAATATCCTTTACTGAGTCACGTGTTTTTAATAAAGTAGCTAACCTCATTAAGTGTGTTAAGTAAATGTCTTTTCCTAATCACTTTCTCTGTTTCTTTCTTTCTTTTTTTAATAGGTGGTGTTTGCATTGCTCAATCACAGAAAATCCCACGTGAACCAAGACCTGGAGAATTTGAAAAAATAATCAAGCGTCTGCTAGAAACACCTAATGCTCGGGCAGTGATTATGTTTGCTAATGAAGATGACATCAGGTGCTGATTGCTTTTCTTCCTCATGTAGGATCAGATTTGCAGCCCACATCCTTTTTCTGACATATTTCATGTTCAATGTAAAACCTTGTGAGATTTCATAGGAATTGCAACATTCTCATGCAACTACAGACTGCCTTCTGCTACATAGAGACAACAGCCTTCTAGTTTCTCAGTCCAATCTGTTTATCAAGTAAAGCCTGGGGACTGAAAGAAATGAGACAAATAACGATGATAAACAGAATGATGTGAATGAGGTTAAGGATAAGGCTAATTATCAGCTGCTGGAGTTAAAGTCTCCAATATATTCCTTTTAGGAGATGATAAGACTCAGGCAGTTAGAATGATTGACTGGTTGTTTAATGGTGACCTACTGAGTGTTTATGACTTCATATAGCTGGTCTTGTAACATTCACAAGTGTAGAGTTTCTTGGTAAATGTGGTATGTTCTATTTCTTTTTATTCCAATAGGAGGATATTGGAAGCAGCGAAAAAATTAAACCAAAGTGGGCATTTTCTCTGGATTGGCTCAGATAGTTGGGGATCCAAAATAGCACCTGTTTATCAGCAGGAGGAGATTGCAGAAGGGGCTGTGACTATTTTGCCCAAAAGAGCGTCAATTGATGGTAAGGATGCACTGTAGAGAATTTGCTTCATTCCAACTGAATCTAAACTCAAAAGCAAAATCAGGGTATCAGCATACGATGAGATGAATCCATTATTAATGACTCGATAGAATTTTTAGGGCTGATGGCAGAATGGTCAAGACAGTAACTGTTTAACTCAACATATTGTATATATATATATTTTTTTATTAGAAAAGAGTACCCACTAGATATTTTTTTAGGGGGCACTGCTGTTGGCCTTGGATATCTCCGTGATGTTAGTAGTTGCCCTCTAAGTTTGCATATTTCCATGGGTGTATACAATGGTTATAGCATTGTTGGAAGGAGGGTGCTTGCTTTATAGCAAATGAAGACATGATGCTGGCCTGGCTCTATGGGTAAATAAATGCAACAGCAAAGATGTGGAGCATCTCTGAAAGGCAGTCTGTCTCCCAAATATCTTTTCCAATGATCTCGACAGTGATTGAAATTCCTACCTTTGCCATTATCCTTGGGAATAAGGCACTATTTCCAGGTGGTCTCCCTTCAGTGAGTTGGTTACCTGAGCAGAATGACACTAGCCCATTACCCATGACTCCAGAAGATTACATTAGTAGTGATTAGTTTATTGAATTAGCTGAAAATGGAACATGCAGGACAGATAAACCTTGAGGCAAGTAGAAGCACGGAAGCCTGGAACACTGACTTGTGCTAGGGGAGAGAGAGTAGAATGAGAAAAGTCTGAGTTGGTTTTGAATATTCAGCATGAGGTCACTGCTTGCTGCCGCTGGGAGACACAGAGGAGAGACAGAGGTGGTGCGGATGCCACCCAACAGGCTTACCTGCTGTGTACATCCCTAGAGTCAGGTGCCTGAATGGTGAATGGTGGGAGTGGAGATATTGTACACTGATCCCCATTGACTCTTGCCACAAGGGAAGCCTTAATGCTGGGTTATTGGCTGCCCTCCCCCATCTGTTATACATATGTTTTCATGCAATGATCACAACATAATATAATATCTATTCAAAAGCTCTGATGGTATTTGATTTTGGACGAATATTAAAATCATACCTTTCTTCTTTAAAATAGGGTTCGATCGATACTTTAGAAGCCGAACTCTTGCCAATAATCGAAGAAATGTATGGTTTGCGGAATTCTGGGAGGAGAATTTTGGATGCAAGTTAGGATCACATGGAAAAAGGAACAGTCACGTAAAGAAATGCACAGGTAGCCACTTCAATGTTTTCCTTGGTGCATTTGTTTTATCATTATCTGAGAAATGAAGTTTTTCTATGTGGATAATGATGACGGTATCTTCTACTTCCTCACGTCTCTTGTTATAGTTTCTCAACGGGGCTGAGCTTACATTGATCGTTCAACAGACTTAGGTGTGCTCACTGGTTCTTACAGTCAATGGACAGTATGTACTGAACATGGGGCATGTGTCCAACACTGGGATATTTTAATTCTATTTAAAAAAACATTTATTGAGTGCCTACTTTAGGCAAAGTACTTTATTAGGTTTGGTGGGATACTTACAAATAAGCAAGACATGATTTTGCTCACCAGGAGCTCAAAATGTAGTGAGGATGACAGATCATAACAAATTGCTCTAAGACAGTGTTTTTCAACTATTTCAGTCCATGTTCCCCATATCTTGCACAGCTCTATCAGCTATGATTTTTTTTGATGCTCTACTTTCTATATCTTGTGCTGAAAAATAATAGTGATATTAAATGTGCATTTTTTGAGGGTTAGAATGAAACTTTTTATTTGCAGAAACATGATTATGTACGTAGAAACATCTATGGAGTTTTAAAAATGACTTAGAACTAAGTAGTACATTTAGTGAGATCAATTCAAGATACAAGGTCAATATAAACATCCTTTAAATCCATTTTTATATATATATATATATATTAGAAACTAACACATAGAAAATGAAATATGTACAGCATGATTAAAAAGAACATAAAAAGTTAGGGGTAATTTTAACAAAGATGCATAAGTCTTCTACACTAAAATCTTCTACACTGAATGAGCATCTTATAACCAGACACCCCTCCCTTGCTTACCCCCTGGCCCGGACATTTTGATATGACCTCCTTGCCCGTGATTCACTTCCTTTGGAAATAGCTGTTCAAATAAGAGATGTAATCTGATAAGTGCTAGAGCAGCCATATAAATGGAGCAAGGATGGGGATGTGGAAATAGGGGCCCCCCTGTGGAGGATGTGACTTCCAGGAACTGGGGTAAGTGAAGTGAGGCAAAGTTCCTGCTCACAGGGCTTACATCTGAGTGTGAAAAGACAGACACTAAATACGTAAATGTATAAAGGAACAGAGACTTCCAGGTGCCTCGGAGAAATACAACAGAGTAAATGTGAAAAGAGTGACCAGGTGGTCTCGGGAGGGACGGTGGCAGTTACTGTAGATCGTTTGGTCAGGATGCTTTAGAGGTGACATTTGAGACCAGACCTGAGTGGCCGGTGTCGTCAGCCACGTGAAGATATGAGGGCAGCCCATTCTAGGATCCAGGGCAAGCCTCTTTGGTTCAAGGTACAGGTACAAAAAGGTCAGGGAGGCTGGAGTGAGTGAGAGTGAAGATAGGGAGTGAGAGGGGAAGTGAGGAAAGAAGAGGATAAAGAGACAGGCCAGCTCATGCAGGACCTTGGAGTTCTTCCTAGAAGCTCCAGAGCTGAGGAGTTGGGGCTTTATCCTACCTGTAGGGTAGAATTACATGAGGCTTTTCATTTAAGGCACTGCTCAGATACCTGTTTCAAAAAGATTCCTCTGGCAGAAGGGTAGGGAGGGTTGGAGATCAGGGGAGAGAAAGGAGAAAGGTCAATCAGGGCCCATCCAGTAGCCCCTGTAATGGGCAGTCACAGCTTAAATGAGGTGTGCTAGTTAGGGGTGGAACACAGAGTGCAGAGATTGTAGTAGGTAGTATTTACAGTACACAGTGAGTGATTAATGCAGGGGAGGTGGTGGTAAGTGATGGAGGTTCTGAATATTAAATCTTTGACAACTAGGTCTAGGAGAATTACTTAACAGAAAGGACAGCACGGATGGTAGATGTGGAGGGACGACCTTGAATTTGGTTCTAAGCTCGCCTCATGGAACTCCCCAGCAGGTGGCAGCATAAGGTCTGGCACCCCACATTGTGTGCTGCACTAAAAATACAGATTAGGGAGTGGCAGGTGGAGACCTGGAAGTTAAAGACGAGGACAGAGAGGCAGTTGCTGAAGGAAATTGTGCAGATGTGATGGATGACAACTTGAGCCTCTAGGGGATGAGCCAGAAGAGGAAATGAGCATTGCGGTTGGGGAAGGAGATGAACTGGGAGTCAGGAGAGAAGATGGGGTGCGCGCAGGGGGAGACTCAGGTTGAGAGGGCTGGAGATAGAGTGTGCATAGAAGTAGAGGAAAGAATGCTTTTCAAAGAAGTTTGACAGAGAAAGAAAGTAGACATGGTGGGAGAGCTTGAGAAAGAAGCAGGCTTTCAGAAGTTTCTTTAAGAGAGGGCACATTTAAGCATGTTTTTTGTTTTTTTTGGGTTTTTTTTGCAGTACGCGGGCCTCTCACTGTTGTGGCCTCTCCCGCTGCGGAGCACAGGCTCCGGATGCGCAGGCTCAGCCGCCATGGCTCACGGGCCCAGCCGCTCCGCGGCATGTGGGATCTTCCCAGCCCGGGGCACGAACCCATGTCCCCTTCATTGGCAGGTGGACTCTCAACCACTGCACCACCAGGGAAACCCTAAGCATGTTTTCAGATAAACGTAGCAGTCAGAAGAACTATCAAGGGAAAGCGAAGTTAAATGTGGAGTAGGATCTTGACAGAAACTTTAGGGAGAGGCTTAAGAGGGAGGTGTTACCTTTCAATCATGTGATTTAATTGGGAAAAAGAGATACACATACACGTACATAAGCAGAGAGCAAAACAATCCTACGATTAAGTGTTAAATTTGGACATAGATATTGAGGAAGTTCAGAAAATGTATGACTGTAAGTTCAAGTAAAATTCAAAGCTTCGTGGAGGAGGCGAGTGTTTGATAACAAGAAAGATTTGAGAAAGCATCCGAAATGAGGGCAAGGATGGGTCAGCAGAGAGTGGCATGGAGGTGTGTGAAGAATAGGGCAGAGGTTCAGCTTATTGGAGAGGAGTTTGTGTGTCAATGAATAATGGGATCTAAAGAGCAGGCAGTTTATAGAAAGGTTTGAAAGGAGAAGTTATACGCAGAGTACCTGATGTGTTTCTCATTCAGGTATATGTTACAAGGTGCTTAGTTTTTGTGTGTGTTTTTTTTAATGTTTTGTTTTTAGTTTATTTAATTTATTTATTTTGGCTACATTAGGTCTTCGTTGCTGCGTGCGGGCTTTCTCTAGTTGTGGCGAGCGGGGGCTACTCTTCGTTGCGGTGTGCAGGCTTCTCATTGCGGTGGCTTCTCTTGTTGCGGAGCACGGGCTCTAGGAGTGCGGGCTTCAGTAGCTGTGGCACACAGGCTCAGTAGTTGTGGCTCGGGGGCTCTAGAGCGCAGACTCAGTAGTTGTGGCGCATGGGCTTAGTTGCTCCGCGGCATGTGGGATCTTCCCGCACCAGGGCTTGAACACATGTCCCCTGCATTGGCAGGCAGATTCTTAACCACTGAGCCACCAGGGAAGCCCCAAGGTGCATAGTTTTGAATTCTGAATGTTATTGTTTGATCATCCACATGTTTAGATCATATTAATGAAAAGTTACCAGTTAGTGAAATGAATGAATTCCATTCTTTATGTATATTTGTATATATGATATATATGTACATATATACTATATATATGATAAAATTAGCAATTAATCACATAACTCTTTAACATACTGTTTTCAGAATCATCAGTTTCTTGAAACTCATATTTTCCAAAAAATTTTGATGTCTACAGATGTTCTTTCAGCATTTGTTGATGGTGTATAAGGAATACTTATTTCAGGCATACTGAACTGGGTTGCTGTATAATCCAGACTTGGTGGCATGTCTGCTGCATACTCCTTTGATCTATTTGGGTGTTGCTAAAATTGTAACAATCTGCCCAATTAGAACTATTTCTAGTGCAATGAAAATGGTGTTTACTCCAAGTGCTAGGGCAAATGCACCCTTATGGAATGGGGTCAGTAAACAGATTTTCATGCAAATTCCATTGTGAGTGATACTAAAATAACTTGTCCCTGGGTGGAAAATAAATAAAGAACGCAATATTCTAACTTATTTTTTTGGGAAACAGTAACGCATGAATGTTTCCAGATGGTGAGAGAAGATACTTGTACCCCAAATTGCCATCAGCACCCAGTTTTTATCTCTATTTCTGGGAAGCAAAGAAGATGGTCAGCACGTTAATGGTCAAAGAGGAAATGTACATAAGAGGAAAAACCTACAGGATATTCATGAGTAGAGGTGTCCAGGGTTTGAACATTATATTTCCAATTTGCCCAATTCCACTTAATTCAGAAATGAATGTGTACAGTTGTGCGTGTTTCAAAATCTAGCCTTACGAGGTTTACGTCTTAACCATTCACAATGAGTCCAAAAGTTAGAGAACTCTGAAAGTGGGATATCCACAGGTCCTTTCTGCGGCATTTAGAGCATCCTTTGTGGGTTATGTTTTGAGTCAAATTTTACATTAGGCGATGGTAATCTGTAAACATAATTGCATCCGTTGGGGGCAATACTGGCAATGTATTTACGTGGATAAGAGAGTGCTTCCAGCAGGCTAGAACTTCTGTCTTATCAATTTTTGGGAGATAGAATGTCTTCAAGCAGTGAGGAGCATCCTCTTCCTAAAATTAACTTGGTACAGTTTTTCTGAGATGATCTCCCCCCTAGAATCTCAGGAAAGCTTTCAAAAAGATGTGATATTACTGTTAACTTTGATATGCTGGCCGAATTCCAAAGTGAAGTAATTCCTGCCATCCCCTTAGCTATTTATGTAGTTATTATTGCTTCTGCTGAGTTCTGAAAGCTACTACTACTTAATCCTACTTAAAATTCCCTTTGTCTTTCTCAAAAAGGAAGAAAGATTCTTTTATACTTGTTATCATTGTTGATGGGTGTTATTTCATAGACATTTATCTGACCTCTTCTCTTTTCCTCCCTCCCTGTCTTCTCCCAGACTTAATGCCTTTCTGCTCCTCTCGACCCAAACACCCACACCCTCCTTTGAGGACTGTGGGTCTAACTCTGCTCTCCTTGTTTTGGCGCATTTTTTTTTTTTTTTTGGTACGCGGGCCTCTCACTGTCGTGGCCTCTCCCGCTGCGGAGCACAGGCTCCGGACACGCAGGCTCAGCGGCCATGGCTCAGGGGCCCAGCCGCTCCACGGCATGTGGGATCTTCCCGGACCGGGGCACGAACCCGCGTCCCCTGCATCGGCAGGCGGACTCTCAACCACTGCGCCACCAGGGAAGCCGATGGTGCATTTTTTTCACCCACCTATTCTCCCACTCACACCTCTGCCTGAACTCCTCTTCCGCTGCTCCCCTTCAACATCTCGTTTTTTCTTTTTCCTGCTTTTCCTCTGATCAGTCCCTTACCTGACATTGTTTTGTCCAGCAAGACCCTCACTGACAGTAGAGAGTTTTTCTCTGGAGGTCTCAGTTGAATTTTGTAATGGCCATCATTCTGATTCCCTGTCTTTCCTAGTGAGGCCTGATAGTGAATATTGCAGGGAAACTTGAGCACGTGCAGAGCAACTGCTAATCAAAGGCAGTCTCTCTCTTGGGTCACACTGTGTCTTGGCCTTCATTTCTCCATCGTGAATTGTAAATAGCTCTGCCCTTACCAAAACAACATTCTCTGACCAACCCTCAAAATCCGGTCGGTATAGCATCTTAAAACATTTTGCCTCATTCAGCAATTTGTTCATTCGTTCATTCATTCTTCATTCACTTATTTATTCATTTTGGATAGCCAGCCTCATGCCAGAGATTGCTAGAGACACAGACAAAGAGCAGATCACCTTTGCCTTCAAGTTGCTCACGCAGACATATACACCATCTTAATGAATTTGAAGTGCTTTCCTTGTCTCGTGGGTTTGAATTCTCAGCCAGGAGGTTGGGGCACTGTTGCTTAGCTTGTGTACGGCTGACACTCAGACGCTAAATGGTGGTGAGCATATGCTACTTGAAATGGCCTGTTGCTTCTTATTTATGACGATAGAAATAGTGGTAATGGAAAAAAGCAGTGCACAGATGTGTTTCTTCCCACAAACAAGAAATTCTGTCACTGAACCAAATAGCAGGCTCAGTAATTAGCTTCTAAAAGGCCTGTCAGTTTACTTTTGGTGCCAGAGTAACTATGTCACTTTTCAGGTGTGACTCTCCCTCAGCCTTTCCCTGTTTTGGGTGCCTATGAAAGGTGGAAGCTCTCACCCATTCACTCAGATTCATGGAGTCCATATGAGTGAACTGGGGGAGGGATCGCACCATTGGAAATGGTGATTCAGAATGAAAGGAAACTAAGATAACTTTCCCAGCGTGAAAATGTGTTCTGTCCTACCCATTTGCTCCTTGCATAGAGAAAAAGTCTGTGGGGGACAATATCTTTACATTTGCACCACAGAGTGGCCATTTAGCTCATATGCTCCTGTTCTTAACTTATTTAGGCCACTTCTGAGATTTCATACTGAATTTCAATACATGAATTTGAGATGACAAATGGGCATTGATTTCAGACATACTGGATTTCAGAATTTTAGAGCTGGGACATAAAATCAGGATCATTCTTTCATTTTGTAGATGAAGAAACTGGAACCCAGAGAGGTTTAGTGTATGGCTGAAGAATCACGCAGGGTTAGAGCCGCAGCGTGAATCCTTGTCTGTTTTATTTGAACTTGTACTTGAATTTTATATCCTTGATTTATTTTATTATTTACTTATTTTAGAGTTCTTAACCACATAGTTGAAAAGTGTTTTTTTTTCTCTTTATGATATTTTATGTATGACAGCAATGCATTAGGAAATTTAAAACCACCAGCTATTAAGTGAAACAAAAATTGCACATTGGTTGTTATCTAATCCTATAGAAAAGAGTCTAATATTTTAATATCCTTCGTGTTGATTTTCAGTGTGTATGTAGTATTTGTGAGTGGGTCTTGAACAGAATAAGGCTCTTCCTCCAGTTCCCTGGCCCCCCGCCATTTCTAAGGGTAGACCTAGGACTATATTAAAAAGAAATGGAGAAACTATCAACCATAAGCTTCTATAACTCTTAAGTCCAGTGGCATTGAATTGTAGGATTCACTTTGCTGAATTACAGTTAGTTTGCCCATTTATTCATTCCCTTATAGGAACCTCCCCCCCACCATGTATTTTAAAGCAGTGCAGGAAGCACTGTAATGTATAATAGCACTTCTAGAAGTTTAGTGAGCACATAAATCACCTGCGAACCTGGTTAAAATGCAGATTTTGATTTCATAGGTCTGGGGTGAGGCAGTCTACATTTCTGACCAGTCCCAGGTCATGCAAAGTCCATGGGCCCTGGGACACAACTGAGTAACAGGTGGGCATTAGAGTTAGTTTATAGAGATAACAAAAGTACCTGACATTTAATTAACATAATAGATAGGCAGCTGTGCTAAAGATTACTGATTAAACTCAAGATGTCTTAAAGAAGATCATCTAAATGACTTTAAATTTTCAAATACAAAAATTTACAATCACTAGCCTATGTTATGTATACTATCTTCAATAAGTATTTAATTAGTAAAGTATAAAGATATTGCAATGTGTGTGTGTGTGTGTGTGTGTGTGTGTGTGTGTATTTGTCTTCTCATTAGGAAATTTGAAAGTGGGAAGCTTAATTACTAAATTTAAAGAAACGTACACAGTTTCACCTGTATCTCTAAAATCTGCAAAGTAGATAGCAAAGCTTGCCGTATCAGGATCCAAAAATATTCTGAAAACTTAAAAAAACTGCACTGTCAGTCATAAACACACATAGAGTAAAGGAGTTGGAAATGTCCATAGAGATCATTTTGCTCAATTCTTTCATTTCTCAGTAAAGGAAATTGAGGCCCATCTGGCCTAAGTGAGTTGTCTAAAGCCCCATAGCTACCTGAAGGTGATGGTAGGGCTGAAATCTGACTTGACACTTGATTCTTTTCTTAATCCTTTCCTGCTCTGAAAGCCTTTCCCAGCGAGGGGCTGAGTTGCATTGATCCGTTCCACTATTTTTCCCTGGCATAGCCGCCTGAATGTTTTCATACATATACATACTTAGCCCATCTAGGGTTAAGTATTCCCTCTGTGTGAAGCTCCCTGACTTCTAAGGGGGTCACATTGATGCTCTTGGTCTGAGAAGCACTAATACTGTTGGAAGTGTGGAAGTGTAAGGAAGTGACCTTGAAGAATGAACTTTAAGTGTACATAAACTCTTACATTTTTCAGACAGTAACTTAAAACAGAAGAACATCCATTCTGTAGAATCAAAATGAATTTAGGAGTCTAGAAATCTATTCCTGTAAAATATACAATGGACTCTGGCATTAGCTTGATTGATTAGGGAGTCACACTTATCTCTGGAGAACATGATAAACATGATCTCCGGAATATTAGGCTGAAGGACTTAGAAATGGACAAGAGAATAAAAGCAAGTAAGTGACAGCTAAGCATTTTTAAGAACCAATTATTTGAAAACCTATAATAAAGCTCGAGCCAGTGAGGATGAGAGAGGGATGAGAAAAGTATAGAAACATTAGAAAAAATTATCTTTCCCTCAAGGCTTATTAAACTTCAATTGAAGGAACTACTTCATTAAAACAAAGCAAAACAAAGAAAGAAAGAAAATACAGATGGCCCAGTATTAAGAAAATTTGATGTTCTTCCTCTCCCTCAGAAAACATACAAGACAGATAAATGTAGGGCCCAACTATTTACATTACAAAAGGAATATTTATTTTCTAAGAAATTTTATCTTGGGATTCCTTTAAACCCATGAGATTTGAAGGAATTCTATGGCTACCACCATGACTTGATGAAATAAAAGAGATTTACACAAATTCTGATGAACACATACAAACAAAAAGAGCTACATATTCAACTGAATAAGGAATTGGTTACATTAGGGCAAGGGAGACATCAGAGGAGGTGTGATCAGAGTTAACTAAGGCTAACTGAGAAAACCTTCTGGAGAGTCTTATTTTTTGGTTACTTGTAGCTTTTGTTAAAACTCTATAACATGCTAAACTTCTCTAGTCCTTCCCTTCAAGGAGCTTATATTTTATGAAAAAGACAGTAGTTAGAAAAATGAAGATACTAGTCTGTAAGCTTCTAGTAGGCAGGACCTGTATCCTCAGGACTTAGCGCAGGCTTAGCATTCATTATATGTTTGTTAGTTAATTGGTAAAAAATGATGGCCAATAGCCCACTTGCTCTTCATTTGAATCGTGTAGCTATGATGATGGGGCCTAGTTTGGCATAATTTGGACAAGTATTTTAATTGTTGGAATGGCATTTTCAATGAAAGGAAAAGCTTAATACAAATGATCATATTAAAAGAGCCTTTACTGTAATTTAAGAATAAAATGTACTCTTCTGGTAGTTTATTTGTCTTTAAATTTCTGACTGCACTGCTAATATGGAGATGAGAATATAATTCTATAAACACATATAGGCCTGTGTCTTTCAGTTAAATCTAACTGGAATATTTGTTTTCATGATTATAAAAGCCATGACTCTGTAGTGTTGTATTTTTTTAAAATTATATTTATGCTATGTGGGCAGAGCATACTATATATCCATACTACCTCTAATCTAACAGAATAATAAAAAGAAAATTTGGAAAATATGATAGAAAATGTCAGTTAAGAATGTGTTTAATAATTCCATTTAAGGAATAGTACTCAGCCATAAAAAATGAAATTGAGTTATTTGCTGTGAGGTGGATGGACCTAGAGACTGTAATGCAGAGTGAAGTGGATCAGAAGGAGAGAAACAAATGCCGTATGCTAACACACATATATGGAACCAAAAAAAAAAAAAAAAGGTTCTGAAGAACCTAGGACAGGACAGGAATAAAGACACAGATGTAGAGAGTGGACTTGGGGACTTGGGGAGGGGAAAGGGTGGGCTGGGACAAAGTGAGAGAGTGACATGGACATATATACACTACCCAATGTAAAACAGATAGTTGGTGGGAAGCAGCCACATGGCACAGGGAGATCAGCTCGGTGCTTTGTGACCACCTAGAGGGGTGGGATGGGAAGGATGGGAGGGAGGGAGACACAAGAGGGAGGAGATATGGGGACATGTGTATATGTATAGCTGATTTACTTTGTTATACAGTAGAAACTAATGCACCATTGTGGGGCAATTGTACTCCAATAAAGATGTTAAAAAATTTCCATTTAAGCATGTTTATTTGTCTATCATTGGTTTTCTTTCCCCACAAGAACATAGGCTTCATGAAGCAGGGACCTTGTTTTGTTCTCTGTTGCATCCCAGTGCTTAGGAAGCCATTTGGCACAAATAGGCTTCCTCACAATACCTGTTGAATGAATGAATGAATTGAATCCAGCTTATTTATTACCTAATTTTCCTCAGGTACTATTAGATGTTGGGGGCATATTAGCGAACGAAACAGAAATGGTCTTTGCCCTCATGAGGCTTATAGTTTGAGAAGATGAATAATTAAGTTGCGTCCCTGCAATGAAATGTGTTATGGCTGGTGAGTGGGAGCGCGTATCAGGGAGACCTAATGTGGCGTAGGGGAGAAGAGTGGTGTCCTTTAAGTTGAGACTAAAACATAAGCAGCATTTAGACAGGACAAAGAGGTGATCAGTAGGATTATTATTTCAAATAGATGGAAGCACAAAGGCCAGTAGGCAGGAGAGAGGATGGCGGTTTGAGGAAATGAACAAGTTCAGTAGGGCTGTGATAGAGAGTAGGGGGGTAGAATAGTAAAAGAGAAGGATAGAGACCTAGGAAAAGGATGGGCCATGTAAGATTTTATATGCCACACCAGGGAGTTAACATTTGTTTTGAAAGGCAATGAACAGGCACTAAAAGGTTTTAAACAGATCAGTGACATGATCGGATTTCCATTTTAGAAAGATTATTCTGACTGTAGCATAACACTGGCAAGGTGTAACGCTGGAGGAAGGAGACCAGTTGGATATTACAGTAATTCCCCCAGGGATGATAGTGACCCAGGTTATGATGGCTGTACCGCACTGGGGTGTGGAGAGAAGTAGATGGATATATTTTAAGAGATAGATTTAGGATTTGGCAATTAATTATTTACTGAGTGGAAAAATCATGGATGACAACTTGATTCTTGGATTGGGAAATTGGGTCATTGGTTGAGAGAGTGTTCCTGACATACGAATGATTGGGGAAGAAGGGGAAGGAGAGGATGATGAATTCTGTTTGGGATATGTTGAATTTAAGGAAGCTGAGAGATACTCAGCTGCAGGTGTCTGGGAAGCAGTTAGTTGGTTATGTGAGTCTGAAGCAGAGGAAAGAGGTTTGCCAGAAATTATGTGGACAGCAAATTGCAGAGGGCCTGAGCCAGAGCTTGATGGACTCAGCCTTAGGGAATGTGTTGAAGGAGAGGACCCTGGAATTCTAGTTTCTCTATGAATTGTTTTCAGTAACCATGAGTGGACCCTCTAAGGTCATATTGCTGATCTATAGCCCTAGACCCTACTTCCCTCCCTAATGTCTCTGCAGCTACAACTGACTAGTCCAGGCCTGGGTGCTTGACCCAACCTGTACCACCAGAGTCTCTCCAAAGGGTATTTAGACCTGGAAGTGAAGGAGGAATACCATTTTCCCTTGGGCGGGAGGGTGTGTGGTGAGGCTGTGAGAGGTAAGGCTGGGGAGACTGTCAAGTTCTTTACTGTGAGGAGAAAGTTGGCCTGGGATAATGATATTGACATGTAGCCAGAACAGAGATGGCAAATGGAAAGAGTTCTGACTGTGATCAAAACCTTAACCATGCCCTTCCTGCAGGTATGTGAGATAGTTCAAGACCCTTCTAATTAAATTTTCCCATCCTTAGCTAGCAACCTAAAGACCAGACTAACATATGATAATAATACGTAGGAAAATTAGAAGACGTAATACACATAAAGTTTATTGCTTGCTACATAGGGAGTACAGCAGGCACTATAACCTATCCAACAGCAATTTCCCTTTCTGCTAGGCTGGTGTCATGCAATAGAATTTTCTGAGATGAGGACGGTTTTCTGTATCTGTGTTGTCCAATGGAGTAGCCACATGTGGCTAACATGTGGCTGTTAGGCACTTGAATGCAACTAGTGCAACTGAAAAACTGAATTTTAAAATTAAAATTTAATTAGTTTACATTTACACGTGAATAGCTACATGTGGCTACTGGCTATTTTATTGGACGGCAGAGGTCTAGGCTGACAGACCTACAGAACAAGAATTTTATTTTATTTATTTATTTATTTATTTTTTTTGTGGTACGTGGGCCTCTCCCTGTTGTGGCCTCTCCCGTTGCGGAGCACAGGCTCCGGACGCGCAGGCTCAGCGGCCAAGGTTCATGGGCCCAGCCGCTCCGCGGCATGTGGGATCTTCCCGGACCGGGGCACGAACCGGTGTCCCCTGCATCGGCAGGCGGACTCTCAACCACTGCGCCACCAGGGAAGCCCAACACAGATAATTCTGATTGGTCTGGTTCATTTATGGTGGTCCTGTCCTGTTTTGCCAGTGTTTAGTTAAAAGGGTAACTTGTAATATAGTTCTGGTCGATGAGATAGATGGGAAAGACTTCCAGGATCCTTTAGAGAGTGGGGAGTCTTTGTTCTTTTGGTTGTTGTTAAATTTGTAATTGGTGCTGGACCTGCAGCAGGGAAATCATGCTGAGGGTAGCACAATAGAAGAGTAGAAGGTTCCTCAGTCACTGCTGATGTCTTTGAACCTCTGAATTAACCAGCCCTGGAGTCCCCTTCCATTCTTGTGATATGAGATAATGATAAACCCTCTCAATCTGAAAGCCATTTTGCACTGGATTTTCTCCTATTTGCAACTGAAAGCATACTAACTAATACAATATATTATCAATGAGTGGGAATGATTTATTTAACATGACATGAACATGCCTCATTTTAAGAAGATATGACAAAAATTAAAATTCTAAGATAAATCAGGAGTTTAATGTTTCCAACACAGACAAATTGTTTATATTAAATGGATTTGCCACAGGTTTCTTAAATACTGACTTCCCAGTCAGTGAATATAAAATGTGATTTGATTTATTAAAATTAAAATGATATACAGCTTTTCAGCAATCTTTTACTGAGACATGTTTCTATATAAGTTGCAGAATTATGAAACACAAGTATTAGAGAATGCTCCTTAATTTGTCAAAATTAATTCGCCTCTGGGTTCTGTTAAGCAACATGCCCTAGAGCCTACCAAAATGTTACTTTACAGATGGTGGGGTGTGCTACTTACCACCCAGACAGACAGTAATTTAGCTAAGCATTTCTCTTTGCAGTGTAAGTGAAAACCTATTCAAAGTGCTTGTAAGTTTATCAACTAAATCATAAGACCTAAGAGGAACTAGGTGTTTATTATGCTTTCTGTGTCTAGTAAAATTATCAGCCTCATTGGTAGACATTCCAACATGCATCTTAGCTGTGTGATCTTGGGCAAGTAACTTAACCTCTAAGAATTCTTGCTAAATGTTAATTTTTCCTATCTCTAGATTTTGGTGGTGACAGTGGTGGCTGTTATTGGTATACAGACTTTTCACAAAGGCCATTCAATTGCTCTGTTTCTCCCTTATGTTACCAAAATGCTCTCTGGCTAAAACATTGAGCTTAAATGTAGAACTTATATTGTTTTTAGAAGTGGTGCTTATTTCTTTAAATAAGCTGAGTTAGGATGTGACTATTCATTGGGAAAGGAATTAGTATTCTGACCAATAGGTGATGTCATTTCACCCCTGTGTTACCTTCCATTAGCCCATTGGCCCACACAGAACCTATTAGCTGCAGGTTTATTTGCTTACATCACTGTGGTCAAATGCTTAGAACTGTAGTTTCATTTGGGAAAATGATTAATATCTTTCATTAAGGACATTACAATGCTGGTTTAGGATGTCCATTCTCGCCACTATTATTCAACATAGTTTTGGAAGTCCTAGCCATGGCAATCAGAGAAGAAAAAGAAACAAAAGGAATCCAAATTGCAAAAGAAGAAGTAAAACTGTCACTGTTTGTAGACGACATGATACTATATGTAGAAAACCCTAAGGATGCTACCAGAAAACTACTAGAGCTCATCAATGAATTTGGTAAAGTTGTAGGAAACAAAATTAATACACAGAAATCTCTTGCATTCCTATACACAAACAACAAAAGATCAGAAAGAGAAATCAAGGAAACAGGGCTTCCCTGGTGGTGCAGTGGTTAAGAATCCTCCTGCCAATGCAGGGGACACAGGTTCGATCCCTGGTCTTGGAAGATCCCACATGCCACAGAGCAACTAAGCCCATGCACCACAACTACTGAGCCTGTGCTCTAGAGCCCGCCAGCCACAACTACTGAGCCCACGTGCCACAACTACTGAAGCCCATGTGCCTAGAGCCCATGCTCCACAACAAGAGAAGCCACTGCAATAAGCTCATGCACCACAATGAAGAGTAGCCCCTGCTCGCCGCAACTAGAGAAAGCCCGCGCACAGCAACGAAGACCCAACACAGCCAAAGATAAATAAATAAATAAATTTTAAAAAAGAATAAAATACCTAGGAATAAACCTGCCTAAAGAGACAAAAAACCTATACTCAGAGAACTATAATATACTGATTATAGAAATAAAGGATGACACAAATAGATGGAGAGATATACCATGTTCTTGGATTGGAAGAATCAATATTGCAAAAATGAGTGTACCACCCAAAGCAATCTACAGATTCAATTCAATCCCTATCAAATTACCAATGACATTTTTTACAGAATTAGGACAAAAAATTTTACAATTTGTATGGAAACACAAAAGACCCCAAATAGCCAAGGCAATCTTGAGAAAGAAAATCAAAGCTGGAGGAATAAGCTGAGGCTCCCGGACTTCAGACTATACTACAAAGCTACAGTAATCAAAACAGTATGTACTGGCACAAAAACAGAAATATAGATCAATGGAACAGGATAGACAGTCCAGCGATAAACCCACGCACCTATGGTCAACTAATCTATGACGATAGAGAGTCAAGGATATACAATGGAGAAAAGACAGTCTCTTCAATAAGTGGTGCTGGGAAAACACATAAAAGAATGAAATTAGAACACTCTTTAACACCACACACAAAAATAAACTCAAAATGGGTTAAGGATCTAAATGTAAGGCCAGATACTATAAAACCCTTAGAGGAAAACATAAACAGAATACTCTTTGACATAAGTCACAGCAAGATCTTTTTCAATCCACCTCCTAGAGTAATGAAAATAAAAACAAAAATAAATAAACGGGACCTAATTAAACTTAAAAGCTTTTGCACAGTAAAGGAAACCATGGTTCCCGAAACACTTCAGAAGTCTTTCTGTGGGCGGTCGGAATATGCTCTACGTCTGTCTCCCACCCAGATCTCTTCCAGAAAGAATATCGGCAATGCTAGCTAAGCTGTTACATGGCAGCAACGTTCAGTTCTTTGCCAAGAGAGATCCAAGATTCCAAATATGCTGATTCAGCAGAGCACAGAGATGAAAACTGATGAAAGTCTCAGGTATCCATCAGAATATGTGATCATTTAAATAAGATTCAAATCCCACTAGCCCACAGAGAATCAGAGGACATCAGGTGAGGAAGGAAGCTTAGAGGTCAACACATCCAACATTTTGCTGAGCTTCACCTCTCAGCCTGATGTAAAATGAGGACAGGGAGGGCACAGACACATTTTGGTTTTACTGATTCAGTAGAACTCGTGAAGGCTTTATTTGGTGCAAAATGAGGCTTTCTCATTGACTCTAAATAGGCTTATTAGCAGCACACAGAAGGATTTCCACCGTGATCTTCTTTTTGTCCCCAGTCAGAGTGAAGGCATAGGTCTGACGCAGGCTGATAGCTTGGAAGAGAAAAGTACCAGCAGACCAGAGCCCAGAGAATGGGCCGGCTGCCAGGTCTGGGTCCAGCACCCTGAGGAGTATCATTTGTCTGAGCTACTTTTATGAGACAGAAGCCTTCTTTTCTGTATTTGTACCTGTGAAAGGGAGCTGTGGTGTAACTGATCAAAAGAAGCAGAAAAACAAATAATTCATATTGGTTTGGGATGCCCACCTACCCCTCCCTTTTTCAGGAGTCTTCATTCATATCTCAGCACATGGCCAACGTTCTGGGAATTGTGGCTTAATGCATCCCAGAGGGGTTTCCTTAATAGATATGAAGGTTTAATTCAGTAGAACCCAGAAATCTGTTTAGCTTTTTCTCCCTTGCCCCATGACAGAAAATGTCCCTGTTACTGATTTCTTTGTGGGGTCATCTGCATAATCCCTACGGCTGACACAAAGCCCGACTTCAGTGTGCTGTGCTGGCTGCACGACTCACATCGTCCCCGAGGGCTGCAGGTTTGATTAAATGTTTAAATGACCTTTTAGGACAGATTATTATGAGATTGGGCAAACAATTTGTTCTTCCAATTCTGAATAACTTTGGTGTGTATTTGGGGTAAATGTAGAGAGAGTTGGGAAGAGTGTGAACAAGATACTTGGGTAGTCCTTGCAGATGAGCTGGTGATGATGCTGATAATTTTGATATAAATAGCGAGTAACATTTGTCAAAAGACGGACAAACTCAACACAGTTCCTCATTGCCAGCTCCCTCCTTTCCCTCTCAAAGACAGACACATGTTCAATCACTGGTGACTTTCTAACCATTCAAGCGCTCCAGTGCTTCCCAAGGACCACAGCCCTGTGGTCAGGGAACTTTCTGCTGATGGCTCTCTGGGAAGCTCAGTACTATCTTTAACATGGCAAGTATAATTTGAGAGTAGATTTCCTTCAGGGACATCTCTAAATACTGTATGCATTTGTAAACTACACACAACCTCATCGCTCAGTATGTCCCTCCGGAATCTTATAATCTGGCCATAGGTTTCACTTCCTAGAGCTTAGTTATCTATCTCCAGTTGATTCTTTCATCTAACGCTAGTTCTTGAAAAAGAAGTCTCTCCTCGTTTGATTTTCAGGTGTATCTCATGCTCATTTTAGGTTCCAGATTGAAAACTTCCTTTCTTTGAGACACCCAGATGGACCACATCTTAGTCCACTGGGCTGTTATCACCTGGATCCCTTGAATGAGTCTAGTTGGTTTGGACACATTTCCAGAATAATGCTTCTCTGTCCTTACAGAATGCAGCCTTCCCCTCTTTTGGCTTCCCCTCTTTTGACTCTGCTTCTCTAGTACATTCATTCATTGCAACTTAGAATAAACACTAGATAAATATCTAAGATTGAATTCCACATTTTATATGTTTTATTATCTGGGAATCTGGCTGCATAGAAACTATAGTCACTTAGGGATGGGAGGTATTACTCAAGAAAGTCTCCACACATATATATTTTGGAAAATGAAATTTTGACTCTATAAGATGAATTACCTATGACTTTTCTTCAGAAAAAATGTATTTCAGTGACCTTTCATTTATATGGCCATGCCATTAATCTGTTGGCATGAATGAATTCACGCAGCCTGCTCAGAAATTAATGGAGCCTGTTTATCCTATGGATTTTCTCATTCACTCCTTTTAGCTCTTCTTGGCAACACTGCTGACATCACAAAAGATGTTGCACATCCCACTGCTACAGCCTTTGCAAGTTTTTTTTATGATTATCACACATTTAGGGACTTGTATAGTACTGGATCTCTGGTCAAATTATTTTGAAATTGTAATACAAAGTGCACAGGAGAAAACTGAAAATGTGCAGAAGTAGGCATGCTTTTCTTGGAAAAAATTGAAGTCAAAATAAAAAGTAAGAAGTATAAAATGTGTCCGGAATTTTGCTGCTCTATTTTCTTAATTTGTTGGTTTACGTACTTAACTGGTTGATCTCAAGTTGTGTTAATAGGTATGACAAGGGTCCATGTAAGTTCTGGCAATAATGTGGGGAAGCTCAGATTTGATTTTGCAAGTTACGTGAGTATGCAGAATGATCCTATCATCAAAGTCCCTGCCTTGTAAAACATGCTTTGGCATGTGTTCATGAGAGTGCCCTTGTTCTGGAACAAACCAATTGAGTAGAGCAGAACATCACTGTACCTGCACGGAATTACCTGGATAACTTTGTAGTTATAAAGAGTAAGATAAAAACTACATCATTAAAAAAACAAAAAAAAAAAAAAAAAAAACTACATCATTATAATCACTCCATGCTCTTTATATGACTGAAATAATACTGTGCCAAGTGCCACAAAGAATAAGAAAATGCAGCCCCTGCCCTTCAGGAGCTTTCATTTCCAAGGAGAAAAACAAGCTTGCTTTTGGATTCAGATAAGAACCTTTATTATGATTACAAATTGGGTTTCCTTATTTTATTTCAGAAATGTTCCATTTGAAGGTGGAAGTTAGCTCGAAATGCACCCCCCCAGCTCCCTGAAGATTTAAAACCATTCTTGAATTAGTAAATGTATTCAAAAATTAAAAAATCAGATTTGTTGTATGAAATCATCTAAACCTAATTTCTCTATTAAGACTATTTTAAGTTTACTGAAAATAGCCTTAATAGGCTATTTTTTAAGTTTTAAGTTTCATATGCTTAAATGTCCCATGATTTCCTGCTACAGAAAACAATTTCCCTGCTGGTGTGAAAGACGTGGGCTCTTTTTCCAGCTTTTGATCATAGACCTCTAAGTACTGAGTAAGACAATTATGGCTGGGGTACTCCTCTGACTATTCTCAGGGTACAGGGAACAGGAAGGAGCAAGGTGGGACCGTGGACTAATCTTGGGTTGATTTTTTAAGTCTTTTGAGGTTGAACCTCTATTTTTAGAAGTTAGGACTTAGTTTGTGGTTGGATGTGTGCTTCTCAACTGTAGAAAGTTTGAGTTTATTTAGTTCTTCCCTTGATTTATTTACTGAGGCTCTTAAACTACATTCTGTGTCACTGTAGGAATATGGTGGAGGAGAGGGCAGTGGGTCCTACTGGGGTCCCTGCAAAGCCAGCCATGATGCTGCAAGCATCCCTCATAGATAAGGACCAAGACTGAGCTGCTCTGGTTTGAAGATGTTGGATGATGTGGGGTTTGTGCCAGAGTGTTGCTTCATCTCTCATGTTGAGCTCAATCTCAGCAAGGCCAGTTGAAAAGCAGGGTCAGCTTTGGATACAGAGGTATAGAGTAAGTGGCTGCCCTCAGGACAGGACTTTAGGGTGTCCAGAAGAAATTCTCTTCTTGGAAATACTTCCCTCACCTAGTTGCTGATGAAAGAGCTCCAGGAATAAGACACAAAGCCTCCAACTTGTCTTACCTCTCTGTCTAGGGCAGATCTCCTTGCTATATGCCCATAGAGCACTATACTCACTTTTACATCATCACTCACTTGTACATTTCTGTATGGGATTGTTTGATTGATGTTGATTCCCTATTAAATTGTAAGCTCCAAGAGCATAAGAAGTGTGTTTTCGTTGCTCGCCTTTGTGTTCACTCCGTCTGCCACTTAGAAGGCACTGGATAAGTATTTGTTGAGTGAATAATGATGTAAAAAAATACTTCTGTGGTAGGTGAGGCATTCATTAAGTTTACACTACAATGAAAGACATTTCTCCCCAATAGAACATGATCTCCATTTTCTCTATGTCATTTCTAGTTGCTAAATTGACTTTGAAGTTGAGAGATGGGGCTGTGACTCAGTATGCATAAACTCTTCAAGAAAGAATGTGCTTCATTTTCTTTTTTTGTCATTGAATAAGAATGAAAAAAGAATGATAAGAATGAAAAAAAGAGACAAAAGTGAGAGGCTTCTTAAGCTACTGATATCCAGTAGTTGGTTGGAAATATCGATATTTGTGTTGTTTGCCTTTTGTTTAGTCGCAAAACTCCTATATTTCTATCTTTGACAAAGTTTTATGCAATCAATCTGGATGCTCAGATTTTTTTACTTTGATTTTCTTTGTTTAATCCACTGCTGAATGACATTCAGCTTTTAGTTGTGGAAAATGTTTCCATGTCTCCATCTTTTAAGGAAATGTTCCTAAATGGCTCAGTCATTTTGAATACAGTTTTTTTCTGTTTGTTTTTAATTTATAGCACCAGTAAATGGTTTATATTATACTGTTAACTAGTGCTCATTGACGATGATGATTTTTAAATTCTAGGGAGCTAAAAGGAGAAATCACAGCTCATTTTATTACTATGCAGGATCTTATGACAGATATTTAATACTATTATTCACCCTTGATCTTTTCTTTGCTAAACTGTCTGCATTATCTCTATTCTGATTTTTTATTTTTTCATTGGATATACATATGTTTTTTACAACTGTTGTTTTTTAAAAAAACATGGTTGAGAAATATCTGTCGTTTTCCATCTCTCTATTGATCATCTATCTGTCTAGCTATCTATCAATGTATCTATCTCTAAACCAAAATTTTTGAAACATATCTAACAAGTGGGTGTGGGATATATTAACAATATGACTTCAGATATGAGCTATTCTTGGTGAAAGGATTTATTTCATCTCTGTGACTTGGATTCTTCAACTTGGAATGATTCTGGCTGAGCCCTTCTTTTATCTGACGTTAAAGTTTTTGAATACACATTTGGTTGCCTCATACCCACCTGAAATGCAGCCTCATTGAAATATAGGTGTGCAATTCATAAAATTATATTTTTACCCTTCTTGATACATAAAAAAAAGCAGCTTTTTTTGTGTGTGTAGAGTTGGAAGAAATATTTATCCTGGATTATATTGTGAAGAGACTATTTATCCTGGATTAGTTTCTACAGATTAGAAAACTGGAATCATTTGGGATAACTTGTCTAAGGGCCAGAGAAAGGAACCAGGACCAGATATCCCATATATCTTTTTATCTTACAATGAATTGCTGTTGATGTGATCGCCTAGTCTGAGTGATTTATGCATGCCATTCTATTTGTCTTTCTGGCATCAAAACAAAAGAAAGCCCAGTTTGTTTTCTTCTTCTTCTACCCATTGCATAGTTGAAGTGAGGCTCAATATTCTGTTGTAAATTCAGAATCAGTTGAGCCTAAGAAGATGAAGGGGACTTTGAATCATCTGTCTAATCCAAACACCTGAATTAGCTGTGTAATTATTTGTATGTGAAGCTTCTTGAGTTTTGCTGTGTTTTGGATTGAGGCCAATCAGAAATGACCCTTGAGTTCTGATTTTATCTAGTCAGCCTCTCCTTGGCCAAGGAGAACATTTGGGCAGAACGGTAATTTTTATTATCCTGTGAATGACTCCCATTAGAAATAGCTACCTGAGGCCAGCCTTCAGTTCTATTTTGATCTAATTATATCATAGACATAGCCTTTGGTGTTCTCTTTGACCTCTAGAGACTGCACCTGGGCACAGGGAAATTACAAATACTATTGAGGTCTCAGTAATGAGGATGCCATTTTATATACTTAGAAATAGATGCTTTTTCTCTGTGGGATGCCTGAGTAGGAAATTTTTATGGCTCCAAATGTAGCCACAACATTCAAACGTCAGGGAGAGTCTCCTCTTACAGAAATTCCCCTGAAACATTCGATCTCAGGAGGATCAAAGTGCACCCAGTGCAGACACTTGACCTCCTAAGAATAAAGCCTTTATCTCCCTTTCTATCTATCTTTCTATCTATCTTTCTATCTATCTATTATTCATTTATTTTTATTCTCATAGCAGAGATCAGTGTAGAATCTTATTCCTTTCTAGGGAATTTTTGTAAATTCTCTCAGCTTTTGTGTTCCTTTTTCTAGTTGAGTGGAATTGCCTACATATTTTTATAAGCTATCTCTTAGTATTCTTGTTTCTTATTATTTAAAATATTAACATTTTAATGAGAGGAACTCAAAAAGAGCAGACTACCCTCTATCTAACATCCTTAGTGATACAGAAATGACAGGTAGAGTACTTTATCATATTTTCACTTGCCTTTTTTCTTTTAATCAAAGAGGTTGAATTAAATATATAAAGCAAAATAAGCAAAAACCCAGAGCTATAAATTTCGGGGTTAGTCCAACTGCATAAAGCACTAAAAAATGTCAGATACAAAGCTGGATGCAAACTGACAGGGAGAAAAAAAATGTGTACTGAAAGCCCCAAATCAAAAGCAAAATTAAAATTTGTGCTGACCCTTCTCCCTTGGGGCTGCAGATGTCACTGCTGTCCAGGGCACCGTCTGTTACTGAGTGGGAAGGAAGAGAAATGGTATCCAAGTCACTAGTGTAAAATTAAGTCGTCTGCCTGCCAAGTCCTGAAGATGTCCTGCCATAGTTTTTAAGGCAGGGGGATGTGGGGTAGAGGCGAGCTACAAAGGTGACCACTAACACTCAGGGATTCCTATCTTTTTTTTTTTTTTTTTTTTGCGGTACGCGGGCCTCTCACTGTTGTGGCCTCTCCCGTTGCGGAGCACAGGCTCCAGACGCACAGGCTCAGCGGCCATGGCTCACGGGCCCAGCCGCTCCGTGGCATGTGGGATCTTCCCGGACCGGGGCACAAACCCGTGTCCCCTACATCGGCAGGCGGACTCTCAACCACTGCGCCACCAGGGAAGCCCAGGGATTCCTATTTTTGATGGTTCATTCTTTTATTATAAGATGTTTTATAAGAGTCAGTTTATTATAAGACTGAAAATAGGACTTAAATTTTATTTATTTATTTTATAAATATATCATTAAAATTTTATTTTATTATGTATACACATTTATTTATTTTAAGACTAATTTTCATTGTGGGTAACAGTAGTTAGCACTTACTTAGAGCTTGTTGTGCTAGAGAGTTTATAGACTGTTTTTCATTTAATATTCAAAATAATTCTATAAACTGAGTGTTACTGTCATTTTAAAGGTAAGGAAGCTGAGCCTCTAAGTACAGTTGCTCAAAGTAACACATAGCTGCGACTTCAGGGAGTTCTGTAGCTGTTTCCTCACTCCAAATGCCGGTGATCACAGAAACTGCCACCCTTTAGAAGGCTGCAGTGAGCTGGGGACTGTGCAAGCTGTTCTCCACTTGCTGGGCCCCCATCCATTCTCCACTGTTCTGTGTCCTCCCTGCGTCCTGGGAAGCTGGCCTTTACAGCTTCCATACAGATTGCATGTCCAGGACTCTCCTCCCCTCTGTCTTCATCTTGGGCTTGGCCAATGGGAAACCTTAGCAAGATATTGGACGGTGAGAGGAGAAAGAGGTGGGAATGTTTCCTCTCCATGTCCTGTTTGACCCTGTGCCCTGGCTGTGGTGGTGTCCTTTCGGGCTTTCACTCCCTCCAGGCTGCCCTCTTCCATGCGTCCAGCTTTAACTGGGCTTCTGTGGAAATGCTACTCCTTCTCCTGTCTCTTCATTTCTACGGGTAGTACTGTCTTCTCACCACTGTTAGTCTCACTGTTGCCTCACCGTCTTGTTTGCTCCTTAACTCTGTCTACACTTTGGTAAATAACTCCTTCATTAAAATCTCTTCATTTGAACCATCTGGGATGAATTCTGTTTCCTTACGGGACCCTGACTGATACAGAGACTGATAGTACACCCATATGAAAATACGTCATAGATGATTTGCAAAGCAATTTCAAAAGCTCTAAATTAGGATCACTAACATGCCAAAGAGCACAGATAAGAAAATAAATTTATTTCATACAGGGCATGGCAGGTTTTTTTTTTTTTTAAATTAATGGTGAATCTGCCTCAGAGAGATATGAGAGACTAGGATGGTGAGGGGTAAAGACTTTAAGAGTCTGTTATATACCAGGTTTCAGAGAACTGTGATAGGTTTTGAGCTTGTGATAAAAGCTGTCTTTGGGGAAGATTTTTCTAGCAGCCATTTGTAGGAAGAGAGGACGTGAGTAGAAAGGTTGGCATCAGGGAGAAGAATTACAACGCTTTTAAACAAGCCCGTGGTAAAGTGACGGGAGGCAGGTTTGCATAGTGACTGCAGGTATGATGAAAAACATGGAATGAAACATATCGAAGGAAACATCACTACTACATGACTGCATTCTTGCTTGTGTGATGCATTTGGCTTTAAGTTGGTATAAGCTCTTCACATGTGGAGGCCCCATATGCCTTGATGTAACATTAGATCAAATTGCAGAAGTTAAATTTGGAATTAAGGCAACAGTTGGTTGTAGTGAATATCATTCCTGTGTCTATCTCTTGGACTTTATGTGGAAGCACTTAAAGTTCTAAGAGGCTAATTTCAGTTCAATCTATTCATTTAACAATATTTCAGATTTTTTAGTTTTCTGTTTCCAGTTGATCAGACTCCTCAACTTGAAATTCAAGGGCATTATAGACTTCAAGCAAATTGCTTGTGCATTAAGACTATTGAACTTGGAAAGAGTTATCCTGTAAAAGCCCTGTCATTGCTGAAACATTTTCCTAATCGTGTATTCCTGAATGTTTATTTGAAAATGTTCTCTTTTGGTGGGGAGGTAAATGAGCTGATGTGTATTGAGCTCTATCTACCCATTTGTTTATTTATTCATCTAATAAACATTTTAGGGAATAGTTATCAGACACATTTATGTTTTACCCAAGAGGTCTTTCATTTAATATTCAGCCATTCAACCATTTGGTCATTCATAGTGAAAAGGTCACAAGGTTAGGAATGAGGCAGGCCTGGGTTTGAAACTGACCTTTGCCACTTTCTGGCAGGTCAAATCATTTTTTAGGCTCCTTTTCAGATGAGATAAAATAATTTTTGTAAAGAATCTGCGTGTGACTGAAGAAAGACACTCAAAGTAGGTGAGTTTAATCCTCCTATATCTCACCCCCAACTAACCTCAAATATACACAAAAATACACGAGGCTTGGGCTTCCCTGTGGCACAGTGGTTGAGAGTCCGCCTGCCGATGCAGGGTACATGGGTTCGTGCCCCGGTCCGGGAAGATCCCACATGCCGCGGAGAGGCTGGGCCCTTGAGCCATGGCCACTGAGCCTGCGCTTCTGGAGCCTGTGCTTCTGGAGCCTGTGCTCCACAACGGGAGAGGCCACAACAGTGAGAGGCCTGCGTACCGCAAAAAAAAAAAAAAATACAGGAGGCTTAAAGATGAATATGAAGTAAGTGGAAGTATAGTACTCTTAAGTGTAATTGCAGATACAAGACAAAATGCAAAACTGTTTAAGTATATGAGAAAATTAATATAATAAGAAAATACAGCATAACTTTTCTTCTGTTATTTAACTGGTATAAAATTAATTCCTTGAATCTCACTTTTTGTCAACAAATATGATAATGTATGTTGTGATATATTGCTTTGCCTTGAGAAGGAAAAAATAATTATAGCCATAAAACATTTAAGAAAATTCTAGAAAATAAGAGTACTAGAATTAATTTTTTTGAACATTACATTTCCGAAATGCATTCTAAATGGCTTTCCTGAAGGAGAGAGAAAGAGAAAAAAAAAATCATGCAGATATAATTACAGATAAGACCTGTGCATATTACTAGTGGACTTAAAAATAATCATGCATATTCATAGCTAAATTACTAATTACCGTTCCCAGAATTGTGTTTAATATCAGCAAGTTATTTTAATGGGGTTAGGGCGAAAACAGTATGATGAAGATCTAAATTTGCAGCTATTTAACCAGCACTTAACCAGCACAAAACTGCCTCTCCCCCTCCCATAGACATTAGAATTAAGCCTCATTTTCATGTTTTTTAAAGAATAAATAGGGTAAGTATCAATAGAAAGCATTATATTGAGATATAACACTTTAAGTCTTTGTTGATTATTGATGAGTTTCCCTTAGGGGGTTTGAAAGAAAGGCTGATGGAACTTGGGGGCAAAAGTCATGGGCTAAAGTCCTATCGCTCTCACTAAATAGCAATGTGAACTTCAGGAGGCCTCTGAACTCTCTCAGCCTCTGGAAAATGGAGATAACATTTCCTGCAGAGCTGCCTTAGAGCTGCTGGGGAAATTATATGGAAATAAATTATGGCTGTCAACCAGTTTTATGAACTGTGAATTACCTGTTACATATAAGGCATTATTCACTATTAACTTATTCACCAGTGGAGCCATGTCTAGTATCATGAGGCATGTGGGGTGGACATTAATATGGAATGAGATGGAGGAAACAGTGTGTCCCTGGGATTAAGGGTATGAGTATTAGACCAACCCAGGGTGACTCAGGGCTCACCACTTCATGCCCAGCAATCACCCCCTGTCTTGAGGCCTTCATTTGGCCAATCACTTCATCATCTTAAATCCCGGCTTCCTTAATGTTAATATGGTAAAACACCACATGTTTCATAGTGGAGTTATAAAGACCTGAGAAGCTTAGCACATTGAAAGCGCTCACTGACAGTTGACAAATATCAGCTTTTCAGACACTTTAATATCTAATCAGGAAGAGCAGATATTCACACACCAATAATGACAGAACAGAGGGTAAGAGTGGTACAAAGAACTTCGGGAGTCCAGAGTAGGGCTGCAACACTTTCAGTTAGAGTGAACAGAAAAGATTTTGGGAGAGGTAAGTATTTAGAATAAATCTTGAAGAAAGGGTCCTATTTTAATAGGAAGAGGTATCGTTGATGGAGAGGATTCCAGGTATAGGGAGTGGAATGGATTGAAGTTTAGAGGTGAGGAAGTCAAGTAGTCCAGCTGTCTAGATTAGCACTGCCCAACAGAATCTTCTGCCATGGTTTAACTAGTCTAGAAATGTGTTGTACAATATGGTAGCCACTAGCCACATGTAGCTATTGAGCACTCGACATGTGGATGGTGTGACTGAGGAATTTTTAATTTCATTTAATTTTAATTAATTTAAAGGCCCTATGTGACTAGTGCTGGTCTAGACCATAGGGTACGTGGAGAAGAGTTTTGTGTGATGAGGCCAAAACATTTTGTCAAATCTGGTAGAACTTAACTGCTAGACCAACATGTTTCGATTTCAAAATGGAACTGAACATATCTGGAAGCTGGAGAAGCAAAAGAATTAATTAGCAAAGGAGACGCAAAAGCAACAGAGAGAGAAATTGGAAAACCAGGAACCGCTGAGGAATGGGTGTTGAAGAGAGGCTTGCCCTGCACTGTTAGTTTAGAGGCCAGCAGATACCAAGAAGTTTGTTGGACTTGGCAATTCAGAGATTATTAGTGATCTTCAAAAGAAAGGTTTCCATTGAGTCGTGGAGGTGAAGAGATTACTACAAGGGTTAAGGAGTGAGGTATGTCAAGTAGGTGGCAACATGGAGCACAGTCTTCTTTTGAACTAGTTTGTGTTCCCTGAATTAAAGAAGAAAACATTACACACTAAATTAGTTCCGGTAAGTACCGTATAATCGCCAAGTAAGTGGAGTTCTTGCAGGCAAACTAGGTAGTTTCAGTGCCAGGTATGAAATTACAGTGGCTTAGATAAAATTTTGAAGCAATTCTACAAATAACTACTCTGAGTCATGACATTTTTAGGCCACATTGAAAACACTAGCTGAAAGAATACAATGTTGAAATCATGATCAGGCCCCTTGCCTAGTTTATATTCTGAGCTAAGGCTAGATTATCCTCATGCCCTTTTATTTATATGATGAAAAACTGTTTTTTTCTGACTTGCACAGCACAGATAGGTACCAGGTAGAGGGGGAGGGTGAAGTGTCCTGTGGATACCTCAAAGGCAAACCAAGGGCAGACATATTTTATACAAAGACATAGGTTTTCTTACCTCTCACGATTAAATGACTATAGTAAATCTCCCCTTTCCTCATTCGCCCTTCTGAAAATCACTTGGAACGCCTGATAAACATACATAATCTTTTGCCCTAATTCAAGATGCTCAACATGAATCTCCAAAGGATTAGTTTGGGGATCTGCATTTTTAAATTAGCATCCAAGTGATTCTTAAGATCAGACTATTTTGGGACATTCTGATCTATTTCATTTATTCACCTTTTCAACAAACATCACTTGAGCGATTTCCATGTTCTAGGCACTCAGCTAGATACAGGGACAGAAACATAAATAGGATACACAGGTATCCCCCACTTTTCTGAAGTTGGCTTATGCCACTTTGCTTTTACAAAACACCTACATTAGTACCTGTTTTCCCTAATGAGAGAAATCGGAAGAGGATTTTCGATTTTATGTAAACAGGTGAAAATTAAAATAGTGTTCAGTGTTTGTTTTGCAGTAGCCTTATAGAGACAGGGTACCATCCAGTACCGAGAGTGACACCACTGAGCTCCTTCCCTTCACTCAGCATCTCAGCATCTCAGCATCTCAGCATCAAGTTGCCATAGCTTTGAACTGTGTCTGTGAGCATCTGTGCTTTATCTCGATTGATTTTGTGCATCTATTAGCAAGATGTGTCCTAAGGTAGTTGCTTCTTCCCTTTATGCCATTTCGGTTTATGAAGGGTTCATAGGAACGCTCTACTTTCAGATAGCAGGGGAAACCTGTAGTCTTTGGCCTCAAGAAATCATTCTGATTGGGGAGACAGTACATGCCATTGGGGAATAAATGGTTTGGTAGGTGTTCAAAGGGAGCATCCAGGAGGGGCATCTCAGCCTGGGGAAGGTCATGGAAAGCCTTATTCGGGGAAGATAAAGCTTGAGTAGGGTGTCAAAGGAGATGTCAGTCAAGTGATGGAAAGAGAAGAATTCTGCCCAGGAAATGTCACATTAAAAGGAAGGAGAAAGAGTATGTTGGGTCTGGGAATAGCACTGAATTTAATGTGGCTGGAAAATAGGTTTCCCATGAGAGAGTGATTGGTGTGGCTAGAGAATAAAGCCATTGGCCAGAGCACAAAAAGGAGTTTCTAGTTAATCTCAAAGTGATGAGAAGTCGTTAAAGGATAATATAGGGTCGGTGAGATTGGAGATAGGGAGATCCATTAAAAGTTTCGTATAGTAACTCAGGTGAGAGGTGATGGTGTCTGACCTAAGGCAATATCCATAAAGGAAGAATGGAAAGGACATTTTGGATAAATCGTTGGTGATTTATTATGCATGGCACAACCAGATGATAGTTTACTTGATTCTTCTATTAAGATTGTCTTAATGAGATGAACTGGATTGCTGAACAATTTGTTGTGTAGGTGGCCCACATCGTGCATTTTCACCATGATGGAGAACATACAATTGCTTGTTCATAGCTATAGTCACTGCTTAAATTGGACTTTTATTGGACAAAGTTTCCAAAATTATCCCACTGGTTTAGGACTATACCATCCCCAATGATGGTACAGAGGTTTCCACAGTTGCCTCTATGAGTATCTCAAACTCTGTGACTTCATGTAAGTGAGAAAGTGCTTGTTGTTTACTACCTATTTAAATTCTTCCTGGTATGCTGGCCCTTTAATAATTTGTCTTGTTTGTTTTTCCTTCTATGGTTACTTACAGCTGTAATACTATTTTAAAACGTATTTTATATCTCTTCTTGACCCATTCCAAGTTTAAATTACTATAAAGAATATGCAGATTTCTAAAATATAAGTATTCAAATATAAGTGAACTAAATAAATCATTTTTGAGATTTTTTTGACACTCACTAAAATATTTTAATATATCTTGAGTTGTCGTGAAACTAAGGTGTTGATTTATAGTGATAATATCTTTGGTGACTCAGGAAAAGAGGCACTGGACATCTTAATAAACAGTTTAATAGAATTCAAATAGACTACACCTAATTACTGACAAATAGAACACAAAGCATAATAAAATACTTGGCTACCTTACCATTTGCAGACATATTTCACAAGCTGGAACAATTTGAGGAGTCATAGAATTTGCATAAAATGTGTGGCAGTTAACGTATTTTAATACATTGATTCTGTTTTGGAACGCCTTACCCTAATGGTTATGGTCAAATGTATTTCTGTTTATACAGTTTGCATTCACAGGAGGGAAGTGGGTTACTCAGGAGCACTGGTCTAGAGAAGCTGACTAAAGCCAAGGGATTTACAGGGAAACAGACAAGATTTGGGATTCTGACTCTTCCAGGGTATGAACCTGGATGAGCCTGTCTTCCCTCATTTGTAATGTGGGATAATATTGCTTACTTTACAGTAGGGTCATTTTGAGGATTAAATGAGATAATTCAAGTAAAACACTCAGTAGTGTGGCTGGCTCATAGTATGCCCATGTCAACAAAAAAATTAGTAGTCTATCTAAGAAACAAATGGAAAATTTTATTTAAGCCTATCTGAGGATTATAACCTGGAGATGCACATTAGAGGTCAAAGCACAGTTATATAGGTTTTTGAGACAAGGGCTTGTGTCAAGTGGCATATTATTGATAGTTTACACAATTCAGGTCTACAGGTACAAAGCAAGTAGGTCATGGGTCATGGGACCCCTTACACGATTAGGGAGGAAAGTTATCTTCTAAGGAGTTGTGACCCTGTATGAGATTAAGACTGTTATCTCTTAAGGAGGTCTAATTATGCAGATGTACAACACACACTAAAAGGGAGAGAGGAGGCCCAAACAGGCAAAGAAAAATTTTATGTTTAAATTTTTCTCATCTTGCTATAAAATATGAATTTTATTTCATCACTCAGTATAAAAATAATAGCAATTACCAAAAAAGAGGAGGCAAGATTCTAGTTGCTGCTCAGCTACTAATTCATGATTATCTGGGACAAGTCATGTTTTCTCTCAGGGTCTGAGTCTCCTTATCAGTAAAACGAAGCAGGTGGATTGGATGAGTTCTAAATTTGGTGATCAGGGTTAGGATTTGATGACTAATATGAGTCACATCTGAATTTTTGCCGTCAGAAAATGTATCATTTAAGAAGTTTTATTTTACCCTGAGTCATGCACCCCTGCATTAGTATTGAGAATATATTTGATCTAAGCAGATTTAGAAGCTTCAGGAAAGATGACATGTTGATTTTGAAAGCATGCTAGATATCCGAGTGAAGAATTCCATGAGGTAGTCAGAGATAAAACTCAAGGAGGAGGATAGAGCTTTAAAAAAACATGGAATTTAACAATGCAAATGACATGGAAGGAATGAAAGTGATTGACAACTCCTTAGACATAAAGGAAAAGTATGCAGGCAAATTTCACATATATATTTATTTATTCATGTATGTTCTAATATTTGTAACAGGGGTAACTTATTAAGAAATCAATGCTCAACTAGACTGTTTACTTAAAAAATTTTTTTTTATTTTTTACTGTTAAATTTTTTTTTAACATTTTTATTGGAGTATAATTGCTTTACAATGGTGTGTTAGTTTCTGCTTTACAACAAAGTGAATCAGTTATACATATACATATGTCCCCATATCTCTTCCCTCTTGCATCTCCCTCCCTCCCACCATCCCTACCCCACCCCTTTAGGTGGACACAAAGCACCGAGCTGATCTCCCTGTGCTATGCGGCTGCTTCACACTAGCTATCTACCTTACGTTTGGTAGTGTATATATGTCCATGCCACTCTCTCACTTTGTCCCAGCTTACCCTCCCCCCTCCCCGTATCCTCAAGTCCATTCTCTACGTCTTCATCTTTATTCCGGTCCTGCCCCTAGGTTCTTCATGACCATTTTTTTTTTTTTTTTTTTTAGATTCCATATCTATGTGTTAACATACAGTATTTCTTTTTCTCTTTCTGACTGACTTCACTCAGTATGACACTCTCTAAGTCCATCCACCTCACTACAAACAACTCAGTTTCGTTCCTTTTTATGGCTAGGTAATATTCCATTATATATATGTGTCACATCTTCTTTATCCATTCGTCTGTTGATGGACACTTAGGTTGCTTCCATGTCCTGGCTATTGTAAATAGAGCTGCAGTGAACATTTTGGTACATGACTCTTTTTGAATTATGGTTTTCTCAGGGTATATGCCCAGTAGTGGGATTGCTGGGTCATATGGTAGTTCTATTTGGAGTTTTTTAAGGAACCTCCATACTGTTCTCCATAGTGGCTGTATCAATTTACATTCCCACCAACAGTGCAAGAGGGTTCCCTTTCTTCCACACCCTCTCCAGCATTTATTGTTTGTGGATATTTTGAGGATGGCCATTCTGATGGTGTGAGATGATATCTCATTGTAGTTTTGATTTGCATTTCTCTAATGATTAATGATGTTGAGCATTCTTTCATGTGTTTGTTGGCAATCTGTATATCTTCTTTGGAGAAATGTCTATTTAGGTCTTCTGCCCATTTTTGGACTAGGTTGTTTGTTTTTTTGATATTGAGCTGCATGAGCTGCTTGTAAATTTTGGAGATTAATCCTTTGTCTGTTGATTCACTTGCAAATATTTTCTCCAATTCTGAGGGTTGTCTTTTTGTCTTGTTTATGGTTTCCTTTGCTGTGCAAAAGCTCTGAAGTTTCATTAGGTCCCATTTGTTTATTTTTGTTATTATTTCCATTACTCTAGGAGGTGGGTCAAAAAGGATCTTGCTGTGATTTATGTCATAGAGTGTTCTGCCTATGTTTTCCTCTAAGAGTTTGATGGTGTCTGGCCTTATATTTAGGTCTTTAATCCATTTGGAGTTTATTTTTGTGTATGGTATTAGGGAGTGTTCTAATTTCATTCTTTAACATGTAGCTGTCCAGTTTTCCCAGCACCACTAATTGAAGAGGCTGTCTTATCTCCACTGTATATTCTAGCCTCCTTTGTCAAAGATAAGGTGACCATATGTACGTGGGTTTATCTCTGGACTTTCTATCCTGTTCCATTGATTTACAGTTCTGTTTCTGTGCGAGTACCATACTGTCTTGATTACTGTAGCTTTGTAGTATAGTCTGAAGTCAGGGAGCCTGATTCCTGCAGCTCTGTTTTTCTTTCTCAAGATTGCTTTGGCTATTCGGGGTCCTTTGTGTTTCCATATAAATTGTGAAATTTTTGTGCTAGTTCTGTGAAAAATGCCAGTGGTAATTTGATACGGATTGCATTGAATCTGCAGATTGCTTTGGGTAGTAGAGTCATTTTCACAATGTTGATTCTTCCAAGCCAAGAAGATGGTATATCTCTCCGTCTATTTGTATCATCTTTAATTTCTTTCATCAGTGTCTTATAATTTTCTGCATACAGGTATTTTGTCTCCTTAGGTAGGTTTATTCCTAGATATTTTATTCTTTTTGTTGCAATGGTAAATGGGAATGTTTTCTTAATTTCACTTTCAGATTTTTCATCATTAGTGTATAGGAATGCTAGAGATTTCTGTGCATTAATTTTGTATCCTGCTACTTTAACAAATTAATTGATTAGCTCTAGTAGTTTTCTGGTAGCATCTTTAGAATTCTCTTTGTATAGTATCATGTCATTGTAAACAGTGACAGCTTTACTTCTTCTTTTCCATTTTGGATTCCTTTTATTTCTTCTTCTTCTCTGATTGATGTGTCTAAAACTTCCAAAACTATGTTGAATTATAGTGGTGAGTGTGGGCAACCTTGTCTTGTTCCTGATCTTAGTGGAAATGGTTTCAGTATTTCACCATTGAGGACGATGTTGGCTGTGGGTTTGTCATATATGGCCTTTATTATGTTGAGGAAAGTTCCCTCTATGCCTACTTTCTGGAGAGTTTTTATCATAAATGGGTGTTGAATTTTGTCAAAAGCTTTCTCTGCATCTATTGAGATGATCCTATGGTTTTTCTCCTTCAATTTGTTAATATGGTGTATCACCTAGATTGATTTGCATATATTGAAGAATCCTTGCATTCCTGGATAAACGCCACTTGGTCCTTTAAATGTGCTTTTGGATTCTGTTTACTAGAATTTTGTTGAGGATTTTTGCATCTATGTTCACCAGTGATATTGGCTTGTAGTTTTCTTTCTTTATGACATGTTTGTCTGGTTTTGGTATCAGAGTGATGGTGGCCTCCTAGAATGAGTTAGGGAGTGTTCCTCCCTCTGCTATATTTTGGAAGAGTTTCAGAAAGATAGGTGTTAGCTCTTCTCTAAATGTTTGATAGAATTCACCTGTGAGGCCATCTGGTTCTGGGCTTTAGTTTGTTGGAAGATTTTTAATCACAGTTTCAATTTCAGTGCTTGTGATTGGTCTGTTCATATTTTCTATTTCTTTCTGGTTCAGTCTCAGAAGGTTGTGCCTTTCTAAGAATTTGTCCATTTCTTCCAGGCTGTCCATTTTATTGGCATACAGTTGCTTGTAGTAATCTCTCATGATCCTTTGTATTTCTGCAGTGTCAGTTGTTACTTCTCCTTTTTCATTTCTAATTCTAGTGATTTGAGTCTTCTCCCTTTTTTTCTTGATGAGTCTGGCTAATGGTTTATCAATTTTGTTTATTTTCTCAAAGAACCAGCTTTTAGTTTTATTGATCTTTGCTTTCGTGTCCTTCATTTCTTTTTCATTTATTTCTGATCTGATTTTTATGATTTCTTTCCTTCTGCTAACTTTGGGGTTTTTTTTGTTCTTCTTTCTCTAATTGCTTTAGGTGTAAGGTTAGGTTGTCCATTTGAGATATTTCTTGTTTCTTAAGGTAGGATTGTATTGCTATAAACTTCCCTCGTAGAACTGCTTCTGTTGTATCCCACAGATTTTGCGTCGTCGTGTTTTCATTGTCATTTGTTTCTAGGTATTTTTTGATTTCCTCTTTGATTTCTTCAGTGATCTCTTGGTTTTTAAGTAGTGTTTTGTTTAGCCTCCATGTGTTTTTATTTCTTACAGATTTTTTCCTGTAATGGATACCTAGTCTCATAGTGTTGTGGTCGGAAAAGATACTTGATACGATTTCAGTTTTCTTAAATTTACCAAAGCTTGATTTGTGACCCAAGATATGATCTATCCTGGAGAATGTTCCTTGATCACTTGAGAAGAATGTGTATTCTGTTGTTTTTGGATAGAATGTCCTATAAATATCAATTAAGTCCATCTTGTTTAATATATCATTTAAAGCTTGTGTTTCCTTATTTATTTTCATTTTGGATAATCTGTCCATTGGTGAAAGTGGGGTGTTAAGGTCCCCTACTGTGATTGTGTTACTGTCATTTTCCCCGTTTATGGCTGTTAGTATTTGCTTTATGTATTGAGGTGCTCCTATGTTGGGTGCATAAATATTTATAATTGTTATATCTTCATCTTGGATGGATCCCTTGATCCTTACGTAGTGTCCTTCTTTGTCTCTTGTAATAGTCTTTATTTTAAAGTCTATTTTGTTTCATTTGAGAATTGCTACTCTAGCTTTCTTTTGATTCCCATTAGCATGGAATATCTTTTTCCATCCCCTCACTTTCAGTCTGTATGTCTCCCTAGATCTGAAGTGGGTCTCTTGTAGACAGCATATACGTGGGTCTTGTTTTTGTATCCATTCAGCCAATCTATGTGTTTTTGTTGGAGCCTTTAATCCATTTACATTTAAGGTAACTATCCATATGTATGTTCTTATTACCATTTTCTTAATTGTTTTGGGTTTATTATTGTAGGTCTTTTCCTTCTCCTGTGTTTCCTGCCTAGAGAAGTTCCTTTAGCATTTGTTGTAAAGCTGGTTTGGTGGTGCTGAATTCTCTTAGCTTTTGCTTGTCTGTAAAAGTTTTAATCTCTCCGTCAAATCTGAATGAGATCCTTGCTGGGTAGAGTAATCTTGGTTGTAGGTTTTTCTCCTTCATCACATTAAATATGTCCTGCCACTCCCTTCTGGCTTGCAGAGTTTCTGCTGAAAGATCAGCTGTTAACCGTGTGGGGATCCCCTTATGTGTTATTCATTGTTTTTCCCTTGCTGCTTTTAATATTTGTTCTTTGTATTTAATTTTTGATATTTTGATTAATATGTTTCTTGGCATGTTTCTCCTTGGATTTATCCTGTATGGGACTCTCTGTGCTTCCTGGACTTGATTAACTATTTCTTTTCCCATATTAGGGAAGTTTTCAACTATAATCTCTTCAATATTTTCTCAGTCCCTTTCTTTTTGTCTTCTTCTTCTTGGACCCCTATAATTTGAATGTTGGTACGTTTAATGTTGTACCAGAGTTCTCTGTGACTGTCCTCAATTCTTTTCATTCTTTTCTCTTTATTCTGCTCTGCAGTAGTAATTTCCACTATTTTATCTTCCAGGTCACTTATCTGTTCTTCTGCCTCAGATATTCTGCTATTGATTCCTTCTAGAGAATTTTCAATTTCATTTATTGTGTTGTTTATCACTGTTTGTTTGATCTTTAGTTCTTCTAGGTCCTTGTTAAACGTTTCTTGTATTTTCTCCATTCTATTTCCAAGATTTTGGATCATCTTTACTATCATTATTCTGAATTCTTTTTCAGGTAGGCTGCCTATTTCCTCTTCATTTGTTAGGTCTGGTGGGTTTTTCCCTTGCTCCTTCATCTGCTGCATGATTCTCTGTCTTCTCATTTTGCTTAACTTACTGTGTTTGGGGTCTCCTTTTTGCAAGCTACAGGTTCATAGTTCCCGTTGTTTTTGGTGTCTGTCCCCAGTGGCTAAGGTTGGTTCAGTGGGTTGTGTAGGCTTCCTGGTGGAGGGCACTAGTGCCTGTGTTCTGGTGGATGAGGCTGGATCTTTCTTTCTGGTGGGCAGGTCCACGTCTGGTGGTGTGTTTTGGGGTGTCTTTGGCCTTATTATGTGTTTGGGAAGCCTTTGTGCTAATGGATGGGGTTTCGTTCCTGTCTTGCTAGCTGTTTCGCACAGGGTGTCCAGCAATGTAGTTTGCTGGTCGTTGAGTGGAGCTGGGTCTTGGCGTTGAGATGGAGATCTCTGGGAGATTTTCACCGTTTGATATTATGTGGAGCTGGGAGGTCTCATGTGGACCAGTGTCCTGAACTTGGCTCTCCCACTTCAGAGGCACAGCCCTGATGCCTGGCTGGTGCATCAAGAGCCTGTCGTTCACATGGAAAAAGAGAATAAGGGGAAAAAAAAAAAAAAAAATATATATATATATATATCGTTGCTCCCAAAATAAACCTCCTCAATTCAGGTATTCCACAGATGCAGGGTACATCAGGTTGATTGTGGAGCTTTAATCCGCTGCTCCTGAGGCTGCTGGGAGAGATTTCCCTTTCTCTTCTTTGTTCTCACAGCTCCCGGGTTCAGCTTTGGATTTGGCCCCGCCTCTGCGTGTAGGTTGCCTGAGGGCATCTGTTCTTTGCTCAGACAGGACGGGCTTAAAGGAGCAGCTGATTCAGGAGCTCTGGCTCACTCAGGCTGGGGGAGGGAGGGGCACGGAATGCGGGGCGAGCCTGCAGAGGCAGAGGCCGGCGTGACGTTGCACCAGCCTGAGGCGCGCCGTGCGTTCTCCTGGGGAAGTTTTCCCTGGATCACGGGACCCTGGCAGTGACGGGCTGCACAGGCTCCCGGAAGGGGGGTGTGGATAGTGACCTGTGCTCGCACACAGGCTTTTTGGTGGCGGCAGCAGCAGCAGCCTTAGCGTCTCATACCTGTCTCTGGGGTCCGTGCTATTAGCTGCAGCTCACGCCCGTCTCTGGAGCTCCTTTAAGCAGCGCCCTTAATCCCCTCTCCACTCGCACCAGGAAACAAAGAGGCAAGAAAAAGTCTCTTGCCTCTTCAGCAGGTCCAGAGTTTTTCCTTGCACTCCCTCCCGGCTAGCCGTGGCGCACTAACCCCTTCAGGCTGTGTTCACGCCGCCAACCCCAGTCCTCTCCCGGTGCTGGCTCCGCGCTCTGAAGGAAGCCTGAGCCTCAGCTCCCAGCCCCAGCCGCCCCGGCAGGTGAGCAGACAAGCCTCTCGGGCTGGTGAGTGCCGGTCGGCACCGATCCTCTGTGCGGGAATCTCTCCGCTTTACCCTCCGCACCCCTGTTGCTGTGCTCTCCTCCGTGGCTCCGAAGGTTTCCCCCTTTCCCACCCGCAGTCTCCGCCCGCGAAGGGGCTTCCTAGTGTGTGGAAACCTTTCCTCCTTCACAGCTCCCTCCCACTGGTGCAGGTTCCGTCCCTATTCTTTTGTCTCTGTTTCTTATTTTTTCTTTTGCCCTATCCAGATTCGTGGGGAGTTTCTTGCCTTTTGGGAGGTCTGAGGTCTTCTGCCATCGTTCAGTAGGTGTTCTGTAGGAGTTGTTCCACATGTAGATGTATTTCTGATGTATTTGTGGGGAGGAGGATGATCTCCTCGTCTTACTCTTCCGCCATCTTGAAGCCTTCCCTCTAGACTGTTTATTATTAATTACAGAAGTTTTACTTAGAAGGCATATAAAAACTTGAAAACAATTTGAATTCCCTTGAATTTTTGTTATGATAGTTAGCAAATGTTTGACATATCTGTAATAGGTGAGGCCAATTGTGTTTTGAGAACATTGTTGAATTTTGCATGTCTCAGTCAGAGAGCCTGGACATAGAATTCTGCTCATGACAGAGACAACTTCGGAAAATGTTGAGATCAGGAACAGAGAGATTCATATTTTTGGTTTACTTGTCCTCAGTTACATCTAGTTAATTTGAATTAGTGCATTTCTCTGCTTATACTCTGTGGTATACACAGTTAGAGTCTGAGTATAGAGTAGAGGTGGGCATTTAACTCTTGAGCTAGACTTCCTAGGTTCAAGTCCTAGCTCTGTATCATTGGGAAAGTTATTTCACTATCTGAGTGTTAGTTTCCCCAAGTGGGTCGTGGACATCATAATAGTGCCCACCTTATAAGGGTTTGTGAGAGTTAAATTAAATAATATATACAAAACACTTAGGCTAATACCTAATATACAGTGTATAAGCGTCAGTTGGTTTTCCCCTCTCAGTTATTAAAGTAAGTTTTGCTTTTACCAAGCCCAAATTTAAAAAGTTCTGTATCTTAAAAACAAACAAACAAAAAAACAACTATGCTCAATAGGTTTGCTCATGTACAGAATAAAAAAAGAATGCAATGAGTGTGGCTGCTTTTGAATTGACTTGTCAATTTCATCAAAAAGCCAGATAGAGTGCACTATGAAGATACAATTTAGGTTAAAAACTCCTCAAGGGAAAAAAACAAAACAAAACAAAACTCCTCAGTGAAAGTTATCAAAGGTGAAACAATAGTGATACATGCAGAAGAGGAAAACTACACTTTATAAAGTTATGTGTGTGTGCATGCGTGCGTGTGTGTGTGTGTGTGTGTGTGTTTTAAACTGTAGGAGAAAGCCTAAATATCTAGCATAATACTAGACACTTGATAACTATTTAGTAGATTCTTTTCATTAATACAAAATGAATTTTAAGTTTTTTATAATCTGAATGCTTGATAACTGTGTTTAAAGAAAAAAGAAATTTCTCAAAAGTTATCTCAGTTTTCTCCCTCTGAAAACTCTGACATATGCCTGATGGATATAGATTTTCACTTTAAAAATTAAAGAGGGGCTCAAATGAGTTTAGTTATTTTCTTCGATGACGAAATGCTCCACGGAGGTGGACCAAGAAGAGTGATAAACCTTTGATGCACCTGTGTAATATATGCGGTAGACTGCTGAGAATATCTGGTTTTGAGGTTTCAGTAGCAGAAAACCAACTGCAGAGAATCTGGATATTCTAGTACAGCTCTGACCTTAAATGTTTTACCCACCGAAAAGAATAATGCACAGTTTCAAAAAAGTTAACATGGTCCCAAAAGAAGGTGAGGGTTTTTTTCCCCTTTCCATACAACTTTAATTACACTGTATTAAACAGGTACTAACCCTAATCCTAACCCTAACCCTAACTAGTATCACCTAATTTTAAAACAGAGGGCTCTTTAAAGTACTGCTACTTGAGACGATCTAAACAGTCTTAGCAGTGAAAAGAGTTAATGCTCCTAATATTCCTTTTGGGAAGTAGCCTCCACGGATGACAAGCAGGTCTGGACTGAAGAAGCTATGGGATGGGAACAGCTTTCTTCCTCCAGGATCCTAATCACGTGATCTCTTGCTTAGCACACTTGACCAGCATTTCAGAATGAAGAGGAAAAAAAGGGAAAAAACAGGAGAATAGGGAAAAAAGAGGGCAGAACAACTCTTAGAAGAGTTTGCTCATCTTCAGAACCAAAGACAGAGAGTAGAAGTTCCCCAAGAATAGCAGAGTTGCTTTCTTCCCTCCATCCTATGCAAACACAAAGACCAGGAGCAGAAGCAGTTTTTCATGCCAAGCCAAAGGCCAAGCTCCCAGGTCATTTAAAGACATAGACAGGTTTACTCTCTGAGTGTCATTTGTTGTGGGCTGGCAATGCTGACAAATGCTTTATGCAAAGGATAAAGCATAAAGGATAATTTGGATCCATGAACATAATATGTCTTATGAATCATATGTATTAGAAGCATTTTAATTTTTCATTGTTATCAAACCAAACTTGGGTCTGCTCACCTAACACGCAGCAAAGCCAATCTACTGATACTGGGTTGTGGTGAAGGAAAGTGTAGAGTTTATTGCAGGGCCAAGCGAGGAGAATAGGCATCTCATGCTCAAAAGACCTGAACTCCCTGATGGCTTTTGGGGAAGGGTCTTTAAAGACTGTGAGGAGAGAGAGTCGCAGGGTTCATGATCAGCTCGTGCACAATTTTCTGATTGGTTGATGGTGAGGTAACAGCATAATGTTAGGGGAATCTCAGTCATCAACCTTCTGGTTTCAACTACTCTGGGGTCTACTTGATGGTGGTCAGCATACAGTTAGCTTTTTCCCCTGGGTAGGGTTTTAGTATTTGCAAAATAACTCAAGGATGTGACTCAGGATACTACCTGTAGCCCTTGAGGAGGAGCTAAAAGTCCTTGATTTTATTTTCTGGTTAAACTATTATTATTTTGTCCTGCTTGGCTCCTTTCCTTTGTTTCTGCTTTTTTTTTTTTTCTCTTCTCTGATTAAATTTGTTCTTTGGAACTCAGGGAAGGCCTAGGGAGGTTAAAGCTTTCCTACAAACAAGGGGTGGGGGACACAGGGGGGTCTGTCCCCAGGAAGGCCCCACAGGGTTCTCTCTATTTCATCATGATCAACCACAAAATTATCTATTTAACACTTCGCCTTTTATTTAGTAATTCTGGTGTTTACTGTGGACAAGTATAATTATCTATAATGCTTAGAGATGAATTTAATTTTACTTCTACAAGTCATTTTCTGAAGACAGTCATTCCTATAAGTTTTAATGCAATATACACAAAATAGTTTACTAACCACTTTTGTCACGTGCTGGCAACCTCTGTAACATCAGAATGTCTAGATGTTGTAATCTTAGGACTCATTTGTCCATTAGATACTCAGCAAAGTAAAATGAAATGCACAGAACATACAGGACAATGGTTAATCTTGTCTTATGGTGAAACTGCTGACATGGACCCCTCTGCACTGCCTTCTCCCCGCCCAACCGGTTCACACGCACAGTGCGTACTTCTCAGAGGTGGTTTGGCCAGTCCATTTCCAAAAGACAAATTTCATATGATTTTTATCAAAAGGATATTTATAAAATGTGTTATTTTACTGTCTCTAAACATAAATCAGGCACTTCATAGCAGCTACGAAGATTAGATATTTCAAAAAAGTACTTAGCATGGTTAACTGTCTATATAGTTGTGAGTAATAAAATGCACACATAGGAGGACGGGCATCATATGAAAATATTTCCGAAGTCTGACCAGTTTGGCATAGTGAACCACCATCCTGTTCCTCTTCATGGCCTTGGGCTCCACCTCCTCTAACCTATGAACAGACATGGATGTGGGTGATTCCTAGTGTCTCTTCTAGTAGTGGTCTAAACATTCCATTTCCGAAAGTCATTCTCAGAAAACATTTCTTTCCTAAGATTGTTTTCTTCCTTTTTCTTTCAAAAGGTCTCATTCAAGATGTGGGATTTTCTATCAGATGTCAGAACTTCTTTACATCTAGAAGGCCCAGACTTAGCAAAATAAGACTTAAAAAAATTCAGCTTTACGGAGGTATAGTTGACAAATAAAATTAAGATATTTAAAGTGTACATCGTGATGATTTGGTATTCCTATACATTGTGAAAGGATTCCCCCCATAGAGTGAATTAGCACATCCATCACTCCACATTTTTATTTTTATGCATTTATTTATTTATTTTGGCAAGAACTTTCAAATTCTTTTCTCTTAGCAAATTTCTATTGTACAATACAGTGTTTTCTTTTAAAACGATGGGGGAAACTTGAGAGCACCTGCTTCATATTATATATGCAGGCCTTCTATAAGTGGCCAACAAAATTTGCCCGAGGGTGGTGGGCACGTCGTGTGGGCCCAGTGGGGGATGCTGTTCTATCATTTCCCTCTTCCAGGGTCAAGGTCTGGTGGAACAGACTCCAGCCATTTCTGCTTTCTGCTCCTTCTGGCCCCTTAAAGGGTGGGACGGGGTAGCATCTTGCTCACTAGGGGACAGAGGGGTCACCCCAGGCCCAGGACCTGCGTGGCTCTGTGGCTTGAGGCTGAGGTGACCGAGCTCAAATTCTTTCTGGTGTCTGGGTGCTGCCTCTCTTCTCCGCCTGCCACGCCCCCCCCCCCCAACCGTTGCCCTTTCCTGGAGCGTGGAGGGCTCAGCGACTGCCCCAGGGCTGGAGCCGGAGCCCGGAGACCCGCGGACTCTACAGGGGTGAGGTCAAAGGAGGGCTGGGCTGCTGCTGCCTCAGGGCCTGGGCCTGGGCCTGGCCGCCCTGCTCTGGGCCGTCAGCTTACTCAGGCCGAGAGGGCCCCAGACGGCGCTCCACTAATGACCACTTCTCGACTGGAACTCCTTTATTGTCACATTTCACTTTTTCTGATTAACATTTTAAGATGGATAAGTATCCTAGAGGTCCTGATTATATGATTTTTCTGCTGCAAACTGTTACTAAGATGGAGACACTTTATAAATACTTTTAGATGTAATTTTTTAAATTAATTTTTATTGGAGTATAGTTGCTTTACAATGTTGTGTTAATTTCTACTGTACAGCAAAATGAATCAGCTATATGTATACATATATCCCCTAATTTTTGGATTTCTTTCCCATTTAGGTCACCACAGAGCACTGAGTAGAGTTCCCTGTGCTATACAGTAGGGTCTCATTAGTTATCTACAGATGTGTTGTTGATTGATTGTCTCATGAATTCCATTTAAGATCGCATCCCTGGTTTGCAGATTGCATCCTTTCTAGTACAGTATTTTGTCCCCCTCTGCTTGTCTTTGTCTCTCCTTTTACCACCTCGGTTTTCCTGTCCTCCCATCTCTGTTTGCTGGCTTTCCTCTCTTGCTTTCACTCCTCTCGTTTCTGTGTTAGCATTCCTACCACAGTCTTTGTTCCCCCAGACCCTTTTTTGACAGGGTCCTTTTTTTTTCCTCACTTCTCCTTTTAATCTCTCTTTCTGATATTGCAATAAATATAGAGAGAAATGCAAAGAATTACATACTGGGATTTACCATATTATAAAGAATTTCTGTTCTTTCTCCTTTGCCAATGATTCATGACTTGAAAATATTGACATCAGTTTCCAGATATTCATAAATGTCTCTAGTCAATACATATACATTTCAAATAAACCTCTAGTGGTTTTGGTGAGAAAGTGCCCAATTTATTTCTTTCATTTCTTGTAAATCACAGCAGTGAGAGTTTGGAACATGGCTGCATCGGGAGGTTGTAAGAAATCAGCCTATGCAAATGAGTTTTTTATTTCCTTAGAACCCCTCATACTAGTGACTCAAGTTGGTTAAAGCTGTTTAGTTCCTGGTGTTTCAGTACTGCCTCCTGATCGTGTATCAAAAGTACAGGAATGATGGTTTCTTTTAGTTCTGTTAACCATAGAAAAACATACACGCCTGGAAATATGTAAAAGAACCAATCTCTCTGAACTAAGACTTTATAATCCCATGCTTGTTAGAGAGATCAAAATATCAAAGAGACTGGTGTCTCATATCATTTAATATTGCTGTGATAATAATTATTCATAGTGACCCCAAATCATGTCAATTTTTGGTCAGATCTTTAATTCCTAGAGAAGACCTTTCCAGGTGGTAGTCACCTTAAAAAATACCACTGTGCTCACACCATATGAGAAAGTAATTGAAAATGATTGAAGACTTAAATGTAAGCTCTAAAACTATAAAACTCTAAAGCAGGAGTTCCAGAAGTAGAGCATAGAAAGAATGAAGGAGAAGCAATAACTAAATATGTAACGATAGAGAATAACCCCGATATAAAGAATGAAATGGGTCCTTGGACTAAATGAACAAGCAGGCCCACTTGGACACATCAGAGTGAAAATGGGAAATGCAGAGACAAAAGGAAAGCTTTAAAGATGCCAAAGAGAAAGGAAATTATCCATAATAGTTCAGCAATAAAACTAACAGCAGCAGAAAAATATTTTTAAATGTTGAAGGAAGAATAACAGTAGTTATAAATCTATACTCAAACTATCATATAAGAAAAGAAGGAAATGAAGATATTTTATATCATTTAAGACTTAGAGAATTTGCCTCTTAGACTCTTTTTGAAGGAGCTACTAACCTTAAAAGAAGAAAATAGATTCTACAAGTAAGCAATATAAGAAGCAATGATTTTCAAAAAGTGGCTAGCATTGGAAATAAAGTTCTCAACAACAGTGATGTGTTTGAGAGGCTGGAATTAAGCCTTCCCAAACTCCTTGCATTGTTCAGAAGAAATATAAAAATATTAATTATCCTAACACATCATTTTATAATTATGCATGTTAAAAATTTAAGGTTAATAATTAAAAGAATAAAAGTGCAATTATAGCTTAGAAAACCCTAGAGGCATAAAAGGATGTGTGGTACTGAAAAGTTGATCAATCCAATGGGGGTGAGAAAAGGAGAAAAAATAGAAACAACCAAAAGGATGGTAAATAGGTAATGCAAAATACATTGGTGGAAATAGATGTCAAATATCAATAGTTACAGTAAAACTCAACAATTAAAACACAGAAAAATATCAGATTAAAATCCATCTAAAAGGTGGCAGATTACCCACAGAAATACACTTACATGTGATTGTATATGTATGTATGCCTATGTGTACTTCTATATATGTCATATAATTAAAAATAAAAAGTGATATCCAGGTAAATTCGAGCAAAAAGAAAAAAGAAAGGTGGTATAGTCAATTAAAATCAGAAAAAAATAAATTTTATTGTAAAGTATTAGTAGATATAAAGAGAAATATAAATTAATAAAAAATCATTCATCAAAAGATATGACAATTATGAACTTACAGAACAAAAACCACAGTAAGGTGACATTAACAAAACTATAATCCAAATGGGAGATGTTATTAACACATCTCTCAGAAATTAATAAATTAATCAGACCAAAATATTTAGAAAGGATATAGAAGATTTAAATAACTCAATTAACAAAGTTGGTCTGACAGTTGTAGATATAAGCACACACTCAACAAATGTGAACGTCTATTTTCTTTATGCATGGGAATTCAAGGCAGTTTCTTATGGAGTTAGAAGTGCACACTCTGGAGTTTTACTGACTAAGTTTGAATCTTAGCACCACAATGTACTAGGTGTGCTACATGGTTAAGTTACTTTATCTTGCTATGCCCCAGATTCCTCATTTGTAAATTATAGGTAATAATAGTACTTATGACTTTTGTGAGTTTTAACAAGTTAAACATGTAAACTGTTTACAATAGTGCGTAACACATGGTAAACATTTAACCAACGTGAGTTGGTATTATCATTATATGATGCTGTAAAAAAAAGTAGCACAAAATTCTATGAAATAATTCAATAAAATTAGGCAGCAACTATACAAAATAGCCCAAACTCTCCCATAGGGCTGGAAATTTAAAAATATGCCTCTAAATAATTAATGAGTTAATGAAGAACATAAAATAAATATCATACAATATTTATAATTGAATGATAGTGAATATAGTACATATAATAACTTGTGGGATGCAGTAATCACTTAAAGGGGAGTTTCTAATTATAAATGTATACATTAGAAAATAATTCATTTGAAAATAAACGAATGAGGGTTCAATACAAGCAGTTAGAAAATAAACAGCGGAGAACCTACAAAGAAGTGGGAGGAGGAAAAATCGTATGAAAAGGAGCACAAAGTAATAAAATGGCAAACAAAAACAATAGCGGTATTACTAATAAAATACAAAGGATGCATTTTTGAAAAGGATGTTAAAATAGGCAAGCCCATGGTGAAATTGATCATTGAAAAAGGGCATGCATAGACACATATAGGCAATTAGAGGAATAAAAACGGATAAAATTTCAGATCTAGTGAAGATTTTAAAATCCTGAGAGACTATTCGGAACATGTTATGCAAAATAACTTAAGTAACTTGCTATCTTAGATTAACTGAACAGTTTTTTAAGAAAATATAAATTTTCAATATCAACACAGGAAGAAAGAGAAAATCTGAATTTACTAATAACAATTTAAAATATTAAGTTTATAGTAAGAATGCTGCTCTCTTCCTCAAGGATGCATGCCATCAGTTATTTATTGTAGCTAGGTCCTAGCCTATGCAATAAGACAAGAGGAACATATAGGGATTGGAATAAAAAAGAGCATATAGGGATTAGAAAATAAGTAACAAAATTATTGTTTGAAGAATATGAGTTTATTGTAAGAAAATTACAGACAGATTTTTTTTTTGCTGTAGACCATTTTTAAAGTCTTTATTGAATTTGTTACAATATTGTTTCTGTTTTATGTTTTGTTTTTTTTGGCTGTGAGGCATGTGGGATCTTAGCTCCCTGACCAGGGATTGAACCTGCACCCTCTGAACTGGAAGGCATAGTCTTAACCACTGGACCACCAGGGAAGTCCCCAGACAGATTTTAGAAGTAATAATTTTGTTGGCTATAAGAATTATTTAAGAATCCTTTTATGTTACAGAAACAAACAGAAATGTCATTACAGGTTTTAAAATGCAAAATGATTCCAGGAAGATACCTAGTTATTAATTTATTTTTTGTACCTTTATTGCAAAATAGAACAGACATCTCAGAAACTGACCACATAGGAAGTCAAATAAATGGGATATTAAAAATCATTGTGGAGAGAATAGGCTATTGATTGTATTGAAGTAATTTGCTATAGAAATGGAAAAAGAAAATAAATAAATTTTGTTTTCCACATATATCTCTAAATCTGTCAGGATTTTTTGTTTTAAAATGTGAAACGTGAAACAAAAGGGGGAAACTTGATCAACTTGACTACAACAAAACAACTTAAAATGACTATATATATATTAAAAGAAAAAGTTAAAAGGCCAGCTACAGACCAAGAAATGATAATTGTGTTACATATATTTGAGTCTTTCTATACAACAAACAAAAGAAAACAAGACAAAAAACAAAAAGATTATGTTCCAGGTTATATAAATAACTCCAACAAATCAGTGAGAAATGAAAAACAACTTATGGAGTGGGATAAGACATAAAGAATAGGAACAGGCAGTTTATAAAAGTGGATAAGTAAAGAGCCAAATAAACATGAGAATGTTCAAGCTCACCAGTAATCAAGATAGTACAAATTAAAAAAAATCAAAGACATATAATTTTATACCCATCAGGTAAGAAAAATAATTTTTAAAAATATCGGCAATATCAAACACAGGAGAGGTTATAGGGAATTGGAAACTCTTACACACTCTTACGCACGGTGCAGGGAGAATACATTGGTAAAACCACATTACAGGGCACTTTAGCAATATCCAGTAATATCAAAAATTTACATTCAATACTAGTAATTCCACTTCTATGCATACACTATAGTAATTCTCACATATGTGCCCATGAATATTCATTGCTGTGTTGATTTTAATAGTGAAAGATTGGAAACAATATAAATGGCCATTTATAGTGGAAAGGATAAGTAAATTGCGGTATATTATATAAGACTTAAGATAAATAAACTAGATCTTCATTATCCACATTGGCCAAATCTTGAGAGCATAATGGTGGATAGAAAAAATAAAAGTATGGCACGATACTTTTACTCCTTATGAATAGATACATATGAGAGAAAACAAAAATATGGATGGGGAAAGATACACAGCAACTTCAGTATTGGGATTATGCCTGGGGAGGAAGGGGATTATAAATTCTTGGTGGTGGGTGTGTGTTTCATATAACCTTCTCTATGTATTTTTGCATGTTAGAAATATTTCAGATTAAAAAGGTCCCAGCCAGCATGGTGTCCTTATGAGATGCTGACATGAAACAGTGGGAGAATAGCTGGCTGGTGTGGAATAAGAAAGACATGTTTGAGCATGGCTGAAGGCCACAAAGGGAGAATTCACCAATAAAAGATTTATAATAATTGCTGCAGTCACAAACCATAGAACAACCTTAACATGTTCCCATATCAAATGGATGCTTCATTATTTATGTCTTTTCAGTTCTATGCTGATCTTCACAGGTCATGAGGACTAAAAGTGATTTTATTTTCAGAGAAGCAAAAGGATATCAATATATAAAATTATATATTTAAAAAAGCAAAACAGCACAGATTTTTCTAAAAGTGCAGTATTACCCCAATATTTCCAACTCAAGATACATGTTTTGACCAGTAAATGTTATATAACATGGAGTAGAATATCTGAACTCATATGCTTGCAATTTCCATAAATATATCTGTTGAGGTTTTATTAATTCTTTAAAGAATGAGTTAATGTCTACAAACTGGGTGAGATATTAATACATTTTTTATGAGCTTATGTTTATGCTTTTATTATAACACTATTTGTCCTGTAGTCATTTTAATTAGTAGTTGTTTCTTCATAATTGATTATATTCTTTAATTTAAAAAATATATCTGTATTGCTAGTATCTTATTTGAGGCAATCATCTTCTAAATAAAATTACCAAAAAACATTTCTTAAAAAGGCATAGATTCTTACTTATACATAGAAATCATTATATATCACAGTAGGACTACTGACTCTATTAATTGCTGTCATAGCTGAATTTTGTTTAAGAAACTTAGTTTAAGAAATAAATTATAGGGAAAAAAACATAAAAAACACAAACACATGGAGGCTAAACAATACGTTACTAAATAACCAAGAGATCACTGAAGAAACCAAAGAGGAAATTGAAAAATACCTAGAGACAAATGACAATGAAAACATGACGATCCAAAGCCTATGGGATGCAGCAAAAGCAGTTCTAAGAGGGAAGTTTATAACAATACAAGCCTACCTCAAGAAACAAGAAAAATCTCAAACAATCTAACCTTACACCTAAAGGAACTAGAGAAAGAAGAACAAACAAAACCCAAAGTTAGTAGCAGGAAAGAAATCATAAAGATCAGAGCAGAAATAAATGAAATAGAAAGAAAGAAGACAATAAAAAAGATCAATAAAACTAAAAGCTTGTTCTTTGAGAAGATAAACATAATTGATAAACCTTTAGCCAGACTCATCCAGCAAAAGAGGGAGAGGACTCAAATCAATAAAATTAGAAATGAAAAAGAAGTGACAACAGACACCACAGAGATACAAAGCATCATAAGGGACTACTACAAGCAACTATATGCCAATAATATGGACAACCTGGAAGAAATGGTCAAATTCTTGGAAATGTATAACCTTCCAAGACTGAAACAGGAAGAAATAGAAAATATGAACAGACCAATCACAAGTAATGAAATTGAAACTGTGATTAAATACCTTCCAACAAACAAAAGTCCAGGACCAGATGGCTTCACAGGTGAATTCTATCAAACATTTAGAGAAGAGCTAACACCCATCCTTCTCAAACTCTTCCAAAAAATTGCAGAGGAAGGAACACTCCCAAACTCATTCTATGAGGCCACCATCACCCTGATACCAAAACCAGACAAAGATACTACAAAACAAGAAAATTACAGGCCAATATCACTGATGAATATAGATGCCAAAATCCTCAACAAAATACTAGCGAACAGAATCCAACAACACATTAAAAGAATCATACACCATGATCAAGCAGGATTTATTCAAGGGATGCAAGGATTCTTCAATATACACAAATCAACCAATATGATACACCATATTACCAAGCTGAAGAATAAAAACCATATGATCATCTTGATACATACAGAAAAAGCTTTTGACAAAATTCAACACCCATTTATGATAAAAACTCCCCAGAAAGTGGGCATAGAGGGAACTTACCTCAACATAATAAAGGCTGTATACGACAAACCCACAGCAAACATCATTGTCAATGGTGAAAAACTGAAAGCATTTCCTCTAAGATCAGGAACAAAACAAGATTGTCCACTCTTGCCACTATTATTCAACATAGTTTTGCAAGTCCTAGCCACAGCAATCAGAGAAGAAAAAGAAATAAAAGGAATCCAAATTGGAAAAAAAGAAGTAAAACTGTCACTGTTTGCAGATGATATGGTACTATACATAGAAAATCCTAAAGATGCCACCAGAAAACTACTAGAGGTAATCAATGAATTTGAGAAAGTTGCAGGATACAAAATTTATGCACAGAAATCTCTTGCATTCCTATACACTAACAACAAAAGTAAGAAAGAGAAATTAAGGAAACAATCCCATTCACCACTGCAACAAAAAGAATAAAATACCTAGGAATAAACCTACCTAAGGAGGTAAAAGACCTGTACTCAGAAAACTGTAAGACACTGATGAAAGAAATCAAAGATGACACAAATAGATGGAGAGATATACCATGTTCTTGGACTGGAAGAATCAATATTGTGAAAATGACTGTACTACCCAATCTGCAGATTCAATGCAATCCCTATCAAACTACCACTGGCATTTTTCACTGAACTAGAACAAAAAATTTTACAATTTGTATGGAAACACAAAAGACCCCGAATAGCCAAAGCAATCTTGAGAAAGTAAAACGGAGCTGGAGGAATCAGGCTTCCTGACTTCAGACTATACTACAAGGCTATAGTAATCAAGACAATATGGTACTGGCACAAAAACAGAAATATAGCTCAATGGAACAGGTTAGAAAGCCCAGAGATAAATCCATGCACCTATGATCAACTAATCTATGACAACGGAGGCAAGAATATACAATGGAGAAAAGACAGTCTCTTCAATAAGTGGTGCTGGGAAAACTGGACAGCTACATGTAAAAGAATGAAATTAGAACATTCCCTAACAACATACACAAAAATAAACTCAAAATGGATTGAAGACCTAAATGTAAGACCGGACACTATAAAACTCTTAGAGGAAAATATAGGAAGAATACTCTTTAACATAAATCACAGCAAGATCTTTTTTGACCCATCTCTTAGAGTAATGGAATTGAAAAGAAAACTAAACAAATGGGACCTAATGAAACTTCAAAGCTTTTGCACAGCAAAGGAAACTATAAACAAGACGAAAAGACAACCCTCAGAATGGGAGAAAATATTTGCAAACGAATCAACAGACAAAGGAATAATCTCCAAAATATATAAACAGCTCATGCAGCTCAATATTAAAAAAAGAAAAACAACCCAATCCAAAAATGGGCAGACAACCTAAATAGACATGTCTCCAAAGAAGACATACAGATGGCCAAGAGGCACCTGAAAAGCTGCTCAACATCACTAAGTATTAGAGAAATGCAAATCAAAAATACAGTGAGGTATCACCTCATACCAGTTAGAATGGGCATCATCAGAAAATCTACAAACAACAAATGCTGGAGAGGGTGTGGAGAAAAGGGAACCCTCTTGCACTGTTGGTGGGAATGTAAATTGATACAGCTACTATAGAGAACAGTATGGAGGTTTCTTAAAAAACTAAAAATAGAACTGCCATATGACCCAGCAATCCCACTCCTGGGCCTATGCCCAGAGAAAGCCATAATTCAGAAAGACACATGCACCCCAATATTCATTGCAGCACTATTTACAGTAGCCAGGTCATGGAAGCAACCTAAATGCCTATCGACAGACAAATGGATAAAGAAGATGTGTCACATATATACAATGGAATATTACTCAGCCATAAAAAGGAATGAAATTGGTTCATTTGTAGAGACATGGATGGACCTAGAGTCTGTCATACAGAGTAAAGGAAGTCAGAAAGAGCAAAACAAATATTGTATATTAACTCATATATGTGGAATGTAGAAAAATGGTAAAGATGAACTGGTTTGCAAGGCAGAAATAGAGACACAGATGAAGAGAACAAACGTATGGACACCAATGGGGAAAAGCGGGGTGGGGGTGGTGGGATGAATTGGAAGGTTGTTATTAACATATATACACTAATACGTATAAAATAGATATCTAATAAGAATCTGCTGTATAAAAAAATAAATAAAAATAATAGAAAAAAAGATGATATATACCTGTAGTGGAATAAAAAAAAAAAAGGAACTTAGTTTAAGGAATAGCTCTATGTGGAATCTAAAAAATACAACAAACTAGTCAATATAAAATAAAAGAAGCAGACTCTCAGATATAGAGAACAAACTAGTGGTTGCCAGTGGGAGGCAGAGGGGGGCAATATAGGCATTGAGGAGTGGGAGGCACAAACTGTTGGGTGTACGATAGGCTCAAGGACGCATTTTACAACACAGTGAGTACAGCCAATATTTTGTAATAACAGTAAATGAAAAGTAACCTTTAAAGCTGTATATATAAAAAAAAGGAATTGTAAGGAAGCCCATGTGGCTCGGATCAAGTGGGCAAAGGTGATAGTAACAGAAGATGAAGTCAGAGAGTTAACGCGAGTGTGTAGATCATTAGTTAAATGAAAGACTAAGTCCGCCATTTTAAAAGCTTAAATATATGCTACAACATAGAGAAAATGAATTTACCATCTGGATATGAATCTAGGCTCCATTCTGGACTTCTGCAAAAATGGGGTTTATTGACCTTACAGGGTTGTTTTGAGAATTAAATGTAGTAATCTGTGGAAGGTATACTGCAGAGTGCTGGACACATATTAGTGTCCGGTAAACGTTAGTATTCCTTCCTTTCAGTCCTTCCCACAATTTATAGATTCTTTCTCTTCAGTCTGTAAGGGCAATGAGGCAGTTCAAATTGCTTAAGGAAGAATTTTAAGCAAAACCAACAATGACCCAAGATTTACAGTGGAGGGAAATGGAATCTTGTTTTTCAAGTAAATATAGGAATTATTATTATTATTTTTTAAATTCTTAACAACTTTATTTTTCAGAGAACTGTAAATCAGATATAAGCATTTTCTTTAAAATTTCTTTTTTTTAATATCTTCATTGGAGTGTAATTGATTTACTATGTTGTGTTAGTTTCTGCTGTATCACAAAGTGAATCAGCTATACGTATACATATGTTCCCATATCCCCTCCCTCTTGCGTCTCCCTCCCACCCTCCCCATCCCACCCCTCTAGGTGGTCACGAAGCACCGAGCTGATCTCCCTGTGCTAAGAGACTGCTTCCCATTAGCTATCTATTTTACATTTGGTAGTATATATAAGTCCATGCCACTCTCTCACTTCGTCCCAGGTTACCCTTCCCCCACCCCATGTCCTCAAGTCTATTCTCTACATCTGCATCTTTATTCCTGTCTTGCCCCTGGGTTCATCAGAAAGTTGTTGTTTTTTTGTTTTTTGTTTTTTTAGGTTCCATATATATGTGCTAGCATATTGTATTTTTTTTTCTCTTTCTGACTTACTTCACTCTGTATGACAGACTCTAGCTTGGTCCACCTCACTACAAATAACTCAATTTCGTTTCTTTTTATGGCTGAGTAATATTCCATTGTATGTGCCACATCTTCTTTATCCATTCATCTGTCGATGGACACTTAGGTTGCTTCTATGTCCTGGCTATTGTAAATAGTGCTGCAGTGAACATTTTGGTACATGACTCTTTTTGAATTATGGTTTTCTCAGGGTACATGTCCAGTAGTGGGATTGCTGTGTCATATGGCAGTTCTACTTTTAGTTTTTTAAGGAACCTCCATACTGTTCTCCATAGTGGCTGTATCAATTTACATTCTCACCAACAGTGCAAGAGGGTTCCCTTTTCTCCACACAGAGTGCATAATGAATAGACTTCAAGGGACCCATGTATCATTTCAAATTATATGTAAGTTTTTTGCATATGTGAACTTTTTTCCAGATGTTTTGATCCAACCTTGGCATCAGACTCTCAAAAGTACCCGTGACTCTCAAAAGTACCCATGACCTCCTAAAATATTAATATGCACTGGCTCTTAAACATGAGTGGAAGGGCTTCCCTGGTGGCGCAGTGGTTGAGAGTCCGCCTGCTGATGCAGGGGACACAGGTTCGTGCCCCGGTCCGGGAAGATCCCACATGCCGCGGAGCGGCTGGGCCCGTGAGCCATGGCCGCTGAGCCTGCGCGTCTGGAGCCTGTGCTCCGCAACGGGAGAGGCCACAACAGTGAGAGGCCCGCGTACCGCAAAAAAAAAAACAAACAACAAAAAAAAACACATGAGTGGAATATCCTTCATAAAATAGTGTGTGGTATACAATCTGTTTTATGAAGGATATTCTATTTACTCCAATGTGATACCTTTCACATTGGATTAAACTAAGCCTTCAATTCCAAAATGCTAATTGCACATACATTAAAAAAAAAAGCTGCCTCTTTCTCTTCCCTACCATTAAAATGCAAAAAGCCTGGGGAAAATACAACTTATCTTGGTCAGTCAGTCTTCAGTGTATGTTAGTTCACTGGGAGTGTAAGATGGTGTAATAAAGAGCTTATGACGTGGAGCTGGTTCCACTTTTTCAGATTTGGTCAGGACAAGCCTAGCTTTTGTTCATTTGTATAGTAAGTTTCAATTGAAAACGCTTTATGTGCCAGAATCTATACTAGGCACTGGAGCTGCTGTGGTGAATACGAGAAGTAAGCAAACAACCTGACAAGAAGATTTTTAAATCACAGGGATGGGGGTTTGGTGGGAGGTGGAAATGTGCTGGGAGAGGTGTGTGGCCCTGATGAAAACCAACTGAGCTGCTGTGAGAGAGGTCCTTTATGACGTGGTGGGCGGGGAAGGCCTCTCTCTAAGGGAGATGTTAGACTATCGGCCATGTAAAGAACAGGGGACGGGCACCCAAGGGAGAGGACCCAGCAGAGGCCTTGGACCAGTGGGAAAATGTATGCCATGTTCAAAGAATAGGGAGGGGCTGGTGCAGCTGAAGCATCCTGAGTGAGAGGGAGACAGGTAAGAGGCAGGACTGAGGGGCAGGCTAGTCCAATCATGCAAATACATATGGCCAGGGTTAGGAATTTGAGTTTTGCTAGGAGAGTAATAGGAATGAATTAAAGAATTCTGAGTAGAAGAGTGATTTAAGTGTGGAAATTACGACTCCTGTGACTCTCTGTGGAAAATGGATTGTAGTAGCCAATAGTGGATGCAGGGACTTTCCCCATATCCAAACCACTGAGTTATTATGTAAGTTCTATCACCACCATATATATAACAGATCCAGCCTCTTTGGCATTGGGGTCTGAGGGAAGGGGTTAATTACCAAGTTTTGGGCTTTAATAACTGGGTGAGTGGTAGTATTTTTTTTTTAATGGAAAACATTAGGAAGGCTCTGATTTGAACGTGTAGAGGGTGGGAAATTCTGCTTTGCACATATTGTTAAACCTACTGAACATCCATGTAGTGATGGCATTGCATATAGGAGTCTGAAATGCAGAGGAAATGTAGCCTGGAGGTGAATATTGAGAATTGATAGTCTACAGTGGCATTTAAACCATGGGACTTAATAAGGCAGAGAAGCAAAGAGGAGCTGGCTAGTACCTCTCACCCGATGAGTTTTGCTCTGAAGGAAAGCATGGAAATGACAGTGTAGGTAGAAGTGGGTGTAAGTCAAGCCTGGGAGTTTTTTGTTTTTGTTTGTTTTTTAAGATGAACTGTATTGGAACATTTTTGTTTGTGAATGGAAATGATCGATTTTTAGGGAGTAAATGATGGTGCTATGAGAAGATGGCTCATTGCAGTTTTCAGAATTGAGGCATTTCCTTTATCAATGGGTCTCACATTGCTCTATCTATCTATCTATCATCTATTTTTTATGCTGAGTATTTACAAACCCCACACCTTGACTCCCTTTAGCCGGGTAACTAAGTGGAAAATGATTGCTTATAAATGTAGCTGCCACCTCTGTCTGTAGAAGCACAGGCAGTAACACCATAAGGCTTGGACAGAGTTCTGTAGGCACTGAGAAAAGCAAAGATACCGTCTCGTGTAGCTGTTGTGGTAGTCCACAGAAATTTTCCTATTATTTGTTCTCCCCTGCCCCTGTTTCTAGAAAAGGCATGGTTTCCGTTTCCTGAGTAATTAGGTAAATTTTCATGATCCTTGGAGTAAAGATCTCCCTGCTCACAGAAAGTGTACCTTCCTTTTGTCACAGAGCAAATGTACTATGCAATTACAAAGAACTTGCTTATCATTAAGACCTGTGCATTGGAATCTAGGTGGAGAGAGCTTTCCCAAAGGAGGGGAAGAAAAGCATGCTTATTGTCCAAATACCATGAGATAAGAGCTAATGGATGCAACTGAGAAGACTACCTTCTAAAGGGCAGAATGAAAGAATGCATGAATCTTGTAGTGTGTCATGTTTGATGGGCATTCCTCATAACAAGAATTACATAGCAGTGTAGAACTTGGCAGCTTCTTCCCGATCTAAGGGCTTTGAAATTTCTTCATTGCCTGGTTCAGGTGGTGATTAGCATTGTTGTATATTTTCTCCCATTTCCAAATCCTTGCATAAAGAAGTCACCCCCAAGTGAGTTAGCTTAAATATTCCCAGGTTCAGCTACATCATTATGAATTTATCCACTGGTCTTACTGACCTCTAAACTTAGTGGTATAAAGGAAGATATCACCATATAACAGAACTCATTCCTGAAGCTACCCCTGAAAAATTAGGAGAATAACAAGTAGATGCAGATGAAAGGCAAGTAGAAATAGCACTGTTTTTCCTGTAAGTTTAATCACTTGAGCTCCAAGTCCATATTTCAACTGCATCTACTCGGATCCTTCAGAAGGGATTGCTAAAAAAAAAACTGTGGCAATGTTATTTTTGTTATCTGATTTTTTAATTTATAGGCATTCCCTGCAGATATCACACTGACAGCAAATTTGTAGGGTGCTAATAAAAAGGATGTACTGGCTGGAAATATTTTAATATATGATATTTCTTAAAGTAATTACTCAAACTAGTAAGGTCCATAGCTATAACATTCTGTTTATTAGCCTGATCTTTCATTAATTATTTGAGTTCAGGCAAAAAAAAAAAAAACCAAAAAAACAAAAACTGAGAGGGAATTTACTTTTGGGAAAAAAAAAAGTGGATTTTAGCAATACTCGGGAGAAAAAAAAGCTGGAGAAACGTCATACTTTTTAATCATTAAGGCCATTTTTCTCCTTTAAAGAAAGATTCTGTGTTCTCTTGTTCTGAAATGTTTTAAATTTCTTGAGGTCAGTGTCTGCATTTTTAATTCAGTTAGAAATATTTATTAAATATCTTTGATGCACTATGGAAGATACAAATTACTAACGTTACTCTTAAGGAATATTCACTTACAAATTAGCTCTAATGCAAGGTAGGTGACAGTCCAAGAGAAGTCCAACTACCTACAGAAGCCCAAAGTAGAGATAAATTAGTTTTGGATTAACAACTAAAGAAGACTTCAGGTAAGACACAGCACTTAAGAATGCAGTAAGTGTAGCATTCACATAAGTGTAGATGAGTAGAAGAGCATTCCTGAGAAATTCAACCAGTGATTCTCCAAGTGTGACCCCGGGACCAGCGTCTCAGCAGCACCTAGGAATTTGTTAGAAGTGTAAATCTTGAGCTCTACCCCAGACCTACTGAATGAGAAACTCAGTGGTTCCGGTGATCTGCGTTCTAATAAGTCTTCCAGGCGATTCTGATGCATGCTAAAATTGAGAACCATGGGATTAAACTAGTCAAGTGAAAGTAAGAAGGTGGGAAAGATAAAGCCATTTCAGGGCTAAAAGATATCTTTATTTTTCTGGGCTTTATGATAGAAGAGAGGCCATAATGAAAGAAAAAGGTAGGTTGGTATAATCTACATTAGGGACTTCCATGTTACGCTTTGGAGTTCTGGCTTTATTCCGTTGGCAGAGGGGATCCATTGAAGGCTGATGAGTAGGAGAGTGACATCAAACCTGATTTTAGCGATTCTTCTGGCATCAGAGTATAGGCTGGAGAAGAGATTACCAACAGAGAGTCCACTGAGGAAGGACCATGTAGGAGATTATTGCAATCGTCCAGGTAGAAATTAATTATGGTGGAACTGTGATGCCAGGGATGGAAAGAAATAGACTCCAAGGTGTTCTGACCCTTTTCTCAGTGGAAAACAAAGGAAAGAGGGAAGTAAAATAGAAATTAAATAAAGACAGTAAAAGGAAAAGATATAAGTGGATATCATTAATTTGGTTTTGGAAAATTTCAATTATCCTTGCAGATATTGAGGTAGGGGTGTCCATGGGGCAATTGAAAATGTGAGTCTAGAGTTGCACTGTCCAGTAAGGCCACATATGGTTACTGAGCACTTGAAGTGTGGCTGATTCGAACTGAGATGTGCTATAAGTATAAAGTACGCACTGAATTTTGAAAGCACAAAAGATGTAAAAATATCTCAATAAGTTTTACATTATTTTTTGAAATGATAATATTTTGACATCAAAATATCTTGAAAGAGTTGGCTGTACATGCTACTTCTAATTTCTCTTCCTTATTCTCTCCTGAATCTACATCAATTACAATTTCCACCATTCAGCTGTCCTTATCAAGGTCACTAATAACTTCCAAGTTGCCAAATCCAATGATCAGTTCTAAGTACTCATCTTACTCGATGGGTCAAAAGTACCAAACATAGTTAATCGTTCTTATCTCCCCTTGGCTTCCAGGACAGCTCACATTCCTGGTCTAAATTCTGTGCCCCTAGCTGTTCTCAGTGTCCTTGACCGGTCCCTTTTTATTTGCAACATTTACATGTTGGAATACTCCAGGGCCCAGTCCTTAGAGTTCTTCAATTGTGTATGTATATTTATTCATGTCAATGATCTCCAGCCAAAGACCACCTGGAACACACTTATAGCTGAACAAGTTGGGTTTGTTTATTACTTGCTAGAGCAAGGAGAACCCACAGCATGGACAACGGTGAGGCGTTTAGTAAGATGGTGTTAGAAAGGATTTATTATAGGGTTTGGGATTTTGTTGGGTGACTTTGCGGAGGGTCCAAAGAAGTGGTAGTTCACTCTGGATTGGGTGCTGTCAGACAATTCTGTGACTGAGTATCTTAACAAACCTTACCTATAGTGAGAGAAGACTGAGGCAAGGCTAAAGGTATAACTGGTAAAGAAGCAATTTGCTCATGTTAGACAGATAGGATATTTAGGGTTTTTTGTGGTTTGAACAATGATGTTTTGTCTCTGTTCAGACATAATTATGGAATGGTCGTATTCCTGTCTTGATCCATGATGGTCACAGAGTGGCCTTGTCTGATGTCAGTGTTCTATGAAATTGTTTATGGTCAACAAGTGAACATCAAGGCCTAGGTGATAGTATTGGGCTGGCTCCTGGAAATAAGGGGCTGCTTTTTTCTTTCTTCCTCATTGGGTAATCTCATCTAAACTCATGACTTTAAATTCCATTAATATGTTCAATATTCTAAACATTTTATGCATAGCCCTTATAACCACATATTGACATGAGAGCCCAATAGCCTTTGTCTAGAAGGCTTTTAAACTGAGCATATCTGACTCTGGGGTCCTGAAAGTCTCCTCCAAGCCTATTTCTCATGGTAGACTTCTCCATGATGGTTTAGACAACTCTGTCCTTTGTAGTTGTTCAGACCCCAAACTGCTCCCTTCCTTGACTCTTACATACCTTATATTTCTCTTATATCCCAAATCTGATATTTGGCAAATCCTATTGGCTGCACTTGCAAAATTCACCGAGAATCTGGCTACTTCTCACCTCTCCAGGGCTAACCCTCTGTCCGAGTCACCATCATCCCTCTCCTGGATTTTTGGAATAACTCCTAACTGTTCTCCATGCTTCTGCCTTTTCTCCACTTCAGTCAGTTCTCAACTTGTCAGCCAGAGTGATCCTGTTAAAAAGTAAGTCAGATCATGTCACTTATCTATGGAAAACCCTTCACTAGCCTCCCATCTCACCCAGCGTAAACACCAGTGCTCTTGCTATGACATCGTGATCTGGACCTTCTCTCTGAACACACTGCCTGCTACTCTCACCCCTACTCACTCTGCTTCAGCTACACTGGCTTCTTTGCTGTCCTTTGAACACACTAGAAAATCACCCAGTTCCTCTGCATTGTCTCCTCTGCCCGGAATGCTGTTCTCTGTGTATCTCTGTGTATTACTATCTCTGTGTATTACTTCTTCATTTCCCACAGTGTTTTACTCCAAAGTCATATTAGAGTGTTCCTTCCTGACCTTTCTCTCTAAACTTAATGTCCCACGTCTGACATTTCTTCTCCACATTTCTTGCTTTTATTTTTTTCTCCTTAGCACTTTTTACTGTCTAGTATACTTTATACTTACCTGTTTTTATTTGTTGTTTCTTTCCCCACTGGAGTATAACTTCCACAGGAGCAGGATTTTTGTTTGTTTTGTTCGCTGCTGTATAAAGAGTCTCAGTAAGAATTTGTTGTATGAATGGTATATTGACATGCTGGGGACAGTGGACACTGGCAACGGGGGACCCAGAGGGGGTAGCAGCCTGGAAGAGCAGTCTGGGTCACGCCTCGCCCCTCCATGGGCTGGAGGTGTTGATGTTAAGTACTCTCAGGTGTGGTACTGTGGGTGGCACCATATCCTCTTTCTGCTTTTATCCTTGTTTGTGGATGGAGTTAACTATCTCTGGCGTGGGCTCAGGCCAGGGGAGCCCTATCCTTCTGAGTTCCTCTCCCTGCCCTGTGGAGTGACCCACTCTGGCCACTCCACGTGCTTGTTTCTAAGCATCGCAGATCCTAGGCAGCCAGGCCTGGAATGACCCCCAACGCCTTTGTTTGAGATCGACATTGGTACGTGGCATTTTGTTTCTCCTTTCTTAGATATCATTAGACAGAAATTGAGCTAGGGAAATGGCAGAGTGTTACCACTGAGGGAAAAACGTCTAAGATGGTAGCAGTTCTTCCGTCAGTAGCTTAAAGGGCCACAGATGATAGGGGCAGGGTGGCATGGAGTAAGCACTACTCATATTTTTTCCCCCATATTAAATTATCCTAGTTCCTCATTAATAAAAAGAAAAAAATGAAAAGAAAGAGCTTACAGTAAGTAGATTTATAGAACTGAACCAGAAAGATTAGACCTTGCTTTTGTACTAAACTGTGACATTTAATAAACCTTTTTAGAGATCTAAAAGTGTATTGAGAGTGTTTTCTTAAAACAATTTTCAGTTGTTGTGTTTGCAAAATCTGGTGTCATGTGGCTTACCCCTCACACAGTCCAGCTTGCATAACTAAACTTTGAACTGGGATATTTGGGCATTACAGAATTATACTTCTATATATTTCTATATTATATTTATTTGTATATATTCATACATTTATATATTTAAATGCTTACATTTATACAAGACTAGATAAAATTCCACCTTCTTGAGTATTTTTTAAGTTTTGGGCTGACCCTAATACTGATTGATCGACATTTTTAGTTTGCTGTTCAGATGACCTAATGTTGCTCCCAATAGTTTGCAAGTAAACGGATTGACTTTGCTAATGTCTGCATGTTTTTCCAAAGTCAAGACATCAGAGATGACAATTTTCTGATAGATGGAATGTTTTATAAATATAGACCTGAAGCCCGGGTTTTTGGAAAAGGATGAATCACCTGGAGTAGTAGCAGTACTACCTGCCTCCTCTGTTTCTTTCCGCTGTTTTAGGTTTAAATGAACAGTGACTTTACTTGACTGGCCTTAGAGCATGAAAGAATCAGATCACTGCAGACAGTGCATGCTGGATTAGGCATCAGCTTTTCCCTTCATCATCAGTTACCTGTGTTTTGTTTGATCCGCCTGTAATATGTAGTAACAGATGATGATTTTTTTAAACTCTTTGTTCCCTTTACTGTGGCAAATTTCTAGCTACCTGATTTGTACTTACTTTAAGAGGTCCCAGGTCACAGTAAGAAAAGATAAGCCTCTGGTGAGTGGGCCAGACTTATAGAGGCCCATCTTCTAGAGACAGGTAGACAGTTTCTGACTTTACTTGTGTATTTTTAGGACTCTTTCTGGACCTAGAAAAACTTATAAGGTGACCAGCCTCTTTCATGCGTGGTCCATCCTGCATAACTAACCTTTGACACAAGCTTTACACATAGATAAATAAATAAAGGAAGGAAGGAAGAAAACAAGCAAGCCTCTGAATTACCTTTTGTGTCATTAAATTTTTGAGTGAAGGAGCTTCATGTTGAATTTGAGTTTTAATAGATATCCAAAGTTTCCTTCAAAAATTCCTAAACCTAAAATATTATGCCCTACTACTCCGTAGTTTGCTGTAATTCCTGGTACCACATTAATATCTATATGACTTGGACAAATCAATTGATCTTCCTGAGCCCTAATTATCTATACAATATTCAAGAATTTTGTGAAGGAGATAGATATGTATATACATATAAAATAAATAATACATTTTACATGTAGAATGTGTATATTTAAATATTATATAATGTTGGACATATAATAGGGGGTACAATTAATAATTATTATGTTCATTTTTTTCCTAGGAGGAGTAGCAGAGGTAGTGAGGATAGTCTCCCCTCCCCCAAACCCATCCATCCACTCCTACATTTTCTTCCATCTCCCTCCCTATAATATTCTAAGGGTCTCACCCTTGGCGTAAACCTCTCTCCAACAGACTCCTACCCTTACATGGCATTTTGAAGTCTAAATGTTCTCCATGAGAACAGATACTTCACTAGTAACAAATTAGCAGGAATAAAATAGTTGTAGCCAACAGGTACAATGTGGTCTTCAAAGCTTAATAAAGTAATCTGGATTATATTAAAGTCAATTCTCAGTTAATTGAAAACTGATTATTCATCCTAGCCAACCTCTATCCCCTATCCATAAGTGACCAATCACTATTCCTTGCCCATGGCCCAGAATGGAGGGGGAGAATTGGCAAGGTAGGGTAAGGTAGTCGTGTGGGTTCCGTTCAGGCCAACTTGGGTGTGAAGCCTGGATCCCACTTATTCGTTGTAATAGGCAAGTGTGATAGACTGAATTGTGTGCCCCCCACCAGATTCATCTGTTGAAGCCTTAACCCTCACATGGCTTATTTGGAGATGGGGCTTTTAGGAGATAACTAAGGTTAAATCAGGTTGTAAGGGTAGGTATCTAATTTGATAGGATTGGGGGGCTTTATAAGAAGAGGAAGAGAGAGAGCTTTTTCTCTCTCTCTCAGAGCACACGGAGGAAAGGCCATGTGAGCACACAGCAAGAAGGTGGCTATCTGCACACCAGGAAGAGAGCCTCACCAGAACCTGACCCTGCCAGCACCCTGATCTCAGCCTTCCATCCTCCAGAACTATGAGAAAATAACTTTCTGTTGTTTAAGCTACTCAATTTATGGTATTTCATTATGGCAGTCTGAGAAGACTAATACAGAAAGTGACTGAAACCTTTGCCTCTTCATCAGAATAGGGATCATGGTAACACCTAAATCACAAGACCATTGTGAGGAGTAAAGGGCTGGAAATTTATGTAAGGGCTTGGAAATTTAAAGAAAGGAGCAAAGGAGTTTGAGCAACAGTATCATTGTCCAGATTTTCATATGATTGCAAAGCAGATCTGGTTACATATACCTTATCCTATGAATCAGAGTCTCCCAGAATGCTTGTTAAAAATACAGGTTCCTGGACCCCACATTAGACCTAAATAATTAGAATCTCTCTGATAGGGCCCAGGAATCCAGCAGTTCAGGTGATCTGTACTCTTAAATTTAGGGACACTACCTCAAAGGAATGGTATGCCAATCAGTGTCTCTAAATGTTGTTCTATAAATGTTTACTGCCAGGAACTGTGACTAAATGAATTTACGTCAGTAGATGCCAGTCGACGAGGAGAAGATTAACAGAAGTCTTATTCTGAAAGCTGCTATGAGAGTCTGCCTTGGCTATTGTTAACCTGCACGTGAATCTTTTAGATTTACCACAAAGGACAGGGGTTGAGTGCTGGCCATAAAGTTAATTAAGATAATATAACAAGATTACTGGGTAATTTTACAAATGGCCATCACTTTAAATATCACTTTTTGATCAATAATATATGAGAACATATTGTGTTTGAGGAAATGAGCCAAAGGAAGGTGGTGCTCATATTTCTTTATCTTGTGCTGTCTCGAATAAATAACTAGTAGGTGAAGCTGACTCTTGTAGGCCCCGGGTAACAGCCAAACTAAAGGAAAACATCAGTGCTATTCTCTCCCCCGGCTCACAGAAATACTGACTTCTTTTTTAGAGACACTGAGCCTCATCTAAATGGTTAAATCTTTAAAAAGAATGCCAGATGCCCAGCAAATGGAAGTTACAATGCCTAATCCACCTCCTCACATCTTCGTGCAAGACAATATTTACTCTGGGTTATGTGTTTGCCCGAACAACCATAGCCCAGCTTTAGCTGGTGGGAGTTCAGCTGCATCTTTGCCGTGCGTGTTTGCAAGACGTTATGAAGAACGAACTGAAAGTCAGAAGCTTTGTCAATGGTTAAAAATGTCTCACTAGGAAAGTATTAGCATTTGCACTTAAATCTCAGTTGGACTTCTATTTTTATTCCAGTTAATTTTAGCTCTCTTCTCTCTTCCTTCCTTTGCAAATGTAACCAATCTCACAAGCCATATGTGATAGTGAGTTTTGTTATTTTATAGCCCCATTTAGTTTAAATAATGGATTTATTCCTTACTGAGCTTCTGTGTACCAGGCAATGTGCTAGTTACTGAAGTCCAGAGCTGCCAAAATTGACGTTAAACAAAACAGGAAGGGGACTGATATTCCAAACAATACATAGAGCTTATTTGTTTTGAATCTGATGGAGTTATGTCAAGCATTATGTGTTATAAACAGTTATCTTCCTTTATAATATACCTGTAAGTCTCGCTATCATTTTTGTCATCCTTGAGCAACTGTTAGTAAAGTAAATGCTTTTGGGTCTCTCTCCCAAGTCCCCCGTACATTTCTCATAATTGCATTAGTTTCCTATTGCTACTGTAATACATTACCACATACTTAATGCCTTAAAACAACACAAATGCATTATCTTCCAGTTCTGGAGGTAGGTCGGAAGTCTGAAATGGGTCTCATGGGGCTAGAACCAAGGTGTCAGCAGGGTTGCATTCCTTTCTGGAGGTTTCAAGGGAGAATCTGTTTTCTTGCCTTTTCCAGTTTCTAGAGGCTGCTAATGTACGTTCCTTGGCTTATGGCCCCCTTGCTTCTTCAAAGCCAGCAGTGACCAATCAAGTCTTTCTCATGATGTTATGGACTGAATGTTTGTGTTGCCCCAAATTCGTATGTTGAAGTCCTAGCTGCCCAAGTGACTGTATTTATAGAATTGGGCCTCTAATGAAATAAAGGTTAAATGAGGTTATAAGGGTAGGGCTTGATCTAGTAGGATTAGTGTCCTTACCAGAAAAGACAGAGAGAGCTTGCTCCCCCATTTTTCTCTCTCTACTCAAATGCATGGAGGAAAGTTCATGTGAGCACACAGCAGAAAGGTGTCTGTCTGCAACCCAGAGGAGAGGTCTCACCAGACCCCAATTCTGCTGGCATCTTGATCTTGAACTTCCAGCCTCCAGAACTGTAAGAAATAAATTTGTGTTATTTAAGCCACCCGCTCTGTGGTGTTCTGTTATGGTAGCCCGAGCAGACCAGTATACCATCTCTCTGATCCTGGCTCTTCTGTGCCCCTCTTCCCCGCTTAAGGACACTTGTGATGATATTGGGTCCACCTAGATAATCCAGGATAATCTCCTTTTTAAAATTTAGCTGATTAGCAATTTAAATTCCGTCTGCAACCTTAATACCCCTATGTAACATAATGTATTCATGGGTTCTAAGGAGTAGGATGTGGGCATATTTGGGGAGCCATTATTCTGCCTACCACAATACATATTTTCTCGCTCTCTGCTTTCAGAGTTTAAGTGTTATTTACTCAGCCTTTTTCCTTTTGTTGCATCGTTTTGGGTGGGAGTGCTTCTTCTTTTCAGCAATTTGTGATTGAGAAATCAATTGTTTGCCTTCATGGTCCTATAAACAGATTATAAAGTCCTATAGTGGTTTTCAGTAACCTATGTCCTCTTAAACATCTTTTTGGCAACCCTCATCCTCATTTATCCTGGTATTCTTCTATGTAAGGCTGTCCTGGTTTTCCTCCTGGGTCTGCTGCTCTGCCTTTGTAGTTTCCCTTTGCCACGTAGAACCTTTTGTTCTCTTCTGAGAGCATTCTTTTCTCTATTCCATTTCAACATAGGCAGATAAAATTACATTTAAAGTTTTCCTCCAAATTATTGCGGTCACTCTTTTTAGCAATAAATCACAAAAATGTATAATGACTAAGCCATTTGTTGGTCATATCTAACTTTTTTCTGTCCATGTAGGTGTGTGAGCTTCCTTTTTATATTAACTATCTTATTTATGCTTTCTAGCGACAATTTTTTTAAAGTAAAGACCACACTTCGTTCAAATTTCTTTGGTTGTACCTAGAATACGTTTTCTGTCTGTGGATCCACATTCTATTTAGTCATGATGTCCCCTTAGGCTCCTCTAGTTGGTGACAGCTTCTCAGACTTCCCTTGTTTTGGATGACATTGACAATTTGATGAGTACTGGTAAAGGTAGAGTCCTTCAGTATGAGTTTGCATCATGTTTCCTCATGATTAGACCAGGGTCATGGGTTTTTGAGAAGGAGACTATGGAGGTTAAATGCCGTGCTCTTCACAGTGTATTAAGGGTGCATGCTATCAACGTGACTTATCAGTGGATGTTAACTCTGATGAGCTGGCTGATGTGGGGTATGTCAGGTTTCTCCACAGTAAAGTTACTCTCTTTCCTGCTTTCCATACTGTGCCCTTTGGAAGGAGTCACTGTGCACAGACCACACTTAACGAGTAGGCAGCTGTGCACTCCCTCTTTGAGGGCAGAGTGTCACAGAAATTATTTGGAATTCTGTGCAGGGGATTTCCCCCCTCCCTCCAACTTATTTAGTCATTTATTTTTATCAGTATTGACTCATGAACATTTATTTTATACTTTGAGTTATAACTCAATACTACATTATTGATTTTGTTGCTCAAATTGTTCCATCTTTGGCCACAGAAGTTCTTAAAGTTGGCTCCTGTGTCCCTTTGACATACCACCATCAGTTTGTTTTTGAGCACTTCCTTATTTTCTGGCATGACAAGATATCCCAGGATTATCCGGTATGTTTCCTGCTTATCACTAGAATAGTCATTTCTCCAAGGAGTTCTGGTTCTTTTCATTGGAGGATGAAATTAGAAACCAAGAGATGGGTGCCAGGGGTACTCATTGCTACTGGGATGTTGTTAGTTCTAAGCCCTTGCAGTCAGTGCACAGGGCTTGGAAATATACGGGTATATACTAACTGACGTACATACATACATCTATAATTATTTCTATTTATCCATCTGCATTTATATTAAACTGAATGTGAGTTCATACTGATGTCTCAAACTCTAATCAATCACTCCATGGATCATTCTAGCCTCCTCCTCTTGCTTCTCTGTAACCAGTTTTTGGGGTCCAGGTTTTGGTGATTATGAATAAGCCTGCTATAAACATTCACATATGCTTTTGTGTACATAAGTTTTCATATCATCATGGTAAATCCAGCAATTGCTGAGTCATATAGTAAGACAATTTTTAGTTTTATAATAAAGTACAAAACTGTCTCTAAAGTGACTATACCATTTTGCATTCCCACCAGTAATGAATGAGAGTTTCTGTTGCTCCACATTCTTGCCAGCAATTGGTACTGTCAGTTTTGTTTTAATTTTAACCATTCTGATAGGTGTGTAAGAGTATCTGATTGTTGTCCTCTTAGCCACATCTGGAAGATGTGCTAAGCAGCTATAAATGGTCAAAAGAAGAGAAGAGAGAATGATGGTGGTGGTGTATATGCTTTAATGTGGATAATTAGTTTTGGGATAATCAAATTTTCTACATTGTATTATTTATTCCACTTATTTTCCAGGTCTGGACTCAATGAGAACATTACAGTTAGGAAAGTGGGACCTTTATAAATCATACTAAGTTGGAAATTTACTGTTATACATATATGCACATGTCTTCATTTTTCTTTATCTATCTATGTACAAGTCCAACTCCACTTACTAGTTGAGCAAAAAGAAAAAAAAAAGCATAGCGATCTAAGTGGTTAGCTGTAATGGATCAAAGATGGCTGCACACGTTTTGTTACCCCTCACATTGAGAAATGGAGTCTAATTTCATTCCCCTTGAATTTAGACTGGTTTTGTGGCTTGTATGATCAATGTATGCATTGCAAGTGACATTCTGGGACTTCTGAGGCTAAATCAGAAGAAGCCTTATACATTCTGTCCAGGACTCTTAGGACGTTTTCTCTGGGAATCCTAGACTGCTAAGTAAGATACTTGACTACTCTGAGACCATCCTATTGCAGAGACCACATGTAGGTGCTGCAGTCAGCTGTCCAGCTGAGCCTATGCTTCTAGCCATTCCCACCAAGATTCCAGAAATGTAGTGAAGCTGGCTTGGGCTCTCCGGAGCAGCCCAGCCACCTGCTGAATACCATCAAGTGCCTTCTGTCAATGCCTTATGGCACAGAAGAATTGCTCAGACAGCCTCTTCTTGAATTCTTGATCCATCAAATTATAATGAGTGATAAAACAGTTGTTGTTTTAAGAGATGACCAGAATGGTACCCAATAGCTTTCTAGATCTGAAAGTGAATCACACAGTATGTGTTAAGGCTCATCCTATGAGAATTTACAGCAGCCAGAGAGCCGATGCATGCATCATTCTATTAAAAGGACTGCATTTTCAGACCCTGCCAGTACCTTTAATCTTCACATACACAGCTGCTTACACGAAATGAAATATATCTTCTTTATTAAATTTCTACATCTTTCTCTGATAGGAGCTAGAGTTCTCTAACAAATATTGACTATAAAAACAGAAGGTCTAATCTCATCTGTGACATAAAATTAGTGTATACTTTTCACTATTAAAATGAAAGTTTAATGAAAAATTATAATCTTCCTTTCAAAAATGAGTTGCCCTTGTATTCCCTTTCATTCATATTAAAAACGCACACAAAGCTCATTTTTTTGCCTCTGTGGAAATGTATTCATTAGCAAGTCATGCTATGATGTGGAATTTGGAAAAGTTTTCACAATGAAAAACCATATGGCCAAAAATTCATTTTAAAATAAAGAAGCTCAAAGTCACAGATATTGACACAACATGAGTGTCTCCTTGAGTCACCTGGTTACAATGACACACTGTAATGAACAAGAAAAAATACTCTTAAAAATAGCACTAAATTCTCCTCCAAGAAAAGATGAAAATACTGTCTCATTAAAGTGTTAAAAAATTAGATATTGTGAAGGCATTTACTAAAAGATTCTAGTACAAGAGGAAGGAAATATAATGGGATCTAGTTAGTTTTTAATGAAAAAGCAATAGAACTAAACCTAATTAATTATGATAACTTGAATTGTGGATGACCTGCAGTTTAACTTTCTATTCTGGAGAACAGAAAGGTTTGCTTAAAAAAGTTGATAGTATAAATAAGACTGTAGCAGAAATGCTTAACTAACTTAAGGTTAAGGGAAATTGTTTTCAAGATCAGATGCTAATTCACAGGAAAATGACATATTTTGATTCCTTCTTAGGTTTGAATTCCATCAGAGCAGATCCCAGATGGATGCCTGATGGGTTAATATAGTTTGATTAATTATCTATGGTGGAAAAAACTAAACTTGCATTTTAAAAAATGCAATATACCTCGTATAGGTATTTCCATTTGTCAGACTTAGTGAAGTAGTTGGTATCTCTAGAAAGCTCGATATTGGGCTGATTGTCTGATATTAGAACCTGAAGAGTAAGTATGTACATTTGGCAAAGGAATGTTTCTGGAACCTTATTCATAGGATAGGGAACGGCATGGTTCGTGAGAAAGTGATCCTGTGCATCATTTAATAAAGGACGGCTTGAGCTTCTCGATGAGGTGATTCGATGTCAGGCACCATTTCAGGTTAACTGGAACCATGTCAGTAACAGAGTCAGTTGCCAACTGACTCAGTCCTTAGCCAAACTGTGACATGAATAAAGTGTGTGTTTTTAGACCTATTAGCTTTCCCAGTGGTTCTTGCCTACTCCTCTGTCAAGGGTATCTACTGCCTTCCTGATTCCCAGCTCACTCTTTCCTTCTCCAAAATTTATAATTCTCTGTATCGGATTTTGTCAGCTAATGGAAAAATCATGTCTGAGTGTAAATATACTCAGTGTTTTCATTTTTTAGCTATAATTGCATCATCAAGAAGAGCCGACTATTTTAATACGTGGATTTTCGAGTTAGATACACCCGAACTTGAATCTCAGTAATTCAGTTTACCTTAGAGCAGTGTTTCTCAATATTCATATGCATATAAATCACCTGGAAATCTTATTAAAATGTAGATTCTTATTCGGTCATCTGGGGTTGGGCCTGAGAGTCTGCATTTCCAACAAATTAATAGGTGACGCTGTAGCTGCTATTCCGTGGACTGTACTCCAAGTAGCAAAAACCTTGACTGTGTTACCTGCCTCTGTTTCCTCACCTGTTACTTGAAAATAATGCCTAACCTCCTACAGTTGTTGCAGGTGTTGTATGAGTTGCCTTATGCAAGGTGCCTGGTACAGTTCCCTCCAAGAATCATCTAATGCGCTATGGTAGTGGTGGTAGTAGTATGATGATAATAAGAGTTTTAATAATACGTTGGAGAATTTCAGGCTGAAGGTTTTAGAAATAAGTTTTAGGTGTAGAGTCTTCCTTGGATACCAAACGCTGCCCTCAGAAGCAACCCATCAAACCACCTGCACCTAGAGCTTTCCCTGATGGACCCAGCAGCACCTGCATTGTTCCACAGTTGTCCTCCAATAACTTTCAAGATCACAGAGGCTTCTGAGAGATCATGTCTAGGCTTTGTGGTCCAGTCACCACAAGATACTAGCTGTGAATTAACATTTTCTCTTATAGCTTGACTTAGATGTTTTAAGCGGAGAATTCAGGGGTTGGGGGAGACATGGGAGAGGGATTTTGTTTTATTTTGTTTGTTAGTATCTACAGGTCTGGAGAACTCTTTGAGTATTTCAGGAAAGGGAGGACTCAAGTGCAACTTTACAATCCTTCTAAGCATTAATAAAATTCTATGTGGGAGATAGAAGTACGGCATGATGTTCATTGCACCCTTATCTCAAGGGGTCTCCAAGAACTTAAGATGGAACCGTCTCTCTTCCCTTGGTGAGAGATAGTGGCTGGGAAAGGTTATGAACCACTTCTTTACTGTCTTTGGTTGCTTACACTACTCTGTAATTTCAGGAAACTCTGCATATAATTGCCTCGATGCTGAACAAGCAGAATAGAGAAACAAAAGAAGGAAGGTGATATGACCAATACTTGGCTGTGTCACTGGAGTCTTACTGTCCATGTTTTATTGGCTGATTTTTCAGGAAAACACTTTTTCTCTTGGGTCTTTTTTCGGTTTCAGATGCTATTTCTAAAAGGTCACTTATTTGTCATATCACTACTACTGCATATTAAAATGCAGAATTCATCAAATTAGAATAAGCTAAAAAATATTCCAGCAGTTCACTCAGTACACATTTTTAATATTATTTTTAAGATTAATATGTTTAACGGCACAGGTAGTATTGACGACTTGAGTATCTGTCAAAATTTTCATTTCTGTGGCAATGGTTATCTTTCATAACCCATTTGAAATAGCCTTCATGGTCCCTTTAACTTCAAGAGGATATGGCTTCCTTCTTGGATTTTTTTAAGGGAAGCACTACAAGTCTTTGATTTTCTGCAGTACCGCTTGAAAGATGAAGATGTCAAGATGGATAACAGCTAATGAACTGAATGCTCAATAGTTCATCACCTTGGTTTTTCCTGAAACCATTTCTTGTCCTTGCTTGGTAAATTGAAATCACTTAATTTTGTTGCAGTACCTGACAGGAGTCAGATCCTCCAAAATATCCAGACAGAAGTAAATTCTTTTAGCATCACAAACCTGTTGTCCAGGACCGTTAGGCCAGTGGATTAAGGTATATAAAAGAGGAGACCATGGTCATGTTTCATCTGGCACTGGTTGGCTCCCTTCTGATAAAAAGTGCTCTAGGACCATATATCCTCTCACCTTCTCATTTGAAGAAGGAACGAGGTGAGAATTGTGCATATATCAGCATAAATGGATCTCTACTCTTGGAAAAATAGCTCAGACAGTAAGTCCACTCATGATTGGCAAGTCATATCATTTTGGTGTATAAAGTGTGTTTCCAATTTTCATGTTCATTCAAAGGCATATTTTGTAGTGAGGTGGATGGACCTAGAGTCTGTCATACAGAGTGAAGTATGTCAGAAAGGGAAAAACAAATACCGTATGCTAACACATATATATGGAATCTAAAAAAAAAAAAAAAAAGGTACTGATGAACCTAGTTGCAGGGCAGCAATAAAAATGTAGATGTAGAGAATGGACTTGAGGGCACGGGGTGGGAGGGGGAAGCTGGGACGAAGTGAGAGTAGCATCGACATATATACACTACCGAATGTAAAATAGTTAGCTAGTGGGAAGCAGCAGCATAGCACAGAGAGATCAGCTCAGTGCTTTGTGATGACCTAGAGGGGTGGGATAGGGAGGATGGGAGGGAGGCTCAAGAGGGAGGGAATATGGGGACATGTGTATGCATATGGCTGATTCACTTTAGTTAGTACAACAGAAACTAACACAGTATTGTGAAGCAATGATACTCCAGTAAAGCTCTATTAAAAAAATAAGGCAGGGCTTCCCTGGTGGCGCAGTGGTTGAGAGTCCGCCTGCCGATGCAGGGGACACGGGTTCGTGCCCCGGTCCGGGAAGATCCCACGTGCCGTGGAGCGGCTGGGCCCGTGAGCCATGGCCGCTGGGCCTGCGCGTCCGGAGCCTGTGCTCCGCAACGGGAGAGGCCGCAACAGTGAGAGGCCCGCGAAACGCAAAAAAAAAAAATATAATAAAATAAAATAAGGCATATTTGAATTATAAAGTGGCATGTACCTTGTATTGTTTTCTAAACCACTGAAGTGGTTCACATAAATAGAGCAACTAAGTAATACCAATTGTTTTCTTTTTATGTGACATCTTGGCATAAACTGTATTAAAGGAAATAGCGTTAATCGAGATTTTGATATACCTAATGCGGCATCAGCTTTAGCTATAAATTACAAAGCATCATTGTTTGTTATTCACAGTCTATAATATTCCTTAACTACCAAGCTTTATTAGTATTAAATGTGAGGCTTTTCTAGATACATCTATACAGTGTTATATCAACTGAATGAAGACTATAATGGTCACTTAAACAGTTCTTTGGTTTATAATCTTGATGTCATAAAGATCATAATACCTAAAGTTTGAATGGCACTTTCCAATTTGCAAAATGCTTTTGTAAATATAACCCAGATAAAATATATAGAGGTTATGGAGTTGTTGCCCATATTTTTAGATCAGAAAACTGAAGCTCAGAGAGTTAGATGACTTGTCTAAAATAACATAATTAGTAAGTGTCAGAAATGGGATTTTATCAATTTAACATCATTTATTGAGTATTTACTATATGCTTGTCACCATATGTAAACGGTCAGAAATCTTATGGTCTAATGAGGGAGAGAGAAATTCAATAAATAATTACACAAAAGTATTATAATCACACATGTTGATAAATGTTTCAAAGGGAAAGTAAAGTGTGCTCTGAAAGAGAATGGGTGCCTCATTAAGAGTGTGGGTTAGGCAAGGACGAAGTTTAAGGAGTGACGTGTATGGTCTGGGTCACGTGATTGAGGGAGAGCCAATGGTTGCCAAGGTTGGGAGGGGCCACACATATTAGAGATTGGACAGAAAGACAGCGGAAAGCACGTGCAGGGCATTGCTGGGCATGTCACAGAATTTTAATTTCATGTAAGTTACACGGGAAGTAGGGGAACCACAGGTATTCTGCTTCCAAGTTTAGTGCCCATTTCCATCATACACCATCATTCTTTGGTTGTGCCCTCATAGAATTCTTATTCTCTTGTCTTTATTTGCCTAGTGTCTAAATATACTATTTTCCATATAGACTATCTGTATCTGGGAGTTTGATCTGTCGGTTGCCATAACCTGTGGCTCCTGCATTTTTTTTTTTTTTAACTTTTGCAAAGACATAATTCAGGCCAGGAGATTAATATCAGGTTCTAAGAAGGCTGTGTTTAAATCTCTGTGAACTTCAGTCATGTGGAATTCAGCTTAGATTTTGACATAAGCTCTTCATTGTATTAAACAAGTGGTTGCATAGTGCTTTGGATCAAAATGGAATGTGCTGACCAAAGAGGGAATTATTTTTTAAGACATGGGATAATGCCCTTGACTGTCATCTTTTTCTCTTGCCTCCATGCTCATTAATCAGTCCTAACAGCTTGTATCTAGATGTTGAACAAGTCTTTGGCTTTAAAGATGGCCTAACCCTTTTAGAGGTGAGTTTGTGTGTATGTTTTAAAGCAGAGAAATGTATTCACTTTGAAGTTGTTTGCTTTAAAACAACCCAGGCTTCTGTCTTTTGAATTAATTTACTAAAATTTTAGAGAAGCATTTAGGACACATAGATGGAATCCTCCCCATACTTTTTGTTTTCCTGAGGGAATCTGTTTCTGTATCAAATGGCATTTTGAGACCAGTGCTTACAAATCACCTGAGACCAAATCTATAATAAATCTAAATCTTTGGAAAATTTCACATTTTCAAAGAAATTAAAAAGATATTTTAAAGATAACTATTCAATTTAATTTCAATAATAATTTATCATTACAAACATTTTTTATGGTTATCAAAATACTCCACAATGTACCAGTGATAACAGTTCCTAGGCATTTGGAACTTGGCTAATAGATTTTTATTGTAGTTCCTGAGCCCTGCTTTTAACCTGGAATATTCCTGGTGAAATGGGGGAGATTTAAGTTGGTATCAAGAAGGTCTTTACTTTTAAAGAGTAGTGACCTGTAGGAATTAGACTTCATTTTCTACAGGCTTGTTCTTTCACTAAAGCATAGCTTGAGTAAATCCAATATATAAATAATTTACTAATAATCCGCACTGTGAAGGCATTCATTTTTCTTTTATTTGAAACATCAATAAGTTTCATATATTCATATTTGAAGGACAACGTGAACTTTTATAGGGAAATAGGCTACACACTAAAAGTAATTTTGATTTTGTCAGCGTTATAATTCTGTTTCTTTTGGTTCTTCCCTCTTATGCTTATGAACAATAATAGTTTTAAAAATCATCATAATATCTATGTTGTGAAATACTTTGAAGCTGTTAATCTTATGATTTCAGTGTTTTAAAATTTAAGCCCCAGCAGTTAATTCTATCATAGCCTTGTCCATTAAGATTTTTTAGCTGAGCATCCTGCATTATCTTTAGGACAACTGAGTTATCAGTTCTCCTATGACTTTTTTCTGGACGTTATTTTTTGTTTGTTGGTTTGAACCATTTATGACCATAGATTTCCTTTCATGTTTAGCAGAGAAGACAAATTGAACCAATAAATTTAAAAATATTGTATGTATTTAAAAATAGCCTCAAAAGTTTTTGTTGTTACTGTTTGTTTTTCCAGAGTCTTCTCCTTGGTGTCACACTGTCAGGGAGATGCCTTCTTGCTCAGGGTGAGCTCTCTTTGGCTAGACTGTTTCCATTGGCTTACACACCGATGTTTTCCCCCAGTTGGCAGTCAGTTGCCTTCTACTGCCCCTCTCAAAATCCATCTTAAAAACTCATCTGTAGGTTAGATATGAGGATACTATCCAGGTTTTTCCTTTTTTTATTTCTCTTTTGCTCAGAAACAGTTTTCCAAAGGTCATGGAAATGGCAGTGTGAGTGGGGATTGGGCGGTGAGTATGTCTACATTACTCAGATATACATTATTCAGCACCACTTTACTGACATTTATGTAGATGTGCCTCTGTTGGCACTTCCTGGTTCTGGCTCTTACCATTCATAGGACAGTCTGATCTCTGAGTACTTCCTTTCACCCCTCCAGGTATGGCACAGGGACCTGTGAGCAATCCCTTCTTTCCAAAGCTAATCTAGGGCAGATCTCTCACACTGTGGCCAGTGGACCTTTGCAGCAGAATTCCCTGGATTGCTTTTGAAAGTATTTCCTGGCCACCTCTCAGACAGAATGAATCAGAATCTCAAGTGTTGCAGGACTGGTGCTCTGCATTCCTCCTATATCTCTCCAAGTGGTTTGTGGACACACTATAGTTCGATGACCAGTATTGGATTGAGTGTTTGTGTCCTGCTCAGTTTCATATGTTCTAGCCATAGCCTGCAATGTGATGGTATTAAGAGGGGGTATTGGGGAGGTAATTAGGCTTAGATGAGGTTATTAGGGTAGAGCCCTCATAATGGGATTGGTGCCCAGGTAAGAGGGGCAGACACCAGAGCTTCCTGTCTCCATCATGTGAGGATACCGCAAGAAGGCAGCCGTTTGCAAGCCCTCACCAGAACTCAGCCCATGCTGGCACCCTGATCTCAGACGTCCCAGTCTCCAGAACTGTGAGAAATAAAGGTCTGTTGTTTAAGTCACCCAGTTGATGGTATTTTGTTACAGCAGCCCAAGCAGACTAGGACAGCCAGGGTCCTAGGGAAAACTTCCCATATCTAGACATAAGAGGTAGTTTCATCTTTTAGGATGAGAATGAAGACCTGGGGTACAAAGAATGGTTACTTGGAGATTAGTTCTTGCATACAGTTGCTGTCTCAATTTTTCTACTGTAGAGACTATTGTCTGTTATCAGGTGTCTTTGTACCCGTCCTTTATTACCCCTCAAACTGCTCCTTCCACAAGCTGCGTTTAGTGCAGAAAAGTTTTCAAAGCATGTCTCAGGTGTTGGATTTAAACTCTTAAATGTCCTGATTCCTAGCCTGCCCTTGGCTAGCCAAGAGATTGTGTAAGACTCCTTATGTTTCTGCAGAGTTAATTAAATTTGCCTTACCATTAAATTTGAGACTATCATGTGACCTCCCAGTGTGCATTAAAATTAACAACATCCCTTTAGTCTTCAACACAAAATCATATCCTTTTTTTGGAGGTTCTGCAAAATTCATGAACTATCATTGAATTTTCTGAAATTAAAACAGCATGTTGACAAATGGCAGTAAATATGATTTCTGGGGTGATGCGGCCATTCAGCATATGCTGTAGCTTTTAATTCTTGGTTATTACCATTAACCAGGGAATCAGTGCAAAATGCTTGAGAAAGCGAACTAATAGAAGAGCATTTTCTATAAAATGGAAGTACCAAAAGTACATGTTTCTTCCTAAGTTTTGTTGGGAATCATAGTCACATGGTGTGGAAAATTGAAAGTCTGCCGCCACTTTGCTCTTCCTTCTTTTACAATAAAGGTTTCATACTCAATAGCTTCTTAGTTAGTATCAGGGCTATACTTGATGGTGTAACATATAAATCTAAGTTAAAAAGTGAAAAGTTTAGGTAAACAAATTATTTAATTATAAGTTAAGAAAAAAATAAGTTGTTATCTCAACTCAGCTTTATCATGTTTGATTGTATTACGTTTCTTCTTGCTTTAACTGAATGGAGATTGAGTTTAGATACTGAATACATAAATAAGTTTAAGAACAGTCTAAATATATTCAAGCAAGATGCATTCCAAATTATGATAGGTGGAAGGTGTTTGGATGCCCATTCCTTGCTTTATGAGATTATATGCTACAGCAATTATCCCTTCCAGTGTGAACCATTGTCATGACAGAGCACAGGAATCTGATCCACTCACTATGGCATTATTTTGGAATACAGTATGGTGTGTGTGTACCAGCTCCTGGACAAAAGAGAGGCAGTGATCTAGGTTTAGTCATGACTCTGCCCCAATCTTGAGGTTCTTTGGGCTTTTGGCACATAGTAGGTACATGACAAATGCTTGAACGTGGATTTATACAGTTATGAAAGCCTATACTTCTTATTGAGATGGCTTTCTCCCCTGCCAAGGAAAAAGACAACTACTCTACTAAACTTCCAGAGATGGAAACTCTTAAAACGAAATAGAAAAGAAGTTCAACTGTTCAAATATAGTATAACACACAAGGGATTATTTTATCTATGGACATTTCATTTGTGTGTAACTATTTCAAAGTTTTGATTTTTAAATCAATGTTTAAGTTTCCATTTTGTAAGTTTTCATTTAAAGGTACAAATTCAGAGTCTGTTCTTGGCCTGGTTCTCTCATTTTTACAAGGTCTTGTAACAGTATTTAAGTACACTTCCAAAAGCATAGGCTTTTTGCCATCTTCTGAGGCCGTTTGTGGCGAGACCTCTGGACTTGAACTGAGAAATCTGGTAATCTGCCACTTATTAGCTGTGTGACTCTGGACAAGTTGTTTAATGTCTCTAAACCTTAGGTTTCCTATTTAGTAATAAAGAAACAGTAATAAAGAACAAAATAGTAATAAAGAAAATAATAATACCTCATTAATTTGTTGTACATTTTAAAGGTCATGTTGTGTAATTGCTTTCTAAACTCTGATGCAGCAACAGACATGAAGGACTGCCCAAGTGGCCTTCCCAGGTTCTGCTGTTTTTAAACTAGTCTCATGAGAAAGAGGGGGCTCCTGGAGAGAGTTATGTAGTACAGAGGTTTTTATGACTCTATTCCTAATGCTCGTTCAGCTCACTTTGTTGTCTTCCATAATTTCACTACATATGGATTAAGGAGGGAGGATACAATATGATGGGACTGCTAAGTCATGAAATCAGAAATATTTCAAAATATTTCTTAGTCTCTAACCAAGAAGGTAAATAAAAATCTTATATTCCATTTTTTTTCTAAAAAAAGATACTTGCACTGGTATCTCAAGCTATATTGCATAGATAATTCTATAGGTTTGGGACAGGTGCCATTAGCAGTGCTTATTGTGACACGCCAAATAGGGCGTCAGAGGCTGAGCCACAGGCTGTGGCCAGATGCAGCCCTTTAATGGGATGTGTTGGCCTGCCAACAAGCACAGCCCTTTATATGGCAAGGCACCCTTCTCCCAGTCAACCACATGGGGAAGTGAGAGGGAGAGCTGGCATCATAAGACAGTAATAACTTCCTGGGAAGTAGATCAATGAACTTTTGGAGTCAAGGGTGTTTTATTGATCGACTTGTTCTTTGGCTCCTTTCTTTCCTCATATGTGCCTGTGATTTATACATAAAATATATTTTTTATTCATACCACAATGCCAAAGCCATGATTGAAACCAACTGTGCAACATCCCCTTGTTATTAATTCACCCAGACTGTCTGTCATTGGAGAACATGCAGTGACTCACTGAGGGATGAGCATTGGTGACCCCAGCCTGGGAAAGAATAACAGTCGCAGTGATGATGAGAATTTCAACATGAAATACCTTCCTTAGTCTTGTGGAAAAATGAATAGAAGTATTTTTAGAAGTCCTTTTTTTAATAGATACATTTATTTATTTATTTATTTTTGGCTGCCTTGGGTCTTCATTGCGGTGTGCGGGCTTCTCGTTGCGGTGGCTTCTCTTGTTGCAGAGCTCGGGCTCTAGGGACACGGGCTTCAGTAGTTGTGGCGCACAAACTTAGTTGTTCCACGGCATGTCGAATCTTCCCGGACCAGGGGTCGAACCCGTGTCCCCTGCATCGATTGGCAGATTCTTAACCACTGCACCACCAGGGAAGTCCCGAAATCCTGCTTGATTATTTGTGACGTGCAATCTAAACAAATAAGGTGTTCTTTTTATGCAAATAGAAATTTAAGACAGGTTCCCTTTTGTATTCCCCAGCCCCTGCTACACACACACACACACACACACACACACACACACACAGAAGATATAAATATATTCTGTCTAGAAATCCCGGAAACCCACCAACCACTAGCACTCTTGGTTAATATCCACCATGCTGTAAGTGGTGATTGGCAGTGACCCAATCCCTTAGTCATTATCACTTTTCCTTAGGTGAGGATGGGGGTACATTGTGACACAGAAAACACCATTGAGGAGTTTCTGGGAATTGACTCCTTGATAGATGGCAGAATAAGCTCAGAAATGTCGAGAGATGTACTGGAGAGGCTGCAGGACCAAACAAATAAGTCTCCTAATTCCTCAGCCATAACGGTAGGACAGTTTGCATCTAACCCGTAGTTCTCCAATGGCCGTACCAGAGGGCTGCTGACTAATGGATTGCTACAGACTGTGTATGTAAGTCCCCAGTTGTGTGTGGCAGACCTCTGTTCTGCTTTTTCCTGTTTTGTTTTGTTTTTTCTCACTGCATTTGGATCTCATGTTTAAGATGAGGATAAACAAGATATGCTCATCAAATTTGCAGATGGGCAGGATGGCAAACTCAGGGCCTGGAATGCAGTTGCTTTTTAATTCTTGTATACTTTAGGTTAAGGTTTAAGCTGCTATATTAGAGCCTCCAATATACAAGCAGTTTTCTTTTAAGCAAATGAAGCTTAAATTGCAAGTGTAACTTCCAGTCACATTCCGTTGGCAAGAACACGGCTACACCTTGTAGGGAAATGCAGTCTCTTCACCTCTCCACTATAAAATACAGTAGCCATGGCCCTATGAGGCTGCTGAGCCCTTGAAATGTGGCTGGTCTGGATTGAGATGTGCTCTGAGTGTAACATACATGTCGATTTCAAAAACTTAGAGTGAAAAAAGAAAGCATGCCATCTCAGTATGTTTTATATTAATTACGTGTTGACATGATCGTATTTGGGATATATTGGGCTAATTAAGATATGTTATTAAAGTGAATTTCACCTCTTTTTAAAAAATTTCATTTAATGTGACCAATAAAAAATCCAAAAGCACGTTCGTGGCTCCTATAATATTTCTGCTGCCTAGTGTTGCATCTAGCTGATGGCCAGGAACCCAGATGAACCTGCTATACTATAGAAGAAGAGAAAATGGATTGAGGTGACAGCTAGCCCTCTATCTCACTACAGTACCTTCCGTGTCTCACAGAAGTTTAGTGCTTGCTCAGTATTTGTTGATTCAACGAATAATTGAATTACTGTGTTTGGATCCCAGAATATATCAGTCTTGAGTGATGGGCCAAATGCAACAGAGTGACATAGCGTGTCTTAAGTTTTATCTGTACAACTACGGGACTGGGGAAGAACAGCTACAGCAATATATTTATATAGAAACTTGGGGACCCATGTGTGTCAATTATGTGATGTGGCCACCACAAAATCGAATGCAATTTTAGACTGCATTAATAAAAATCAAAATCTGTTCTTCCAAAAAACAGATGACGTTCTTGACCTACTCTTTACTTTGTTGAGTTTACAGCTATAGTGGCTTAGTAGGTTTGGGAGGTCCTCCTGAAATGTAAAATAAGTCTTACTTCACAAGGCGAAACTTTAGATCTCTGGTAGGATTGTTTGGAGGATATGTTCAGTGTATGACTCCTATAAGCTATTTTATGGAGATGTTTAGAATGCAGTTGTATATATGGCTATAAAAATTAGGAGAGAGAAATGTGTTGAAGGTGTATATGTGGGAATTGTCTGTAAATGGATGGCCAGTAACACCAGAGATGGAGCTGCAATTGTGCCAGAAGAGTGCATAGTTAGAAATCAGCACTGACATGTACAGGTAGGATATCAGAAAAGGAGCCAGGGGAGGGGACTGAGAAAAGCATCCAGAAAGGTTAGTAATAAATCAGGCAACTGTGGCGTCGTTGCTGCTGAGCACACGTGTCGAGAAGGAGAGAGTACTCAGCAGTGTCGAGGCTGCCATGTGGTCCAAGAAGTTTCTTTTAAATCAAACAACCAGAGAGTTCTTGGTGTCCTTGATAAGAGCAGTTTCACTACACTGACAGGGAGTGAAGCCACTGAACAGGGGATCGCAAAGCAAGAGAAAAGAGATGAAGTGAGGTCACAGAGAGGAGATTAATTCTTGCAAAAAGTTTTGCTCTGACATATTGCTATCATGAATCTCTTGATGTGATGTCCCGAGAAGGACACAATAAAAAGATCTGTGGTTTCCTTGCTAAAAATGCAAGAAATTTTCAAATTGTAACCCTGAGAAAATAACAGACAACCCCCAACTGATGGACAGTCTACAAAATAACTGATTAATTCTCTTCAGAAGTGTTAGGTCATGACTAGGGTAGACAAAGGAAGATTACAGAGCACCAAGAAGAAATAACAACTAGTTGCAATGTGGGATCCGGATTGGGTCCTGTAACAGCAAAATGATGTTAGCGGAAAAACTGGCAAAACTTGTATAAGGTCTGTAGTTTAATAGTCTTGCACCAGTGATAATTTCCTGGTTTTGATCCCTGTACCATGGTTATGCAATGTAGTAAACATTAGAGGAACCTAGGTGAGAGGTATATGGAAACTTTCTGTACTACTTTTGCAGTTTTTCTCTAAGTGTAAAGTTAGTTCAGAAAAAGAAAAGTTTTAAGTTTTGCTCTGAAGGGAAGGACGGGGGTTGGGGATGATGGCTGGAAAGAATATGAGGCTGAGGAGGATTCAAAATTAGCAATAGTTGTGAAAATGATCGACAATATTTTCTAAGAGCTTTGTGGAAATTTTTCACTCAGTGTTCATAACTATGCGACGGAGGAAACGGCGCTGTTTTGTTGTTGTGATCCTACATTTTCAGATGAGGAAAAGGAGACATGAACAAGGTTAAACATGATCACAAAGCAGTAAGGGGCAGAGCTGGGATTTGAAGCTAATTTCTTAAGTCACTGCATTCAATACTGTCTTTGAAATTGGAGAGAAATTAGGTGTGCTTAAATGCTCGTTAGATGGGGAGACAGAGACAAGTCAAGAAAAAGAGGGAGTAGAAGATAGAGGATGGAATTCAGAATATGAGTGGAATATAGACTTGGACCCGAAGGGGGGACACTATGATAAAGAATAAGTAAAAAGGTAGGAAATGTGTAGATGACTGGCCGGAGACTGAGAAAGTTCTTCTCAGTGGTTTTTAATTTCTTTGTGAAGTAGGAGGGGAGGTTGGAAGTTTGAAATAGTAGAAGGGTTTTAGGAGAGCCAGTGTAGGGAAAAGGGGAGGGAGCTGGTAATGTATATGCAGGGTAGCCAGGGTGTGCTGAGAAGGAGCTGGTGAGACCACATACCCGTGGTTCCATCATCTCTGCGGTGGACAGCTTTCTCCGGTGTGTTCTGTAGGCTGCAGACTGTTGAGTTTATCCAAGATGGAGTTTATGCAGGGTCGGTGCCACAAAAATAATTGATCAAGGAAGAGAATGATGTTAAGAGTAAAATGGGTAGACTCAAATCTGACTAATGGGAATGGGGTGAAGACAGGGTGGGACTGATAGGGAGGAGTTAGAGCAGTCAGTGCATTTTTTCAGTTCATATTTCTCTGATAACTAGTGACTGGTGAATGCTTTTCATATATTTATTGGCCATTTTTATTTCTCCTTTTTTGTATATTGTCGGTAACTGTCTTTTGTTTTTCCAATAGGGAATTTTTTTCCTTTCCAGCTATTTATTTATTTATTTTAATTGAAGTATAGTTGATTTACAATGTGTTAGTTGCTGGTGTACAGCAAAGTGATTCAGTTGTATGAATGGATAAAGAAGATGTGGTATATATATATATATACACAGTGGAATACTACTCAGCCATAAAAAAGGATGAAATAATGCCATTGCAGCAACATGATTGGACCTAGAGATTATCATACTAAGTATAAGTCAGAAAGAGAAAGACAAATACCATATTATATCACATATATGTGGAATTTAAAATATGACCCAAAAGAACTTATTTATGAAACAGAAACAGAGTCACAGACATAGAGAACAAATTTATGGTTACCAAAGGGGAAAAGGGTTGGGGGAGGGATAAATTAGGAATTTGGGATTAGCAGATACAAACTACTATATAAAATAGATAAGCAACAAGGGAATTTTTATTCAACCAACAGATATGTTTCACATATTTTTTTCAATTTTGTGGTTTGCATTTTTGTTTTCTTTCTGTAAGATTTTATTTGGACCTGTAGATCCATGTCATCCAAAAGAGCAGCCATTAGCTATAAGTGACTATTAAATTTAAAAGTAATTTGAATTGCAGTTAAATTGATTAAAATGAAATAAAATTAAAAATTAAGTCTTGTAGTCTCCCTAGTTAAATTTGTAGTGTCCCGTATCTACGTGGCTAGTGGCTACTGCATTGGAAAGTGTAGCCAGGGGACATTTCCATCAATGCTGAAAATTACATTGGGCAGCACTGCTAGAGAATTATTTTTTAATTGGAAAAGCCGTCACTGCTTTCCTGATTGATGTCTGCCTTTGGAGTCATACCTAGGAAGGCCTTTTCCATCCTTCAACATAATATAAATGTTAATTTTTATTTTTTTCTAGTATTTCTGTAGTTTTTTTTAAAAGCTATTTACATTGTTTAATGTATCTGGAATATATGCTTTTGTATTGTATGAGCTAAAGTCTGACTCATAGTCTCTTCAAACTTTTTACCACCAATCCCAATAACATTAAATGAAGTTGAAATGACATCTTTTAATGGATACTGAAATCATTTAATGGATACTTAAATATTCATAGTTTATTTATTGAACATCTATTATATTACTTTGATTTGTCCATTGGAATCAATTTCACCTCAATGCATATTTATCAAGGAGATAAATACAATAAAGACTAAGACATGATTTATAGTTTAGCAAGGAGGTAGTAGACAGAATAAATGTTTATAATATATGTGAGTTTATTGATAGGAATACGAGAAAGTCCAGTGTTATTTCAAAGATGATTAAAGTGGGCTATGTGTCTCGGGAGTTGTGAGGAGGTGAGGGTTAATGTGATGTGATATGTATGTGTGTGAACAGGAGGGGGGAGTGGAAAAGAGGAAGGAGGGAGGAGTACGGAGAGGAAACATGATAAAGTGTATGAAACTAAATTGTGAAATAGTTTGTGTGTGACACTCTAGTTTATTAGCCATCTGAAGATTTGTTCCCTAAGAGGATAGATCTTCTGGGTTGTTCTGCCAAGCATCAATGACTGGGTGGGTGGACACAGAAGCAGGGAGCCCCCTCAGATAACCAGTCTAGTTATAATTCAGGCGAGAGCTAAGGAGGGCCAGAACTAAGGCATTAGCGGTGGGCTGAATTAGAGAGACTTTTAGGAGATAGAAGTGACAGGAGTTGGTAATAATTGGTTGTGGAGGGAATCGCTGACTGAGTGATATTCCAAGGTCTACCTGCAGACTAGAGTAAAGCATGCCTCCAGTTGTGCCAAAAACGAATCAGTTTCCTGACATGGGGAAGCTGAATATTAGGCCATATGCCATTCACCTTACTACTGTCGTTTCCTTGTCAGAGTTCTCAGTTAACTTGGTGTGATTTCCTTCAGTTTGAGTATAGTTGGAATTTAGCTTCCAAGAGTGAATATCTTAATGCTGGAGAAAAATTTACTTACCTTGGTTCATCATAATGCCAAGATTAATTCTGGTAAGAGTTGTGAAAATTCACAACTTTAAAAATTTTAAAGGAATAGCTTAGAGCATCTTCCCTCTTACAGAATTTATTTGAGGCACACTGAATAAGACAAGAAGGCTGGAATTATTATAGTTGAAAGAGTTGACATTTGATATTTTCTGTTGGCACTAAAGGCCTAAAAGTTAGTTTAATGACAGCAAGCAGGAAGAGATTATCTTTGCATCCTTCAATTATATCTTCTGGTTGTTCTTCCTGGAAAATATTTAACAGAACAGTTAACGTTATTCACTTAAGATAATCAAGCCCTAAGTCAATACCACAGAAAATTAAGTTTAGATTTAACTGGTTTTAGAACATACTTATACTAAGGAGCTCAAATTATAGCTCCGAAAATTTTTTTGGGGGGGTATCTCATTTAGAAGCCAATTTTATTGTTTGACAGCTGAAAATAAGACATTTCTGTTAATATTACATTGACTAATACATTTTATATTAAGTTAAAAATGTCAGTTTTTTTAGAAGTTTCTTCTTTCTTTAGCATCCTTTTTTCTAATTTGAAAAAAAAATCTCTTTAGGATTTAAAAAATTTCATCATTGTTGCTATTTCCCAGACAGAGTTAAAGACTATGATTCACTAGTTGAATTACCTCTGATTCTGTGTTTTATCCATAAGGCTTGTAAAAATTTTGGGATGCTGTGGTATTTACTATAGTTTGGGAAAAAAGGTGTGTCAAGAGAAATGGAAATAAAAAGAATCTAATAAAATACTATATAGAATGAATCTAAGATATTTTCTCTTTATCCTCTTAAAGGGATACTTGGTGAAAAGGATACTTGGTGAAATTAAATCTTTTTCATTAAAATAAGTTATTGACTCATAAAAATGGGAACCCTCAAACAACCTCCTGTTCATCCACTCCCCTCAAATGTTTACTTCTGAAAATCAATTGCTCAAAACTGATGATGGCAGAAGTAGTCAGGATGTGTGTAGAGGATGATAAATGATTGGGAAGGACTTTTCGTAAATATGCAACCTACAGGATATTTTCTCAATTTATAGGTAAGTGTACATCGATAATCTTCAGTAAATAAACTGAGCCTTACAAATGAATCAGACAAGCAAAAACTCATCATCCCTCAGGTAAATTATTTCTGAGGAAACTAGTAAATATTTTGAAAATATTTAAATGAATGTTCATGGCATTGATTTAGTGAATCGTCATATATATTTCCCATGGTATCATCTTGCTATAATTCCTCTTACTGTATTAAAATGAACTAAATAGTAAATATTACACAACCTACTTTGGGTTGTTTGGATGTTAAAATACCAAGAAATTGAAAAGGAAACTCACCTAAGGTAGTGAAAATAGGTATTAATAGAGACAAAATTCAGTTCTATTCCAAATCTTCCATCTTGACAAAAATAGAGGAGTAATTCAATAACTCACCATTTATTTTTATGCACACCATTTAAAGAAAAGTGGAAATGAAAAAAGGAGCCCTAAATGTGTGGAAACAACCCAAGTGTGTATAAGTCAATGTTGAACTTCTCACCGTATTAGATTCAAAGTACAAGCAACTGGTATTGGATAATGTTAAGGAATTTTTAGGGGTGATAATGGTATTACAGTTATAGTTTATGAGTGAGTCCTTATTTTTTAGAGATACATAATGGAATATTAAGAATGAAATTATATGTTGTTTGGGATTTGCTTCAGATAAAATAACAGGGAGAATTGGGGGACTATGGATGGAAAAGATTGTCCACGAGTTGATGATTGGTGAAACTGGGTGACGAATATATGGAGGTTTATCATGTGTTCTGTGAACTTCTGTATATGCTGCATATATACTATGTATATAACCCACTGTATATGCAGTTCCTTAACATCAGGTAGCAAATGGCAAGGCATGATTACAATCCAGATTGCAGAACTTAGCAAGTACGGGAAACCATCACCTTCATTATCACTGTACTCCCTGCTTATTGGCCACCTATGGGCCAGACAATAGGATAAATATGTTCCATATTTTGTCAGATTTAATCATCACACCACAGCCATTTAGGTAATATTTTGATGCTTAGTTTTCAGATGAGAAAACTGAGGCTTAGAGATATTAAGTAACTTTCGATAATATACATAGCCTGAATGGCAGAACTAATAATTAGTAAGCTATATTTCCTTTTTATGCTATAGGTATGCCTGCTAAAGTTTGGTGTGCTGTGCTGCCCATGGACAGTGTACAACTAGGTGAAAATAAATGAAGAAACTCAAATGAGAACAAACAAAGCTATTTATACTGGGCTTGCTATATCTCCTGCTACCACCACTTATATTTGTCAGAGACAGAGACAGGCAGGAGAGGAGGAAAACTTTACACTGAAAAACAAAACAAAACAAAGGCTCTAGGTAATCTCTGATTGGACATTGTTGACAATGTAGTGGGGCATCTTACGTGATTGGTTTCAGGAGCGTATTTGGCTTTTCTGGGTTGGTCCTGTGCTGGAAGGGAGAACAAGAGTAGGGCAACTGGCTGAAGCTTTCTGTAGAGGTTATGCTTTGGTTCCCGGGCTGGTTACTACAGAGCTTGCGGGTCAGAGTTCTGTTGTCATATATGGCTGGTCATTATCCATTTGTATATTCTGTCTCTCACTGGGTATTTCTCTCACTCGAGAGAGGTTGGCCAATTCATGGGAAGCTAGAGATCCGGATCATCGCCACTCAGGGAATGTTTGGTTGTCTCCATAATCACTGTAGGCCAAGATCTTTAACTTTATGTTGTTATAGCATTATGGCTAGCACCTGATAAGAGACTTGCTTAAATACAGATGTATTCAAGGCTCTAGATAAAGTGCAACAGACCAGCATCATGATCACTCTGACTACAACAAGAAAAATTAATAGTCCCTGTAAGATACTTTGGAACCAGGAACCCCAGTTGCCCAAATCAGGTAAGGAGAACAAATTTTGTACAGCATGAGGATCACATTAGAGATCCAAATAGCTTTTTCTTAAGGCAAGATCTAGGCTTTCCTACCTTGTCTGCTTCATTGATCCACGTACAGCAAGCAGTATTAGTAATGGCACAGAGGCCACCAGGACCAGCAAACAAATCTAGCAATGAGATTGTCCATTACTGATTCTTCCAATGAGTTGAGTGTTGTATATTTTATGTAGGTTACAGATGATATTGTTAATAACTCCTGCTAGAATTAATGTTAAGTTTCTAACAGTCTTTTCTATTTGTATGACTCCTTCTGTTGGGAGCACTGCTCTGATTGTTCATATAAACAATGAGTCAGTGATTCTCCTAGGTAGAGTGCCTGAATAATCAAAGGTGGCCTCTTTTTTGGAGCTTGTGTTTGAGTTGGAATTTCAAGCCTTGATGATGTATAGAGTTAGGGTTCCTACGTGCAGAAAAGTCTCAGAATATTATTCCCAAAGTATATGAGGTGTCAGTTGGAGGCAAACATAACCAGGAATCCTGGTCACACAGGATTTAATAACCAGTAGGGGCACATGGAGAGCCATGAGAAATAGAGTTATGCATGACATGAGGTTGGAACCAAGGCCTTACATTAGCTGGATTATGTATTTAAATATCAATTACTATCTTCCAGGTATCAAGTAATTGGCCCATCATTCAGGGAAGATTATGAAATTCAAATTTAAAATTATTTGGGGTCTGATCAATAGATGGTAATCATTGGTTCTTTTTCTAGGATAGAGGGACAGTAGCAAAGTCACAGGTTGATTTATTTAAGGTCATTTGTCCATGTAGGTGCAAGTGGAAATGTCACTGGAATAATTCCTTATCATCTTATTTGATGAGACCAGGATTGCGCAGAGGTTTTTATCAGGAGATCTGGTTATGGATGGCCTATACAGTACTCTGTAAGATTGAAGGCAGTGGCCACTGTTTAGGAGAATCTAATAATGATATTAGAATGACTATGTTCTGACTTAACAATTATAATAAAGAGAGAGAAAAACAGAGAAGAGTGCCATTATGAGTAGATGACAAACTGGGATCTTTAGAAAATGAGAAGAGTGGTTATAGGCAAGAAGATAAAACAAAACAAGACAGGAATTAGATAGAGGTCTTGATCTGATATCTTAGACAGAAGCTGCCTACTATCTGAGGTTATATCCCTTTTCTGAAGGTTTTGGGTCCACTCTCTATCTGAAGACCATTTGCTTCTGTTAGATCTCCAAGAATCTTCAGTTTAACATCTCCTACTGAAGTAGCCTCCTAATTGTGTGGAAGAGTGAATGATGACCCGAGGATTGGCTTCCTGGAGTTCCTCTGCTGTATTTTTGTTAAGTGTATCTGATAAGGTCCTTTAGAAAGAGGATTCAGAGCTGTTTTTTCTGATATCTGTTCCAGTGGTTGGAATCTCATGGTTGAAGATCACGAAGAGGTTGTAGGAAGGCAGCCGTAACTTGTTGGTGATAAGACTGGGTATAACTACATGAGTCCTTTGCAATATTTTGTCATATCTTTGTGCAGCAGGTCTAGTATCAGAGGCACCTGAATGAAAGGGCCTTCAAGTGACCAGTTCCTAGGTAGAAAACTGTTATGTTCCTGAGGGACAGGTAGTGAAAGTAACTTTGGCTTCCCAAAGGAGTCTGGCTTATGGGTTTCTGAAATTTTTGTTAATTTTAGTTTAAAGATGCCATTGGTTTTTTCGGTCATTCTAGAAGATTGTGGCCGTTTTTGAGTAAGGGGGTAATGCCTTGTGGATTTCTTTTATAATGGTTCCCACAAAGTATATGCCTTGGTCACTTGATATAAAAGTTAATATGCCCCATGTTAGAAACATGTAATCAAGGAGCTTTTTAGTGACTATGAAGGATGTAGCTTTTCAACAAGGAAGTGTTTCAACCCATGCTAAAAATAAACACACATTAAAATATATTCAAATCTGATGGAGGATGGAAGTTGGATAAAACCATCTGAAGGTGTTTAAGGGGTCCTTGAGGCTTTAGTTCCTGGCCATATTCACCTTTATAGTTTTTCCAGGATTGTGTTGTTAACAAGTGACACATAACCTGAAAATAGCCTCAGCTGTCTTTATAAAATTCCCCCAAAATGTTGATGTAAGCTAGTAACCAATTTGTACCATGATGAGTAACTTAATAGAGAAATTTAGCTGGTATTCACTTGAAATTATCTTGTGGCCCCCAAGCCTCCTTGTTGGGAGTGCCAGAGATGATCTGAGTAAAAGGTACAACCAGACTCTTTTCATTTTTCCTTTTCATGGACTTAAAGTTGTTATTTCCTAATGGACTCTTTGAATCCCTTAAGGGATTTATCTTTTCATGGTTTAATTAGGATCATAACTTTGATGAGGGCTGCCTGTTTGGTAGAATGATCTGTTTTAGCATCTCCCTTATTTCTTTTTGCATCAACCTCAACCTTTACAATAGCCACCTAGCTAGGAAACATCTTAAAGTTCCTTAACTTGTTGTCCATTTCTGATAGAAGTTCCAGCAGAGGTGAGAAACCCCTTTGGATCTAAAGCATTCAAAAGTCATGTACTATTCCAAAAGCATACCTGCTCTCTGTATATGTTTCTTCTCCAGTCTTTGGTGGGATGACAAGCTCTAATAAGCATAATAAATTCTGCCACCTGAGCTTATTTTAGGCCGACCAGAGGACTCTATGCTAAAGGAGGACTTAAATTAGTGATAACACATCATGCTTGATAACCCCCAGTTTTAATTTTGAGATGTAATCTATCAACAAATAACATTAGGTCCAGGTTCTCAAGGGGAGCCTTTACTGAATCTGAGTGAGGTACAGAAAGTTCCTAACTTAGATAAAATAATCATAAAGTAATCCCACCTTCTGGCAGTGGCAGGACTAGGATTCTGCAGTGGTGAAGAGTAACGTGAGAAAAGAGGGAGTAGCAGAGTCTCCTGAGCAGTTAATTGACCGGCTAAGAATGTCGTTTGCTCTCAGTCAGTAGCAGTGCTGGTACTGTGTGAGGACCCATGAGATCAAGCAGGGAGCCTGGAACTAATTCAGAAGAAGCCTTGACAGGTTTTGCAGGGGCAGCTATTGCCTTGAGACAAGGAGGTTAAGCCTTGGCACCCAGGTCAAGGGTGAGGCCATACTAGGAACGGGTTTTTGATGCTCTCATGAGATTGAGTTAAAAACTTCACCTTAGGGCTTCCCTGGTGGCGCAGTGGTTGGGAGTCCGCCTGCCGATGCAGGGGACGCGGGTTCGTGCCCCAGTCCGGGAAGATCCCACGTGCTGCGGAGCGGCTGGGCCCGTGAGCCATGGCCGCTGAGCCTGCGCGTCCGGAGCCTGTGCTCCGCAACGGGAGAGGCCACAACAGTGAGAGGCCTGCGTACCACAAAAAAAAAAACAAAAAAAAAACCTTCACCTTGTCCAGATCTCTCATGTACAAATAGATAAAAGGGCTTTTTCTAGCAAAGGATGCCTAGGGAAAGGAGGCTGTTAAAGAGCCTTCTTCAGGTTATAGAAGGCTTGTGCTTGGCTTCTCCAAGGAGAGGATCTCTTTATCTGAGGCTTAGCCAATTCACGGAGAGATGTTGCAATCCCAGGAAAATTTGGTGCCTATTATCTGCAATGTCAGTTAAATCTAGAAATGCTCTCTAAACTGTCATGTTGTGAGGGGGCTAGGATAAGTTAGGATAGTCTTTAGTCTACCAGGGGAGTGTGTTTTCCACTTCATAGATAACTCATATCCTAAATAATGGACTCTGTTTTGACAAAACAGTAATTTATTTTGTGATACATTATGTCCTTTTCTGCCAAGGCTTAGAGCAAGTCAAAGGAATTCTTTGTATAGGCTTTATTGTCCTCTGGAAAAAGTAGATCATCTACATACTGCATCATAACTAAATCACAAGAGGAGTTTAGATCTTTTAAGCCTTATTTGAGAATCAGGGAAAATAGAGAGGTTTTCCGTGAACCCTTAAGGCATGACTGTCCAGGTATTCTTGTCCTCTCCAGGTGAAGGCATAAAAGTATTGACTGTACTGGTCTAGAGGCACACTGTAAAAGGTAGATCAGAGATCCACCACAGTGCAGCAAGTGGCTTCACTTGGAATTGTTGATACGATGGCGTTTGGGTTCGGTACTACTGGGAAGCAAGGCATAATAATTTTGTTGATGGCCCTGGGGTCTTGAAAAATCAGTATCTTCTCTTGTTTGTTTTTTTTTTGCTGGCAGGACAAGTATTACGAAGGCTTGTGTAGGAAATGAAAAGGCCTTTGGATATAAGACTTTTACCTGTAGACTCGAGCCCTTCCTTTGCTTCTGGCTTCAAGTGATATTGGGGAAGTTTGGGTAACTGGTTGGATCTATCCGAACTTTAATAGGTTCTCCTCCAGTGATTTTTTTTCTATGTCAATTTTAGCCGTTAGTGTTAGGTACCAGGTTGTAATAGGCAGAATGATAAACCCTCAAAGATGGCCATATCCTAATCTCTGGAACTTGTGAATATGTTAGGCTGCATGATGAGGGGGAATTAAATTTGCAGGTGGAATTAAGGTTGCTAATCATCTAGCCTAGCAACAGGCAGTTAGCCGAGACTATCCAGGTGAGCCCAGTGTAATCACAAGCGTCCTTATAAGTAGAAGAAGAAAGCCTGAGAGATCTGAGGACGCCACACTGCTCATTTTGAAGGTGGAGGAAGCGGCCGGCCATGAGCCCGGGAATTTAGGTGACCTCTAAAAGCTGGGAAATGCAAGGTAATGAATTCTTGTCTAGAGCCTCTGGAAGAAATGCAGCTCCACCAATACCTTGATTTTAGTCTCCTAAGACTCATTTTGGATTTATGGCCTCCAGAACTGTAAAATGATAAACATATACTGTTTTAAGCCACTAAGTTTGTGGTAATATGTTACAAAAGCGGTTGGAAATTGAAATAATCCGTGTATCAAGACCTCTATCAAGTACAATGAAGGAGACAAAGATGTGTCTATAGTGTTTACGACTTGATTATGAAGAGAGGAGTCCTCTGGAACCTCAAGAAATCGTCCCTCTGGTTTGCATACAATTTCGTTTTCAAAGTAAGTCTCTCCTTATTCAATTTGGAGGGTAGTAGGATCACAGAGCGGGAAGAAATGTTTTTCATTCCAGGGCCCAAGGGTTTCACTTAAAGGCTGAAAGCCAGGGGAAACCTGTACATTATTTGAAATACCTACCACCTGTGTGGTATGTTTACTCTGAGGAAGAGGTTGAGCGAAAGTGTACGGGTTAATGAAGAAAGAGTAGCTCTTGGATCCAGCAGGAGGTCGACCATCTATATTTACAGTAATTCATCTTGAGTGTTTAAAGGTAAGGCAGGGTATTGGGTACTTTTTCCTTTCTCAGAGCATCCTTACGTACCTGAGTTGAGGGATTTTTTTTCTTCAACTTGGCGTTTCTTTGGTAAGATGGGACAGTCTTTTTCCCAGCGTCCTTTCTTCTTTTGTGGTTTACGGTATCTACAAGTGTCCTTAGCAGTAGGTGATCTGTCGGAAAGTGGGCTGCTTAGCTGTTGGATCTGCAGGGCCATAAGTTTATTTTGGATACCGTCTCATTTTTGTTCCAAACCCTTTCAAAATGTTCTGTAGGATGTTGTAATTCAGGTAAAGGGGGATTTTCTAATTTCTATTTATAAATTGGTTCCCCAACTTCAGGTGTAATTCTGACAAAATTAGATGGAAGGGTGGCTGTTACATCAGCACCTTTAACTCCCCAGTATTGCTGAAGATATTTTCTAGTCTATTCTGAAAATGTCCTAACGTTTCATCGTTTGTTTGCATGACTGAATTATGGCCCAATCAATTTTTATTGGAAATGTTCAGCTATGGTTTTTATGAGACCTTGCCCTACTTCTTCATCCGTTTTTGACTCGCAGGTTTATTGTGGAAAGAGGGATCCTGTCAGTCCCTTTTTGGGTGAGTCCAATCAGCTATTGCCATTTAGGGTTTAACGTCTGAGGTGTTCTGACCAACATGTATTTAAGCTGAAATAAGTCAGGTATCCATGGTTCACATGTACTCAGAAGAATTCTAAATTCTTCTAGGAATAATTGCTAGTCTTGCCTGGGTTTAGAGAAATCCTTAATTATTGCTTGTAATTCAGCTCACATGTGAGATACCAATTTTAGAGTTGCCTGCATAACTGGCTTTGGAAGAGATCGATCTGTGGAGGCAACTGGCAATTTAGGACCTTAGGAGAAGCACTGGGAAAGCAGAGGGGTCTGGACAAGAGGAAGAGGAAGGAGGAGATGAAGAGGGGCGGTTGGAGAGGGGGAAGAGGGGACCCTGGATTCAGGGAGGCAGTGGGGGACAAGGAGGACATGGATTTACCAGGGAAATGAGTCGAGCTTGATTTTTTTTTTTTTTTTGCTTATGTCTGTCAAGTTGCTCATTAGCCTTGGCCAAAGATTCTTTTTTTTTTTTTTTTCTTTTTTGCGGTATGCGGGCCTCTCACTGTTGTGGCCTCTCCCGTTGCGGAGCACAGGCTCCGGACGCGCAGGCTCAGCGGCCATGACTCACGGGCCCAGCCGCTCCGTGGCATGTGGGATATTCCCGGACCGGGGCATGAACCCCTGTCCCCTGCATCGGCAGGCGGACTCTCAACCACTGTGCCACCAGGGGAGCCCGGCCAAAGATTCTTTTAAAGAATTTTTGGAGCAGAATTTCACTTGAAGGTCTCTGCACACCAATTAAGAAATGCTGCGCATTGGGCCTGAGAAATCTTGTTCCCCTTTTCACTAAGTCACTGCTGAAATGAACAATTTTGTTCAAGTCAAAATTTCCCTATAGTGGCCTCTGAAGGCTCAAATAACCTTTGAAGTTATGCCATTTAGAGAGATGCCCGAGAATTAGGAGTATACTGAGAGTACACAAAAGAAGCAGGGATTTTTCTTGGAGGAGAAGATTTAGACTTGATGACCCTGTGAGATCTGACGATGGTCAGCCAAAGGTGACGCTTGTGTACTTCATGTATCAGACCCCCAACTAGTTGGCTGCCTATAAAACAAAAAACAGACGTGACAATCTCTGCCTCCTGGCAGGCAGAAAAGTGGAGAGAACTCTCTCTCTAGACCAAAGCCAAGCTCTCAGGACAGAAAATTGAAATAGAAGCAAGACGTCATTCATTTTAATCGGCGACTTACAGCAAAGTTTGTCCAAATGGAAGCTGGTCTGATGAAAACCCGCAGACTCGCTGGTCTGTGACACTGGCTCTGACAACAGGCTTCTGGGGTCTGTGCCTGTGTTCTAGCCTGTGATGCTCCTTCACAGTGTTGTTAGGTTGTTAAGTGGTTTTATGATAAACAACACTTTTAGACAGCACAGCACAAACAAGCACAGAAGAAAGCACAAAGGGATGAAAAGGAATTGCCTTCTGAGGATGTCAAACAAATGGGAGCTGATAGTAAAACTTAGGTACCAAACACAATAAACAGCTGAGGAACTCAATGAAAACAGAGTTCAGCTGGTACTGATTTACTGCACCTGTATGGGCTCAGTAAGCCACAGGTAGCAAGGCACGAGGGATACCCGCGGGTACCGCCCCTGATGAATCAGCAGGAGTAGGCAGTGTGGACGGTACCTCAGTGGAAAGTTCAGGAATACTGTGGAAATGACAAAGACTACCCAAATGAGAATAAATGGAGGTATTTCTTCAGAGCTTGCTCTAGCAAGGGGGTCAGCCATAATCATTTGCATTTGTCAGAGACTCAGACAGGCAGGAGGATGAGAAAGCTTTCTAAAAAAAAAAAAAAAAAAAAAAAAAATTTAGGTTTGCTCTGATTGGACATTACTGGCACGGAGAAGCTGCAAATAGGCTATCTAGAGGTGGGGCGTCTTATGTGACTGGTTTGGGGGGCATATTCGGCTTTTTCTAATTTGTCCTGATTTGGAAGCAGAACAGGAACAAAAAATAGGAAACTGCCAGTCATTGACTTGGTCAAGTTCTGATCTTTCTGGGCCAATTTGTGCAGCGGTTGTGGTCTGGCTTCCCAAGCTGATTACTGCGGCGGTTATGGGTGTGAGTTCTGTTGTCATTTATAGTCTGGGCATTGTCTGTGTACTCAGGCTCTCAGATGGAAGGAGAGTATCAGCATAGGTTCATGTCGATTATCAAGTGATGGGAGGACCATAGTCTAGGCCAAAAATTCACTCCTACCTTTGATAGATTGATTGAGGGGGTGGTGGTGGAAGGGGTTCCTTCTAGAATACTTTCTAGCAGAGCAGGACAGAGCTGGCTAAGATTCTAAAAGACCCACAAACTGTTAATAAGCCTTAGCATAATAGGATAGATCTTGATAGAAACTTGATTCAGTCCATTCCATCTCCTCTCCCTGGTTATAAACACATAGAGGCAGTTCAGCTACCACTACCAAGTTGCTATAATGCAGCCCTAAAGAGAGGGTCACTATTTCCAGTTCAGGCTGCAATATTTTTGGATTGTAAAACAGAACGGTACATTGACAATGAGGATAAAATGCAGGTGTCTTTGTTGAATGGATTGTGAAATGGAATTACAGTTGAGCTGTGACCGGTAGATAAAAGGGGAGGGGAAGGTTCTGAGATCAGTAGGTTAATGACATAACATTTATTCGAACTGGCTAACTAACCTGGCCGATTAAGGCAGGAGAGTAAACTGAGGAAAGAGATAGGGAAATGGAATAGAGTTGGAGGGGATTTGTACAAAATAAAATGCTTGTGTACAGTCATTTCAGTATGTCTTGGTCATGTTTGGAATATGTTTAGAAAGATTAAAAGAAGAAATGACCCTGCTAAGTGAGAAATTTGTTAAAGGTTTAGAAGTGGAAGGGGGAAAATAACCCCACTTATCTGCCAGACAGCTTCAGGAAAAGCCGTAGAGCTGGTAAACCAGGCCAGTGGAAAAAAGCATTGATAAGAGCTGTAATTGCAGAATGCGGCAGGGAGGAAGTTGGAGAGGAGATTGAAATCAGTTTTAAAAGGGAGCGTGCACACCGTTGCTAATGTGGCAGCCTTGTCCTGCATCCTTTGTGATTAGGGTGGGAAGAAGCCAAGGTGGGTCAGTGGCTGCTGTTTTTCATCTGAACTTTCAAACAGAGGGAACGGTGTTCAGTCAAGGACTTATGAGTAATGGTAATAGAGCGTTAGTGAGGGCTCACTATGCTTCAGGCACGGTGCTTTAAATGTAGCACTTTATTTTTTATTATTTTTAAACATCTTTATTGGAATATAATTGTTTTACAATGGTGTGTTAGTTTCTGCTTTATAACAAAGTGAATCAGTTATACGTATGTCCCCATATCTCTGCCCTCTTGCGTCTCCCTCCCTCCCACCCTCCCAATCCCACCCCTCTAGGTGGTCACAGAGCACCGAGCTGATATCCCTGTGCTATGCGGCTGCTTCCCAGTAGCTATCTATTTTACGTTTGGAAGTGTATATATGTCCATGCCACTCTTTCACTTTGTCCCAGCTTACCTTTCCCCCTCCCTGTATCCTCAAGTCCATTCTCTAGTAGGTCTGTGTCTTTATTCCTGTCTTGCCCCTAGGTTCTTCATGACCATTTTTTTTTTTTAGATTCCATATATATGTGTTAGAATATGGCATTTGTTTCTCTCTTTCTGACTTACTTCGCTCAGTATGACACTCTAGGTCCATCCACCTCACTACAAATAACTCAATTTTGTTTCTTTTTGTGGCTGAGTAATATTCCATTGTATATATATGCCACATCTTCTTTATCCATTCATTTGTCGATGGACACTTAGGTTGCTTCCATGTCCTGGCTATTGTAAATAGAGCTGCAGTTTACATTTTGGTACATGACTCTTTTTGAATTATGGTTTTCTCAGGGTGTATGCCCAGTAGTGGGATTGCTTGGTCATATGGTAGTTCTGTTTTTAGTTTTTTAAGGAACCTCCATACTGTTCTTCATAGTGGCTGTGTCAATTTACATTCCCACCAACAGTGCAAGAGGGTTCCCTTTTGTCCACACCCTCTCCAGCATTTATTGTTTGTAGATTTTTTGATGATGGCCATTCTGACTGGTGTGAGATGATGTCTCATTGTAGTTTTGATTTGCATTTCTCTAATGATTAGTGATGTTGAGCATTCTTTCATGTGTCTGTTGGCAATCTGTATATCTTCTTTGGAGAAATGTCTATTTAGGTCTTCTGCCCATTTTTGTATTGGATTTAAACACGTATTCTCTCATTTAATCCTAGGAGTCAGGTGTATTGTTAACACCATTTTACAGATGAGGATACTGAGGTTTAATAAGATTAAATCATCTGCCCAAGTTAATGGTGAACAATTTAAACCCATGGCTTTTTGACCCCCGGGCCATAGCTCTTGACCATAGTGGTCAGCATCCTTACTTAGGGATAATTAAGGACTCAGTTTACTTGGTTGTGGGGGCCGTGGTCATAGAGTGATGTTTAAATCTCAAGAACTAGAATATGAAGGGCTGGAAGAAACGCAACTAAGGCTGTGTTTTAGAATGTAGAAGAATATAAATTCCGGTTATGGAATTTACCAAAAAATTGATTAAAAGGTATTGGATAACTGGGAGACTAAAAAATTCCTGTAGTTTTCTCTTTTTTTTCAACTTTGAATTTGAAAATGAAACCTCACTTATAATCTTTCCATAGTACTTATACACATTGATTGCTAAAGGTTCCTACTTTTCTCTAAGTGCTGGAATCTTCACAAATACTTTTTGTATTTAGAAAGAATTAAACTAAACATTTTAGGGAGACTATCTAAGGGACTACCAATGGTTTGTGCCTAGAGGCTGGTACCTGCTCAATTAACCAATGTTGCCATCTGCTGGTAGCTTCTCTGAACTGCAGGCACAATGTTCCAGGGCCCTTCCTGGTTAGTAGGAGCCTCAGGGTTGGCGTCCTACAGGGAAACGAATCATGACACCACCAAAAATTTACAATGAGAAATCAAAATAATTTTGGACCTCATGAGCACCAAGAGAACCACCAACTTATTCAAAGAGGATTTTTATTTAGTAGTAGGGAACTGACCATTTGGAAACCTTTCCCTTTGACCTGCCTCTATTAATATCTGCCTGGATCTCTCTTTCAAGGTTAGTATATCCTAGCAAGAGCTACCTGAAAACCTGTGCCCATACACTAAATTCAGGTTCCCCAGTCTAAAAGTGTAATTCACATGATGGTTTGATTATGTCAACAAGCAACATTCTTCCTTCACGTGCGTAGTCATAGTCACCATTCCCTGCACATTTTGACCTTGGTGATTTCAAATGACAAAGGTTTTTCTTTTTTGAATAAAAAAAATAATTTTATGACTTTATCCTGGTTTTCAGCATGGCTTTTAGTGATATTGTCATTTCTGCTCCAGATTTTGAGGAACATGGGCCATGTTTAGGAGAGGCTGTCATTGGAGGGGTTAAATAGGAGTTCTGAAGAGATGGGAGGCCAGATGCAGAGATGGGCCAGAGAAGTCGTAGAGGGGGGCCCACTCATAGTTCTTCTACCATAATAGGGGAAAATCAGAGCTATCACAGTCCTTTGAAATCTCACATAAATAAGTATATTGGTCCGTATTGCTTACATTAACCAGACAAACCATTAGGAGACTCTTACTTGCTAGAATCCCATTGTAACTCATGTTGACATTTAACTCTATATTTCCTCGAATAGTTGAGAAAGTGAACCAAGTGATGGAATGTGAATCAGAGCAAAGGAGACACCACCACCAGTGCCTGTCTTCCCTCTGTAATAGTCACTCTGAAAGGATGGGCCTCTCTACTTAACAAAACGAGAGGGAGCCTCTTCTGAGTAGTTTGTATGCTGGGTCCTGCTCTTTCCCCATCCTAAAATTGTAAACAATTTATTTTAAATTTTAGCCAATATGTATTATAATAGCTAACACATACATATTATAGAAAATTATATAATACAGATAAACAATTTAATTAGTAACTCATTAAATACCACCTAGATATTAATGCTGAATATTTTGGTGTCCTATATAAACATGCATATCATTCTTTTCATTTTACACAAAATAAATTGTAAGAAAAAAATACCATGTAGTCACCTGCTTTTTTGCTAATACAGCAGTATATCATGAGCAACATTTAAATTAATAATTATAGATTTAGATAACAAATTTTTATGATCACAAAGTATTTCATTATACGTGTCCCCTATTGTTGGCTTTAATAAGCAACAGTCTTACATCTAATTAAGATTTATTTCTACAAGTGGCATTGCTGTGTGAAGCATATACACATTTTTAAAGTTTAAAAAAAAATATTAGCCATTTGTCTTTAGAAAATGTGACTCAACTTCTGCTTTCACTAGCAGTGTATGGGATATTAATAGGTGAACAATATAGCGTTATAGTGTCACTTTGGTATCTGTTTGGCACAAATGAGGTTGAACAATTTTTGTATGCATATTGGCTGATTGTATTTCTCTTTTTAAAATATCCTTTTTGTAGCCTTTGCCATTAATTTTTTTTACTTATTTCAAGCATTTCTCATTTTTTTCTTATCTGATTTATTTCAAACAGTTTTTTTCCTGATACATACAATGTTATATCTTTTGTTCATCATATGTTGCAAATATTTACCCAGAGACTTACTTGCCTTTTAATATTGCTGGTAAAATATGGCTTTTTTGCACTTAACGAGTTTTGTATTTTTATTCCATTAAATATATTAATCATATTTTTAAGGTTTCTGACTTTGGTATCATGCTTTTAAAAGTTCTTCCTTAAGTCAGGGCATATTTGCACTCTGTTTTCTTTTAAACAATTTATTAATTTTTACGTTAGATTTGTTCATCTAGAATTTATTTTGAGGTACATTTAAGACAAATATTTAACACTTTTTTTCCCCTAAATCATTGACTGGAACACCACTTAAATGATCCCAGGGAGCTGGATAGTCGACAAACTTCACGCTCTTCAAGTACTGACTATCCTCTGGTGGCAGACTTGGGATGATGTGAACAGCAAGCTCAGAGGCCAGTTAAACAAATCATCATGTAGTGAGAGAGACAGAAGCATTAACTTTGTATTTAATGGTCCGCATTTCTCTGTCATTAAATATAAGAAGAATTACTATTGATGAACTGGGGCATAGCTACATTACACTTATACATATTTAAATAAGAAAAACGGGGAAAAAAATCTCTTGAAGGCAGTGATTTCATAGAAAGAGGAGTGAGAAGGAAGGCTGCCTGGTGTGCAGATGAGGGATTTCTAAGGGGAACCTAGAATGCATTAGGAAAGACACTTTGATGAATGACAGAGGCTGGTCTCCTTCCTGGGTCTGTACAAAGCAATGCATTAGGATATGATAAGATTTGTAAGGCTTATGGTTTTTAAGGTACCAGAAAATAATTTGGTAAGGTAGACTCTTGTCAGCAGCATGAGTTATAATTATCATCATGGCCATCGTCTACAAAAAAAAAAAAAATCAGAAACAGTTTGAAAGTTAGAGCTCGTATTTGAGGATGATCACGTCATTGAACCTGAGAAAAGAATATGTCTGCTTTCTGATTTTGTAATGTGAGATGATTTCCAATTCCAGGCATGTCTTTTGGAGAGACATTAGGGTTCATCTCTTCCTTTCCCTGGCTTCTCTTTCCTTGGGTTGGGAAGGGGGAGACGACTCGATTCTGCCACTTTGGGCTGGTTTGCCTCAAATTCAAATTCAGGTCTGTCTCACTCAGGTTCTTGAGTAACTATCAAGGAACTAAGTAAACCCAACCTTTATGGAGCAGGCTGGATAGATGAGGAGGTACAACCAAGGCACTAGTAATAATTCTTCTTATTATTATAACAACAACAGTAACCATATTTATGGAACACCTAGTGTATGACAGGCAATGTTCCTTGTACTCTACAGAAGCACTGTTCTAGCTACTAGCAGCTGAGTCTCCCAGCTGGGGCATCTGCCTCCTACAGTCCAGGGAAGGAAGATAAAAGGATGGAGGTGCTACCTTTGGATGAATTTCCTAAGTACAAAGAGGGCTCCTTGATACTTTATCCATCCTATGTTCTTATGTACCAAGCTAGGAATCAAAGAGGGAGTTTTAAGTTGGTTTGGCTAACCCTACTGCATAGGCACAATCCTGTATACATTATTGTTACCATCCTTTGAATGATTGCTGCTTGTCCCTTTACCCTTATATCTGTCCTGCCCACCTGTATCAGATTAATGTTCCTCAACTACTTGGTAGTTGCCATCCTCTTATTTGTCTCAACCCAGATGTTTGTTGACTTTGGAGATTCCTGAGCTCACCGTTAGCTTTAGTACCCCGGGTGATTCAAATAAATACTAAAGCAGTGCTTCTTTAGCATCCGTGTGTGCAAGAATCGTATGAGGATCTTGTCAAAATGCAGGTTCTGACCCGAGATCTGAGGGAGTCCTGAAACTACATTTCTCTGAGCTTCCACAGGGTGTTAGTGCTGCTGGTCCACAGATCACACTTTGGGTAGAAAAGGGCTAGAGTGTCTAAACTAGTTATTCTGGTATTCTAGTCCTTCCATATATTGGACCTCTTTTCAGCTCTCCAGATGACGCCTACCTAGCATCTCTGAGGCAGTCAAAGCAGTCTCTGGAATGTTCTCCAATAGAGCCACATAGATTGAACTTTTGCTCCAAGGTTTCATCACTGCCATTCTTTCTCATTCCCATCGGCAAAAACAGATCTTTCTTGGAGGACCTTTCCGGGTTAGGTCACGGGTAAGGCTCTTTCCAACAGCTCCAGCCCTCCGAAGCCCCCTGACCTTCTGTGGGAACATAAATCGTCTGCCCTTGATATTGTGTCAGGGACAGTAAGCCCTCTGACCTCACTCTGGGATATAGGAGGAGCTCTGTTAAGTTCATCCAGGCTTGTTGAAGTGAACTGCTTTATTTTCCCTTGCTATCAGGCAGGAGTCAAGGTTGTCATAGAGCCAGCACAGCCCTTTTTCAAAGCCAAGGCTCTCTTTACCATCCCTGCTTGACGCAAAGGATACCCATCCCTGTAGTTACCTCTGACTTGAGCTGATCATTCAAATTAATCCTAGCAGTGGGCAGGGGGAGCCCACTGAAGTGCCTCCATCCCTATGAGGTGGGCATAATCACATCTGCCCCTCTCCCCAAAGGAGAGGAAATGTTCATATTTTTACTCAGTTTTCCTTGGCCTTACACTTCCAGGCTAACTTGTGTGGATCTGTATTTTCCCCGTCGGAACATTCCTTGATGTCTTCATTCCATCTTGGTAAGATGCAAGCGCCGAAGCCTCTCCCCTAATCCTTAGTTATGCACTTCAGATCTGTCCTTGAGTCTGTGAAGGTGATGAACACTACACAGTGGGAGAAAATGCTCTAAAATATTAATCCTGATATAATGCACGGCAAGTTGAAGACAGTGCACTTGGCACTGTGTAAATCTGGAAAGAAATTCTGACACATTCTGTGATGCAGCACTTAGAGTATTGTGATATCACTTGGTTCTTCCCACAGAGCTGTTTTCTTCTTGCACTTTTTTTCTGGAGATGTAAATTTATCCCCAAAGAAGACAATCCTGAATCTCTTTCAAAGGCTCTGTCGGTGGTTAGCTATACTTCTATGCATTAGACTTGCCCAGTATTGATCTCCGTATTCCTACTTTTAATGTGGATATAAAAATGTATCTTTAGGTAGTATCAGGCTTAAACCAGACACAAGTTTACATTGGTATTTAAGGTAGAAGAGGAGGGGCAGCAAATTTGGAATGCCATTGTTGTTTTACACTATCTTAGTGCTACTTACGGATTTTGGAATAATATTTCATGTTCTAGGAGTAGTTTTTATCCAATGATTAGACATTCACTTTTTCAACACTTTTCCCCTAAATCTCTTAAGGTCAAAAATCATGAATAAATCCATGCTTGAGTGACTGAAAGGTTTTAGCTTCAGAGAGTTGTCAGTAGACTTCAAACTGGAGCCGCCTTTCAGCTCTCTTACTTGCACACCCCTTGCTGCAGACTAATGAATATATTCATGGACCATAGAGCAGGGCTTGGTATTTAGAGGAATATAAAATTGTGATTAAAAGAAAAAAGTTAAATTCAGTCATGAATGTTATTTATGATTGACTATTTTAAATACATAGGAATATGTGTGGCTGTACTTTTAATTCCAGGTTAAGTGTAAAAAATGTAAATAATAAATGACAAATCATAAATGATATTCTTAGGCCATTCAGTTCAAGCCATCTTTACTAATGCTAATCACAACACAGATGAAGTATTTATAAAAATTAAGAGGTTTAGCTTCATAACTGATTAAATCCTAACCTTTATACTGACAGAAAAGCTAGGGGAATTATAAACTGTGAAAATCTCAGGGATTAATGATGTGCAATTCTGATAATAACTCCTAGGGTGGGGCTAGGAAACCTCCAGATTTAATGACCATTTCTATGGTCTAGAATGCAGTTTGAACTTTTTTTCTCAGTAAACAAATGAGCATTTTTAAATGTCCTATTTAATTCTCCCACTCAAGGGGAAAGAACAGAGCACTCCCTTTCCTTAAGGCATGTCTTGAAGAGAAGCAAGACGGTGAGCTTAGAGCAGGACTGGGTCTAGAATTCATCTGAACCCTAACTGATCCTCCAAAAATGTTTCTTGGAATGATGAATACTTATTTGCTGATAAAGAATATAATATCTATGATAAGAGAGTTATTCTTTTTGAAGTTTCCTTTAAAAGGAGAATCCTAGTAAACTGATTCTATGCCATGCATTCAAAAAGATCAACCTGCTAGTGCCTTCCTAGACCCAAAATGGAAAAATGGGCACATTGTGAACCTCAGATGAGGTGGCGTCTTACACACAGTTTATTTTTAACTTAAAGGAATTTGGTGTGTCAACACAAAGTCAGCAAATTCCAGTTTGTTATAATTATTAATGGGAAACGCTTACCAGGAGCTTTGTTAAATGATCATCTTAAACACTGCCATTGTAAATACCACCAAATCCTTCGAGACATGTAGGTTGGTGTGATGACCGGCTTGCCCAGTGTATCATTATTGTCACAGACCCAGATCAGTGAAGGTCATTTCAATCATCTGCTGGTCATTTTTGTTTCCTTCTTTGATAAACACCACACTTTGAAGAGGTGGATTATTAATTACCAGATCTGGAGCTATACTCATAGACAGCAAGATAACTTTAAAATTCCATTTTAAGTTGCTGGCTGATAGGTGTTTCCTGGACATACACCTTCTTAGGACATTTTCATGGAATTTGATATGTGGACAATCTTACAGAGATAAATTTGAGGAAAAAAGCTTAAAATGGGCATGTGCCTTTCCTGCATTGATTTTTCTGTGCTCTTTCTTCAATTTACAAAGGTGCATTCTCACTAAAATTTATTAGCCCCTGAAATCATTTATCTGATTAGAATTCAGCTTTATGTAAATGTCGATCTTTAAAATTTTAACTCATTCACGTTGAGAAAGCTTGCAAGCTGAAATTCTTTTAAAGATAATGCTATCGGTTCAATGGTAATATATTCATCATTTTAAAGTATTGGTATTTATAGTTTAGGTTAATGTTTTAAATTTGGGGTGACTAATGAGAGAACTCTCCAGAAATTTTAGGGTTATTTATCAATCTTACTCTATTGTTTCCACTTCACCAGCTACAGTAACATATATTCAATAATCTTAATCTTCTCCCTCACTGTGTAAACCTGTGAATGATTTTGCACCTGTGTTTATTCCATCAGGATCCCCATTTGGACAATTGGGTAATGTCTAAAGGCTCCCAACCTTTTTCTGAGGGGAAATGGCATTACTTTTCAGCTGCTTTATAAACAGCAGATAGTGAATACCATTGAAAGACGTGGCTATTATCCAGGACTTTTCTCTTGCTGGGAATCCTGGGGATCTGGAGAGGGGTTTGTGACAGTAGAAGCCAGTTTACCCATTAGGAAAGAGTTTAAATAACCATGGAAACGAACTTGTTGGAGGCCCCCCTTTTATGTAGTATCTTCTAAGAGAATATTTCAATGTAAAAAAGATAATTGTTCCACATGTGAAACCTGTCTTGCCTTTTATTTATATTTATGTACCTAATTTAAAATTAGTCAACTCCGATGGAATTTTTGGGAAAACAAGAGTATATGAAGTAGTCAAGGATGGGACAGATATTCCTCTTTTTTAGCCTGCTTTTGAGCTATATTATCTCAATTCTACCCGTATTGCCTGCGTGTTTCTGTAGAGTTTATATTCCAATGTCTTTAAAGCCTTGGTTTAGAATTAGTTGTTTTCAACCTCAACTGCCCAGTTGACTCAAAGAGAAGAAATCTTGTGCTGAGGCTCCATAACTCAGATTGCCAGATTTATTAAACAAAAATATAGGATTCCCAGTTAAATAACAAGTAATTCTGTAGTATAAGTTTGTTAAATAAGCATGTCCTGAATTTTATCTGGCAACCTTATTTATAGTATGTGTGTGTGTGTGTGTAATTTTGTGACTCATTTATTGTGTAACTGAAAATTTGTGCCTCTTAATCTCCCTCACCTATTTCTCTCTTCTGCCTACCTTCCTTCCCTCTGGCAACCACCTATTTGTACTCTGAATCTATGACTCTTTCTGTCTAGTTATGTTTGTTCATTTTTTTTGTTTTTTAGATTCCACATATAAGTGAAATCATATAGTATTTGTCTTTCTCTGACTTATTTCACTTAATGTAATACCCTCTAGGTCTATTCAAGTTGTCACAGATGACAATATTTCATTCTTTTTTATGGCCAAGTAATATTCGTGTGTGTGTGTGTGTGTGTGTGTATACTACATCTTCTTTATCCATTTATCTATTGATGGACAGTTAGGGTGCTTCCATATCTTGGCTGTTGTAAATTATGTTGCATTGAATGAAGAGGTGCATATATCTTTTCAATTTAGTGTTTCCATTTTCTTTGGATAAATACCCAGGAGTGGAATTGCTGGATCGTGTGGTAGTTTTATTTTTAATTTTTTGAAGAATCCTCACACTTTTCCATAGCGGCTGCACCAATTTACATTCTCACCAACAGTGCATGTGGGTTCCTTTTTTCCATATCCTCACCAACACTTGTTATTTCTTGTCTTTTTGATGATGGCCATCCTGACAGGTGTGAGGTGATATCCCATTGTAGTTTCAATTTGCGTTTCTGTGTTGATTAGTGTTTTTGAGCATCCTTTCATGTGCCTGTTGGCCATCTCTACTTCTTCTTTGGAAAAATGTCTACTTGGGTCCTCTGTCAACGTTTTAATTGGGCTTTTTTTTTTGGCCTGGGTTGAGTTCTGGCCATTGGTGTTTTTATAAGTTCCCCAGGTGTATATAATGTGCAGTGACTTGGGAATTATTGGCTAAGATTAACAGTGTTTCTCAAACTGTAGTGTGCATAGAACTCAACAGCAGGGTTTGTGAAGATGAAACTTCTCAGTTCCTCCTCTCCCAAGTCTAATTCACCTGGATGGAGTTGAGGAACCCAAACAAGTGTCCTAGTTCTGTTGCAGGTGATTTGTGGACCACACATTGAAAACTCTGTTTTAGGGCATATTAACAAGCACTGATGTTTCTTTAAAAAAAAATTAATCCTATGCTTTTATGTTATTTAAAGAAAATCTCAGAATAATAAAATCACAGGGTATAGCATAACACGCTGGATAAGAATGAATACTTTATTTTCATATATTAGGATAAGTGATATGGATTAGAAAGATGTTTTTCAGAAGAAAAAGAAAAATCAATGTGAATTGTGTTCTGTTGTTTGCTATCATTTCTTATGTTACAAGTTAAAGACATTTATCTTCTGAATTGGAAAGCAAGTCTTTGCGATGACTTTGTATGTTAACTTTAAGGACCCTGCTTTGCTAAAGGACTCTGATCTTCGGTAACTAAAGAAAGTGACCTTAGGGAGGCACTAAACCTGGGGAATTGACACTAACAATTTGGGGTTGGTTGTAAGCTCATGCTGAGCAAAATGTTTATGAGAATGCACTCTACAAGGTTAATAGGCTGATTTTCTTCAAGGTTATATACTAGGAAAAATAATGTAGATAACTAATACTGCTAGTGCTGAGGGCTGCTTTTTGTTTTTGTTTTTCCATTTCTTATGTGGTTTCAGTAATAAAGAGAGCAAAGACATTCTTATGTTAGCCTCTTTGTTTTGGTGATTTCTGAGTTCCAAATCGATATTTTTTCCTAAGATTTAAAAAAAAAACACACACACAGGGAGATAAATATTATGCCTTATTTTCAAGATCCATTTAAGTTGATGGACATCTATACTGCTGTTAATGATCCAGTGTAATTTCTTATGGGTGTGATTTGCCCCATAGCTATTGATGCATTACTGATTAATCACAAAGCCTATTTTATATTAGTAAACATTTCTGTGTGGGATCATTGGCCCCAAATCCCTTTCCATGGTTGTTTAGGTTGTGTGGTCTTTGGTAGGTTGACTCCTTTTGTTCCAGTTTTTCTCCAAATGTGGAAATATCTTAGGCAATACTTTCTTTCTCTACTTACAACTGCTTCAGCAAAACTGAACAATTACTATTTGCTTTTCATTACAGACATTTACTAGTTAATCAATTGGATCAACATGTCTGAATAGTTTGTGGTATTCTGACTCTGTAGATTAAAAGGCCACCCAATCTGAAGAGACACGTTATGATTTTCAAGTCCTAGTTCTATCGGCTTTCACTTTGAGTCCGTAAGCTCTGTCACTGATACTGGTAACTCAGGTTTACTGTGGCCACAATGACTTCACATTCATTTATTTTGTTGTTAATCAACTTATGTATACGAAGTTTTATTTGGTTGCTCAACATTTTTTTTAAATATGTTTTTTAAAATTGAAGTCTAGTTAATTTACAATGTGTTAGTTTCAAGTGTACAGCAAAGTGATTCAGTTATACATATATACACACACATATATATTCTTTTTCAGATTCTTTTCCATTATAGGTTATTATGAGATACTGAGTATAGTTCCCTGTGTTATATGGTAGGTCCTTATTGTTTACCTATTTTGTATATAGTAGTATCTGTTAACCCTATACGTTTTTTTTTTGTTTTTTTTTTGTGGTACGCGGGCCTCTCACTGTTGTGGCCTCTCCCGTTGCGGAGCAGAGGCTCCGGACGCGCAGGCTCAGCGGCCATGGCTCATGGGCCCAGCCGCTCCGCGGCATGTGGAACCTTCCCAGACCGGGGCACGAACCCACGTGCCCTGCATCGTCAGGCGGACTCCCAACCACTGCGCCACCAGGGAAGCCCAATCCTATACGTTTTTAAATTTGGTCTTAAGAGTTGTATGGATCATGCAAGGCAGGGGTCATTATTAATTTCCATTGTCCAGATCAGGAGACCATGGCTCAGAGTTTTAAGTGGCATGTGCTGATCAGTCTGTAAGTGCTAGAAATGTCCCTTGAACACAGACCTTCTGACCTGTAGTGACCTTTCCACTCTACCATAACCATCTTTTATTAGAACAGACCAACCAGGCAAAAGAAGATAAAAGTGCAGTGGGAGGGTAGCTGTTACCAAGGAAACCATTACTTTAAATTTTAAAGTATGGATCAGAAAGGAAGTCGATAAAGAGGGCACTTTTTATTACAAGTAGAGAAATAAAACAACCGAGTGAAGATTTGAAAGCTAGCTGGTAGAACTATCATGCAAAAACTTCACACAGCAGCTTGATTATGTAGGACACACCCCTCCCAACTTTCTTCTGCTTCCGGGAGGGGGAAGGAGGTGTAGGGGTTTAGCATGAAAGTCAAAGAGTATTCTGCAGTACAAGTTATATTGCAGGGAAGAATGTGCTGTAAATTCTATGGAGTGGACCTCAACAAGGAGGAAGATGAGAGAGGGAGTGAGGAATGAAGAAGGAACTTGCACCTCCTGTACCAAGAGGCAGTGCAGGAGGGCCCCGGAAAAAGTAGGCACACCGGCAGTGGCCAGACATCACGTTGACAGCTGGCAAATACTGCTCTGTTTCCCTCAGTCACCGAAACAGCTTTGACGGAGTCAGTGTACGGTTCGTGGCTGGAATGGTAAACTCACCTGATAACTTACATGGAGGGCTTTTTCAAAAAATCAGAAAAATAGCTTTATTTTCTAGAATGATGGATGTGTTTTAGGTTGAAACTCTTTGAAATGTAAGGCCTGTGATAGTCAAGTCAGGGAGACAAGCAGGTTCAGATTAATTATGGATTAGAGTTGAGAGTAAGGTAGAATAACTACACCTAGTTGCTCACAGTTTAAACTTTGCAGTGAATCAGAATCCCTTTGTTAAAACACAGGTTGCTGGGCCCCAGTCCCAAGTTTCTGATTCCATGGAACTGGGGTGAGACCTGAAGACTTATTTTCTAACAAGTTCCCTGACAGGCACTGCTGCTGGTGCCCGTCCAGGGTCCACACACTACGTTTAGACTTCACCTTGATTACTTTGGTTTCCAGCAGAAATGGATATTGGTAAAAGGAGAACAGAACCAATCACAGTGAAGATTTTAAAAATTCTCATCAAGGAAACATACTGCTCAGATGTGGAAAGGCCACCGTGTCTGGAGCAACCTGAAATTCCCCTGCTGGCCTCCCCCAGTTCTCTGTTCCTAAGGGACACACTGTGGCCATGAACCTGTCCCTCCAGACTACCATCCTGCCAGACGCTAGAAATTATAGCAGCATTTTGCACGTGCCACAAGTCTTTTAAGCGCCCCTCTCGAAACATTTCATTTATAATCTGTGAGCTTTCTTTGAAAGGGTGTTGACAAATACCAGGCACTCCTAATTTCTGAAGACAACTCAGCATCGTCTTACACTGCATTGAGGAAGATCATAGAATGCTCAGGTGTGCTATTCAGTATCTCTGTCTCCATCTCTCCATCTTTCCAAAAAACCTGTTTCCCTGCAAATACATGTTCAATTTCAGCACAGTGGTTAATGGCCTGATTAAAATTGACGTTTATCTGTTTTAGAGTTGTTTTTTTTTTTAAATGGAATTCAGTTAACCACTCTTATGGTTCTTTTACCCACAAGCTGCACCCAAGAGGCTGTTTTTCACCTGATGGCAACAAATACTAATTATCAGCAAAATACTTTGAAAGATTGTGTAAGGGCTATGCTTTTGAACACAATCCTGTGAATGGGCAGTAGACATTACAAGTCAGTTTCTCCTTCAGGGCTCCTACACAAGGAGAAAAGGGAATGCCCTCCTGCTTGATTCTGTACTTGAATGTATGCAGAGCTCGACGTGCGAGTCACCTCCTGGAGTTGGCAGCCTCCCTGGTTACAGCAGGACTTAAACAAAAAACCTGGTCTGGGAAAGTTGCCTCAGATGAAACAATACAGACAATGCTTTACATTAAAAATATGAATATAGTACAGAAGGTAGAAAATAATAACACTAACAGTAAATGCAAGTCCAAGTAAATGTAGACAAAGCTGGTAGCAATGAAGATATTCAGTTATCTAAACCTGACATCTCAAATTAAGTCCTTTTGGGCTTCCCTGGTGGCGCAGTGGTTGAGGGTCCGCCTGCCGATGCAGGGGACGCGGGTTTGTGCCTCTATCCGGGATGATCCCACATGCCGCGGAGCGGCTGGGCCCGTGAGCCATGGCCGCTGAGCCTGTGCGTCCGGAGCCTGTGCTCCGCAACGGGAGAGGCCACAACAGTGAGAGGCTCGTGTACCGCAAAAAAAAAAAAAAAAAAAATTACGTCCTTTTTTAAAAAAGTGAGAATGTAGTAGTGGAGTGTTTAAGAACTGCGCACTAGACTTGAATATCTCTCTTTCGGCTTCTCTCTCTCTTTAGTAACTGCATGTATGACATGTACCAGTCATTATCACTCGGGTGCATTCTTTGGGTGGGGTCACACTCTATTTTAATAAGCCGGCTGCTGCAGGATGTACGTTTATTCCAACAGATGCTTGGGCTCCACTTAGAACACCAGAATGCCGGCACTGCCATTTATCAAATGGCACCCTGGTGATCTCAAAGAGTTAATGAGAATCTCAAACTTCCTACTTGCTCCCCCGCAGGAGAGGCATCTGACTCACATTGTGCAGTCTAGCAAAGCAGCTGGCACCCCCTGAATTCAGGTCAAGTCTTCCTACTCAGAGCCCCGTTCTCACCCGCCGAGTCTCCATTCTTTCCTGTCTTCCTGTCTGCATCTACAGTTTATGGGGCCTCACTGCCGCTCTTTGCCATTCACCTTCACCTGTTGGGACTCTGAACCATCCTCGCCATATGTTCCTTTCTCCATTAGTTCAGCCCTGGCTCCAGAGGTGGCCTGGCTCTGATCGCCTTGGCACAAGCATCTGAACACATAGCTAATTCACCTCTAGGACTTATAACCGTAGTTTTTAATGAAAAGAAACAATCTTTTAAATAAAATGCTGACACTATGGTTTAATACAATGATAAGTACAACTGTGTGAATAAATACTAATGCAAATCCCAGTACCCAACATTTAATTTAAAATGTAGGTGTGAGGTATGTTATCTCTTGCATCCTTATGAAGCTACATAAAAGATTTCTCTTTAGGAAGTCCAGTATCTCCATATTTATTAAATGAAAAGAAATCTCAATACATATTTTGATTATGCTAATGATGTGCATTTTTGTTGTTGTTTAAAAAAAGGTAGAATTTCATTGACAATGCCTTTAAGGATATGCTCTTACACAGACTGATTTTAGAATTAAACAGGTAGTGAATTCCATACTCCAAAATGCCAGTTAGAAAAAAGATTATTCAACTCTTTAAATAAGAGAGCATTTATGGTTTTCCTTTTGCAGATAAGTTGATCTCTGAGTCTGTATGACATAATCTATATAGCAAACCTTCTCTAGAAAGTCACTGTATAAAAGATGTAAATGGTTAGACTAGCAGAAGGCAACCCACACTTTCTATTCCACTAAGATAAATAATTTTAGCAAGCCATAATATTAGATGATATCAACATATTTTAGAAAGAGCATGTTTCATGTTTCTTTAGGCTTGTTATTTGTTACAAATAAGCTACTTTTCTGCTGATGCTTAGTTTTAATTATTTATATTTTCAACCTGTGTTATTTGTCATGCTCTATGAGGTTTTAACATTAAAAAAAAAAAATTAGCTTCTTTGGAACATTAACTTGTACATCTGGTCTGGATGCTGGTGCTGATGAAGGGAGAACTTTGGAGTCCCCATCATCTGTCAGGGCAATGAAGATAAAAAGCTTCAAGGCACCATAAATTTATAACATGGAAGCTGACTGGGAGTTTCTTGCTGTTTCTTTATGTGTTGCCTTGTTTGCAGGGCCATAATTATAAACTGATTACAGCCAGAGAAAAGATGCTTCCATTGTTCTCCTTGCTGAATAGTAATTACTCTGTGATTGTGTTTCATTGCCATTTTTTGTTGTTCTTGTTAGTCTTTTGAACATGATTAGGCTATCTTAGATTTCGGTATGGCTTCTGGCAACTAGGAAATGCAAAATAAGTGTAAAATATGTAAGATGTTTATAGTGATTATCTTACCGTATGTTATAAATCATACTGTGGAAAAACTAAGTGTTTACTAGAAACAAAGCATCTTATTTTTCTGTCTGTATTCATTTGTACCATGTTTGATGCTGTTCCCCTTTGCTCTTCTACTTCTCTTTCTTCCTTGTCATGTAGGTGGTTCAGAAAAGGCTGTTTCAAAGTTAGAATGCCATATGTTACAAGATTTTGAATATGATCGGGATAACATGAAATCTATTTCCATGTGAAGAGTAGCTTATATTTCATTAAGGCTGCATTTACATCAGCTGAAAAGCAGAGCTATCGACAGTTTTTTCCTTCTGTCTCTGAGCTGATTTATCTTTTTGTTTTAAATTGACCAAATCGACCTGAATGATGTCTCACAGGCATAATCTGTGAACTCATTTCCTAGAGTCTAGGCCTGATTAGTCTAAATGCTTTCTTGGTTTGCTACTAATTGCATGTTTAACTGTATACTTATGCTAAAGCCCATTTAAAGGGTAAAATAGAATTCATTCTTCATGTCCTTTAATGTAATTGTATTTTACTTTACCGTTGCAATAGATAGGGAAACCAAATTTTCCCACGTTCTAAGGCCTAAGAGATATTTGAGTGACTCTGGGAAATGGGAATATTCAGGAAGATTGTAGTATCAGTAGGATGGAAAATGTTGAAAAGCATGTAAAATTTGGAGTACAAGGAATAAGATAAATATAAAGAATATCTGAAGGAGACTTTTGAATGATAGATTAGCCATACATTCTTCAGATGACTTTTGCTGTTTTTGTTGGTTTTGACCAAAGATTCCCTGAAGAAAGTAAATGGAGCAAGTGGATTTTCTAATATACTTTGAAATAGAAAGAATTAGGTGGGGATTTCCCCCTCATCTTTAGTCATTTGTATATGACTCTCAGCTGAGATCTTTTAGCTAAGAGAATGAAATTGATTATAAAAGTTTTAGGAATTTCTTTGAAAATTAGTGAAGCTACTAAGAATTATATTTCAGTAGAATTTACCTTATTTGAAGAAGTTGCGTAATTGAGGTATGATGATCTACAAATATGTACAAGAGATGAAATCGAATACCCAAAAACAGAACTAAAAGGCCTACCAGATTATTAAAGCACACAAGTCTGTGCCACAGCCAGTAAAAGCTGGGGATGATTATGAAGAAGTTAAAGAGCAAAACATAATAAATAGTGAATTATTTAATAAAGAAGATGAGCTACCACTTGGAAAATTGATCAAAGTGAATAGAAAATTCTCTTTGTCAATTTGTAAATATAACAGGAATAAAAGATTTTGATAGGCTGTTTTTTTAAATTAGATTGAGAGGAAAAGATAGCACTTGATTTGATAATATTTTTTCTGTGTTGGGCCTCTCACTGCTGTGGCCTCTCCCGCTGCGGAGCACAGGCTCCGGATGCGCAGGCTCAGCGGCCATGGCTCACGGGCCCAGCCGCTCCGCGGCATGTGGGATCCTCCCGGACCAGGGCACGAACCCACGTCCCCTGCATCGGCAGGCAGACTCTCAACCACTGCGCCACCAGGGAAGCCCTTTTCTGTGTTTTTTAAGAGTGAATTTTTACCTTTGAAGAAAGGTAGAATTTTTATTAACAAAGTATGCAAAGGTAATGTTTCTTAAAGCTAAATGTGTTTACATATTTAATTTCAGTTGACTAGTATCCAATAAAAAAGGAATACTGTAGGATTTGGCTGAAGTTATTATTACTTCCTCCCCTCTTTTTGTTGACTCCTGGAAATCTGGGAGGAGGATCATCCCTGGGACAGTAGTTGAAATAAATGGCCATCTAAATTGGCTGTTCTTTCCTACACACAACATGCTGATAACATACATTCCAGAAGTGAAGGCATGTTAACAGAATATACTCGGGGTGGTGGCACCTTGAACATTATCAGCCATTAATATCTCTTTGTGAATCAGTTTATCTTGCTGGTATCAGGCACTTGTGGTAGGGATGAAGGGACAGGAGCATGGCTATTTAAAGGAGAAACATGATCAAGAACTACAGAAGCAAGAGGAATTGAAAATGAACTTAGTCTCCCTCATAACTTGGTTAGACATAGCCCCTAACTGTGGGGGCAGAAGAGAGCCAATATTGTGAGCAAAACAGCATTTGCAAATTGAGAAGCATTTACAATTACTCCATCTGTGAACTTAACTGAGAAAGAGTTTAAAACAGTCATGCAGGGCTTCCCTGGTGGCGCAGTGGTTGAGAGTCCACCTGCCGATGCAGGGGACGCGGGTTCGTGACCCCGTCCGGGAAGATCCCACATGCCGCGGAGCGGCTGGGCCCGTGAGCCATGACCGCTGAGCCTGCGCGTCCGGAGCCTGTGCTCCGCAGCGGGAGGGGCCGCAGCAGTGAGAGGCCCGCGTACCACAAAACAAAACAAAACAAAGAAACAGTCATGCAGTTCACAAACACTTTGTCACATTAATCTGATTTTTGCTCAATTAGACCAACACATCCAGTTGATTGACAGAAAGTCTATACATGCTAATTATAATAACTAGTGAGCTTTTGAGTCTGTTTTACTTATCATATTTATTATTAAGCCATAAGAATGTGGGGTAGAACATAATTGGCTATAGGATTGTACTTAGAAAGTAAGGGATAAGAGGTTGCCACAAGAGGTAGCCAGTAGAGGTAGGGCGTAAATCTGTTCATAACTTTTCATTATGTGGCAGAAGAAAGGACCCTTTGATACTGGGATTACTAGCATGGCAGGATGGGAAATAGGGTACATTTACTGAGATGTTACCATGTGCATGGAAGTAAAATGACACATGAAAATAAACATGGTCCCTGCCTTTGTGGACCATTAGTGACACTATCTTAAAATAAGATAGGATACAGAGATGATTTTAGAAGCAACAAAAAGGAGAGTGCCTTGAACGGATTTCTTTTTCCTTGTTTATTTTATAAACAATTGACTTATCTGAAGAAAACCAGAATGTCCATTAATTCAGTGGTACGTAAAACTAGAAAAGGGGTACTTCGGTTGAAGGGTACTTTAAACTTAAAGGTATAAAATTTATAATTCTAAAGTCCTTACACCCTGTGAAAAAGGACACAAGAAATCGTAGCTTCCATTTGATTGACTACTTGTAACAACACTTTGAGGTACGTGGTCATTTTCCCCCATTCACCAATAAAGACACTGAGACCAAGAGAGGTTAAGTCATTTGCCATAGATCACAGAGCTAGTAAGTAGAGGAATTTTTATTATAAATTTTGTATTTTTCCTACTGTTCCATGCTACCTCGTAAAAAGGCTGGTACAATTAAAAGTCAAAATGTGGTAAACTGTCCTTGGGTTTAGACACAAAGAGACCACGGGTGTTTATCATTTAGGATTATATCCAGCTATAAGTAACAGACAGGGAAAATAACACTGGTTTAAAGAGGCCAGAGTTTTATTTTTCTGTCTGGTAAAGTCTGGAGGAGGCAGTCCAGGAATGGTGCAACGGCTCGGCTTTACTCAGGACTCGAGGACCTAATGCTTCTAGTTTGCTACTCCGCCATCTCTAGGATGTGGCTCTAATTCCTCCTGGTTCCAGATGGCTGGTGGAGTTCCCATTATAACATTTGCCTTTCAGGTGTCAGGATGGAGGAAAGTTTGAAAAATGATAGGGACAAAGGGCCGATGTCCATGTCTTTATTCTGGTCAACTCTGTGCCCTGATAAAAATCATGAGTTCTAATACTATGGCAAAAGTGGTGAGCTAGTATTGAGGTACAACTAACGGTCTCTGCCCAGATAGCCTTGATGTGTGGTTGGGCTGAGAGACAACTTGCAGGAGTCAAGATGTGAATGGAAATGAGGAAGTGGGAGCATAAATACTCTTTTAAGAGCCTTGGCTTTGAAAGAGGGTGGTTTACCAGATGGCTTCCGTACCCGAGTCTGTCTTATTCCTAAAATCATTTATTGAAAGACTATCAGAAACCTCGTTAGTGAGCAGAAATAAATCCATGCATATATGGTCAATTAATTTATGACAAAGGAGCCAAGAATATACAATGGGGAAAGGACAGTCTCTTGGTGCTGGGAAAATTGCAAAATGCAAAAGAATGAAACTGGACCACTATCTTACAGCACAAACAAAAATTAACTCAAAATGGATTAAAGACTTGAACATAAGACCTGAAACCATGAAACTTCTAGAAAATAACATCAGCAGTAAACTCCTTGAGATAGGTTTTGGCAATGGTGTTTTGAATCTGACACCAAAAGCAAAAGCAACAAAAGCAAAAGTAAATAGGTGGGACTACATCAAACTAAAAACCTTCTGCACAGCAAAGGAAAGCATCAATAAAATGAAAAGGCAACCTACTGAATAGGAGGAAATAATTGCAAATTATATATCTGTTAAAGGGCTAATATCCAAAATATATAAAGAACTCATACAACTCAATACTAAAAAAAAAAAGTCTGATTAAAAAAGGAGCAGATATGAATAGACATTTTTCCAAAGAAGACATACAGGTAGCCGACAGGTGTGTGAAAAGATGCTTAACATCATTAATCAGGGAAATGCAAATCAAACACAACGAGATAATACTTCACACCTGTTAGAATGGGTATTGTCAAAAAGACAAGCAATAACAAGTGTTGGTGAGGATGTGGAGAAAAGGGAATCCTTGTGCACTGTTGGTGGGAATGTAAATAGGTACAACCACCATGGAAAACAGTATGGAGCCTCCCCTCAAAATTAAAAACAGAAATACCATATGATCTATCACGTCCATTCCTGGGTATTTATCCAAAGGAAACGAAAACAGTAATTTGAAAAGATATATGCAGCCCCTTGTTTATTGCAGCATTATTTACAATAGCCAAGAAATGGAAACAATCTAAGTGCCCATCTGTGGATAAATGGATAAAGTGATTATAGAATATTATTCAGCCATAAAAAGAGGTGACATCTTGCTGCTTGGGACAGCATGGATGGACCTTAAGGGCACTGTGCTAAGTGAAATAAGTCAGACAGCGAAAGGCAAATACTGTTATGATCTCTCTTAAATGTGGAATCAAAACAGCAACAACAACAAACTAAGGTCACATATAGAGAACAGATTGGTGATTGCAAAAGGCAAGGGGTGGCAGATGGGAAAACGGGTGAGTTTTTTGTTTAGTTTAAATAAATCAAATAATTTTTTGAAAAAAGAAACTCATATATTAAAAATTGCTTCTCATACAGAAGCTGAACACACAAGACTGTCATAGGAAGTCAAAGGCCAAATGTTTACCAGGTACTTAGAGTGCAAGTGAGACAGGTCTATTCAAGGGCCTGGTAGCAGGTTTGTATCTTAATCTAAATCCATTTGCTGTACCTGGGCACATTCTTTACTGTTTAGACTTGAGTTATAAGGAAAAAACAAGACAGTTTGAATAGACACAGTTTGGAGTCTTGGCTTTGCAGCTTACTATGCCTGTGATAACAGGCAGATTTTTAACCTGTCTGAGACTCCGTATCCTCATCTAAAAAAATGGGAAGAATAATAAAACCTGCTTCATGGAGTTATTACAGGGATTATGTAAGAACACATGCGACTTGTCTAGTATGGATGTTGGCTCACAGTAGATCCCAGTAAATCTTATTTCTTCCCCTTAGCTTCTAAAAAGAAGGCTGTTTATGAAAATTTGTACACTTGAGCCATTATGTCTACATGTTTCCTTTATCATATCTCCCTGTTTTCTACTCAAGTCCTTGATGCTAGTAACATAATTTGGGGAGTAAAAATAAACCACTGAGAACAGACTCCAAAAAGCAGATTTGTTAGAAATAAATTTAAAGTGCATCTCAGGCTATGATTTTCACATTGGTTCTAAATATATCAAATTTCTATTTATAATTTTCTTACAAAATGTGTTTTGGTATTTAAAGCGTATGATGAAAGTTTAAAGATGAAAATATTTTCAATTCTTTTTTGCATTTGCATGCATTGAAACTTTAAAGATGAAAATATTTTCAATTTTTTTTTCCGCATTCGCATACAGGGGTAATTAATGGGAGATTCCAACTGGTCAGGCTCCATCTTTCCAGTTGAAATCAGAGGTGGTTGCCGGAACAGACCCTTGGTGGTTATAGGGCCAGAATTCCACCTTTGTCTTGGAAAGTTTACTAGGTCCATGTAAGAGTCACACTAAATCATGCACTATAATTTAGCTTATATGTAATGTTGGAGGAAATCCCAGTTTATACTAGTAAGATTTTTTTTTTTTTAAAGATGTCAAATCTACTTTCTGTTGTAAATTCCTAGTCAAAAGCCACAATTTTTGATCTTGGGCAACTGTGTGTATAAGTTCGGCTTAATGAATACTGATGTTTTATTGATTGTTTAGGAAGGGAAGAAATACAGCCACAGGCGTATTATGAGGGGGTTGAAACGAACACTTACCTCATCTTGGATCTGTTGTTTCAACACTGTCTAATGCAGTTAGTCTCAGACATTCTGTTGACTCTATTATGGAAATTATCCTACCAGTCCGAGTGGAGAGAAACAAAACACCCCTACCGATTCCATCTTTTGTGTACATTTACTTGAACATAAAAATAAAAGGCATAACTTTAGTTTATTTGACAAGAGCCTTCCCAGTTGTACTTTATTATATCCCATAATAGTTTCCTAGAGTGGCACTTCATAGACTATTAAAGCAAAGGGGATGGACGCTTTACGCACAGCTAATTGGGATTATGTTATTGATGTAAACCCTTCTTTAAAAAGAAACTTGATGCGAGTTGTTTTAACAAACATTGATACTCACCCAAGATGTATTTAGGCACCATACTATGCCCAGTGGGTATTCAGAGGAGGCAGATCCGGCCACCGTCCTTCATGAGGTTTTAGATTATTGGAAGAGAAAATAATATTTCGAAGCAGGCTGTAAATCAAGGATGATGACTGAAAGATGAATCCTGGTTATTCATTAAATACAGTCTGCAGCCTCTGTGTTTACTGATTCCTGGTGAGGACTTGGAATGAGTGGCTGGTTTGCATCCCTGAAGGTGTCTGATGGAAGGAGAGGCTGATTGAATTAATTGGAAGGCAACATGAGAGGTCATCTTGTCTGGTCCCTGTCCCAATGAAGGATGGCATAGAAACTCTCCCAGACAGATTGCGACCTGTTTTAATCAGCCACTGGCATTATACCTACGCCTGTGCTCTGACCCCTAAAGCTGGGAAGAGAGGTGAAAATCCCAGTCAGTCACCCAGAGGATGGACCACATTGTACAGAGGCAACGATTGTTTTCCTTTTGCATCTGGGTGGTCCAGTACCACAGAAAGATACCCTAAAATTTCCATTTTAAGGGTATGCATATTATCCTCAAAGTACTTCAGGTTTTCTTTTTTTTTAATTTTAAATTTAAATTTCTGTTATAAAATCCTTTGCTTTTATATTTTTGGCATTTTCAACCAAAAGACATGGTTCTCTGAATGTTGTTGGTTTCCACTGATACTCCTATTAAGTTGGCGTGAGAGAGAGCCTTACCATAACTCACACCTTCTTGTTATTCATTTCCTCCCATAATTCATTTAACTAATTCTTTCAAGGCTTTTAGTTCCTCACGGGCAAACTCATTTAGTGATTCCCTCAAGTTTTACTTATCCTCAATGGAACTCAATTACAAAGGGAGAGAACATGAAGCTGAAAAGAGGAAACATGATATAAAGGGAAGAGTCATGGAATTAGATGGTTAAGGTTCTATCCCTGGCTCTGCCTCTTCATGAGCTGTCAGACCTGGAAAAATCACTCAGTGTTCCTCTACCCTAGTTTCACCATTTGTAAAATAAGAAGATTGGACTAGGTCAGTGAGTTTCAATTTTTTTTGACTTCACTGCAGATTAATAATTTGTTGTATATGGCAACCCGGTAGACACACGCCTTGCAAGTGAAACAAAAGTTTCAAGAAATAATTCATCCTGTTCCTATATGTGATGCACTTGATTTCTATCTGTTTTCTTTATTTTAAAGATATGCTGTTTGTGACTTACTACATTGATTTGAAGAACCAGTAATAGGTCATGTCATGAAGTTGAAAAACAGCAGATAGGATGATTTTTAGGGTTGCTTTAGCGTGAGCATTCCTCTTTTATTAATTGCAAGTTATAGGTCTCTTCTATCGCTGGACCTTCGCTATTACTGTCACCCTGCCTTTTGTGCTTCCCCTGCTTCCCTTTCTCACCTAATTCACTCCTGTTTATCCTTTAGATCTTAGTCCTAGTGTCATTCCATGACATCGGGGACTAGGTGAGTTTTGGTTTGCCATTGTATCCAGCTCAGTGCTTAATATATCATACAATGATGAATGATGATAGATAATAAAGAAGATAATAGCAACATCCCCTTATATATTCCTATTTCAACAGACTTCTGCCTTATATATATTAACTCATTTAATTATGACAACCCCAGTGGGGTGAGATACTATTATTATCCTCATTTTATGGATGAGGAAACTGAGGCATGAGATATTAGGGGACTTAATCAAAGTCCCATAAATAGTAAATGGTGGTGCTGAGATTTGAACCCAGGCAGATTGGCTGCAGGGTGGTTGTTCCTAATCATTGAAGTACACTGCCTTTATCGTGCTTATTGAATGAGTACGTGAACATATATCCTGGGTTTATATTGTGATCTCTTTTGTTTGTGTTATTGGAAAAGTGTTGCACATTATAGAAGGTTAAATATTTTATAGCCCTACATAACAAATAATGGTGTCCATTTATTCACTATGTAATGCACAGATGCTCTACATTATCTCAATGCTCAAAACAACTATGCAACATAGGTATAAATTCCCATTTTCTGAGTAAAGAATAAGAGACGCAGAGGCAGGGTCTCAAATTTTCATCTGTCTGGTCTCAGAGCCCATGCTTTTTTGCATTTTTCTTGTTTTGTAGAAGACAGAGGACTTAATCTGGGCCTTCTTGAATGCGTAGAGTTTAAATAAGGGGAGAAGAAAATGTTGAGCATTAAAAGTGAATTGAGATTTAGGAAGTATACCATGAATAACCAATTAAAAATCGAATGAAAAAATTCTATTTTATAAAGCTTGAAAACACAAAATATTGAGGTATTACTTAAAAAGAAATGAGCAAGTGACGTATATTTCTGAGGATTCCAAAAGAAGATTGGTATAAGTGGAGATCCTATGTCTCCAAATGGGAACACTGAATATTGTAGCTATGTCAAGTCTTCTGCCACTAACTTTAAAAATTGATGCAATTCTAATAAAAGCTTCAATTTTTGAAACTAGTTTAAATAATTCTAAAGTTTATTTGTGAGAATAATCAAGAATTTTAAAAAATAAGAGTACTGATAGAATTTGTGTGAACAGATGGTACAACCTATAGAATTACAATATTTGTGAAAAAGGGAGTATTGGCATGTTAAGAGACAAGCAGACTAGAGCAGAAATTTCACATTTATATATCTAATAATGTATGCATCTGATACGTGTTAAAAGTGACTTTATGTAAATTAATGGGGAAAAGAACGTTCATTCAGTAGTCTGGGAGAATAGGTACACAATTTAGAAAGCATAAAGTTAGATCCCTGCCTTGCACCAAATATCATGTTGGGTATCAGGAGTTAAATGCAAAATCCTGAATCCATTAAGTGAGCTATATATAATACAAGTGCTATAAAAACCATGCTTTCCTACAATACGGGGAAATTCTCACTATAGGTGAAGTGAATATTGTATATTTTAAAAGTATATACAGAGTTATCTTAATTTTTATAAATAAAGAGGGAAAGAAATGCTGTAAGGCAATAGACCAGTGTGCAAGTAGTGGTTAACACAGTGGGCCAATAGATATTCTCTATTTTCTTCTTTATATTGGGTTGGCCAAAAAGTTCCTTTGGCTTTTTTTTTTTTTTTTTTTTTTTTGTGGTACGCGGGCCTCTCACTGTTGTGGCCTCTCCCGTTGCGGAGCACAGGCTCCGGACGCGCAGGCTCAGTGGCCATGGCTCATGGGCTCAGCCGCTCCGCGGCATGTGGGATCTTCCTGGACCGGGGCACGAACCCATGTCCCCTGCATCGGCAGGCGGACTCTCAACCACTGCGCCACCAGGGAAGCCCCCTTTGGCTTTTAAGTAAAAATAAAAGACACATTTTTCATTTTCACCAAGAACTTTATTGAACAATGTATTCACTCTTTTGTTCCAATACCTTCTGCCATTTTTCAGGCAACTTCATAATTCCATCTTCCCAAAACTTTTTATCTTTTTGAGCAAAGAACTGTTCCAGGTGCCTTTTACAGTCTTCCAGGGAATTGAAATTTTTTCCATTAAGGGAATTTTATAAAGACTGAAATAAATGGAAATCTGAAGGTGCAATGTCTGGTGATTACAGCGGATGAGTCAGAACTTCCCAACCAAGCTGTAACAGTTTTTTGCCTGGTCATCAAAGAAACGTGCGGTCTTGCTTTATCCTGATGGAAGATTATGCGTTTTCTGTTGACTAATTCTGTACAGTTTTCATCCAGTGCTGCTTTTAGTTGGTCTCATTGGGAGCAGTACTTGGAATTAACCGTTTGGTTTTCCGGAAGGAGCTCCTAATAGAGGACTCCCTTCCAATCCCACCATATACACAGCATCACCTTCTTCGGATGAAGACCGGCCTTTGGTTTGGTTGGTGGTGGTTCATTTCACTTGCCCCACGATCTCTTAAGTTCCACATTATTGTGCAGTATCCACTTTTCATCGCCCGTCAAAATCTGTTTCAAAAACGGAGTGTTTTCATTATGTTTAAGTAGAGAATCGCATGCGGAAATACGGTCAAGAAGGTTTTTTTCAATTAACTTATGTTGAACCCAAACATCAACGACATGAATATAACCAAGCTGGTGCAAATGATTTTCAGTGCTTGATTTGGATATTTTGAGTATATCGGCTATCTCCTGCGTGGTATAATGTTGATTGTTCTCAATTAATGTCTCTATTTGATCGCTTCCACTTCAACTGGTCTACCTGACATTGTGCAGCATCGTCCAGTGACAAATCTCCAGCAAAAAACTTTGCAGACCACTTTTGACATGTTCGATCCGTCATAGCACCTTCTCCGTACACTGCACAAATCTTTTTTTGAGTTTCGGTGGTGTTTTGTTTTTGACATTAGAAACCTTTTTTTGAGTGAGACAAGGCAAACATGGGATGAAAATATTGCAGGGTGAAGGAAGGCTGAGGAAACCAATATAATTTCTTTTTCCTCTGTGGAAGCATGAGCAGCCCAAATGATGAACTGAAGCCACTCCAAGATTACTATTTATACTTAAGGCAATGTAAAAAGCAAGGTTTTAACCAAAAAGCCTGTATCTGGCGTTAAAAAAAAAAAATACGTCTTTTGGATGGATCGGTTGCATTTTTACCTTCCTTGAAATAATAAAGCATAATATGCCGAAAACATTTCTTTTTTCTTCCATTTTCAATATTAAAATGGCTACACAAAAATTCACCAATTTTGATAAGGTTTTTTTTTTAAATGCACGCTGATGTGGCAGCTGTCACATACAATCTAACAAAATTGTTTCGAATGAAGTTAAAGACAACTAAGCACTACTAGAGAGCCATCTTAGGAAAAAAACGAATGAACTTGTTGGCCAACCCAATACTTTGCCCCTCACATTTCTACAAAGGCTGTGATTTACTTTTGTAACTGGAAAAAAAATTTTTTTAAGGCAAATCCTAAGCCGTATCATAGGGTCTGCAATGACAAGTATAACATACTTTGGAATGGAAGGTGGGGCATTAGAAATCCTACCCACTGAAGGGGGAATTTTGAAGGGAAAATTTGAATCCTCCTTCAATGGAGGAACTTTAATATGCTTTAAAGAGAAAAGCTGTTCTCTTAACTATGAACTCTACTATTAAGAGTTTTACACACTATTTTCTATCAAAATTTGTCTCTATATGATCTAAGATGGTTATGTAGAAAAATGCAACTGTTTGAATTTAATCAACTGAGTTTTCTTTGGGGACCTAGGGATATACCTATGAAATGACTTTCTCTTCTGAACATCTTTCTTTTAAACTGGTAGTTTTGCCTGAAGATACACTCTTAATCTTATTTGCCACTTACCTTAGGTTTTTCAGTGTTTTAAAAGCCCTAGGACATTGCATGGAAAATGTAACTCCTGAAGGGGACGCCTGGCACCTGCCGGGAGCATTTTCCATTTCCTGTCAGGCACAAAGGAGAGAAGTTATTGTGGGCTACTGTAACACTCTTCACTGGTTGATTTACAAGTGTCTTCTGACGTGTCCTCAGGCAGCCAAGAGCCTTCAGTTCTTGGGACTACATTTAAATTACAGAAGAAGATGGAGAGCAGGTGATTTTCAGCGGGAGGACCCTTCTCATTTTCTCTGTTCTGTGTAAATAGGTAAAGCCGAGGCTCAAGCTAGTTGGTTAGTCTAATACATGTATTTACAGGTCCTTGAGAAAGCCTACTATAGAATCTATGAAGCAGAACCTTAGGTGTCGAATTCTCTTTTGAGCTTGATGTTATTTTCCTATAGAAATCCTCTAGACATATAAATATACACACACTCTCACTCTCCAATGCTAAAATACCCTTTTTAATTTTTATAAATATAAAGTTATAGGCCTTATTAGCTTGGATTTCACTACAAATATCCAATCATCTTGCTTATGAGTTTCAGCCATTTTATGCCAATTTTATCTCAGGTGTGTGGTTGAAATTCACAAACAAAAATTTTCTCTGTAGTTCAGGAAAATGCTCAAAATGTTATAGAAATGTATTCCCCCCTTTTAGCATTTCAATGTAGATATTGTCATTTGTTAATACTTGTTAGTATTTATTAGTTACTATTTTTGTAAAAATGTATTATTTTATAATATTCTTTAATCCCTGCTCCACTGCCCTCTTTAAAGTTTCACACACACACACACACACACACTCACTCACACACTCACACACACACACAATCTTTATACTTAACTAGGAGACAAACAAATCATGGATACAATGACTGAACGTTAAACAGGAGTTCGAAGAAGTGAAAGTTAAGCCCGAGCTGGAAGAATCAAAACTTCAGGAGGAGAGGAAGTGAAGCAGTAAATGGCAGAGGTTTGGGGTCAGGCTTGACTTGACTGTTTCTGCCATAACTGTGTGATATTTGGTAAATGATTCAACTTTTTGAGTCTTAGTTCCGTTATCTTTAAAAAAAAAAAAAAAAGATGAAAGGAGTAATAATAATTTACGATCAAAGAGAAGCTATCTGTGAAGAGTCCTGCCCATTTTAATTATTTGTGTCCTCCCTCTTCCCTTTCATGTCTTCATACTTGATTTTCCATAAATGATTCTTTTAACCATTGGATAAAAATAAAAAGGTAAATGAAAAACATTTCTCCTTTGTGAGGAACCAGATTCGATATATAGCTCAAGTCTAAGAATAATGAAAATGTAGTGACTCAGTTAATCAGTCTGAGAATTCAAGAAGAAAAATCCAGGCTGACATTTGGTATTTGTTTTCTTTTTTTGTTGTTGTTAGTGCAGAATTTCCAGGTCTTGGTTACTGGATAGTCCTAGCTATTTTGGAGAATTGAGTTTAGTGGTACTTGTTCAGTCACACCCTAATGCAATCTTCAAGTGATCTTAGTGTAAGAAGGAAACAGAAATAAAAGAAGTTGCCCTAGAATCTAGAATTTTAGAACTGAAGGGACCCTGATTGATCATCGTGTTCAGTCCTCTAATTTCTACTGAGAAGTAAATAAATGCCAGAGAGATCATGACTTGACTAAGGACACAAATTCAGTTGGTCACCGTGTTAGAACTGGAACGTAGGTCTTTGAATTCTCAAACCACTGGTCTTAAGGCAGTACCGCATAAGGTATTTCACTCCAAGGTGGCATAAATTATTGCAGTGTTATAAATAAATAATCAACCATATCACTGTTATATGATTACTCTAAACATTTGGACTTTATTCTTTAAATAACTCAACAAATTTATATAAAGTTTATGTTTTGTTAGAGGATACAATACTATAGAATCTTAAACATCAGTCTTTTTAACTGCCATAAATGGAGGCTTCCTGTTCACCTGATTTTCCAAATTCTGTTAGTGGTGCCAATATTCTACTACCTATCCTCAAAACTGCTGAGTTGTTGATTGCCTCCAACTCCTACTCTCATATTTAATTAGGTATCCAAAGACTGTTAATTTGACATCTGAAATATATTTTCTCTCATTCTTTTTCTTTTCCACTGTTTCAACCTATTGCTGCCCTGCCTCCCAACCTGTATCTCTACCTTCAACTTATGTTTGTTTCAATTTACTTTACACATAATTCCCAGAAATAATTTTAAATACCAGTATTGGCTCTCTGTTTCCAACCAAACAATATTTAGTACTTAAACCTAGCATTTAATATGCTCTTTGACTTGATCTGAGCTGTTAAATCGAAAATAAAATGATTATCACTACTGCAGCCGAATTTGAGTTGACATCTTACCTGAAGCTTGGAGGTTGAGAAGGAGACCTCTGGGAAGCAGTGAAGAAAGTTACAGAGTGAACATCTAAGTGAAGTCCTGTGGTTTGAAGATCTCAGGTTATATTCAAGGACCTGAAAGTGGAGAAGAGAGAGGTAGGATGCTACCAGCAGTTGAGGCTGGAGAGGTGGGGACCCTGTCTTGGAAGTCCCTGCGGGCAACCTTTCCAGTTGAAGAACTAGGCTTGGTGAGGTTCAGGAAAGTGTCCCGGGCCTGTTGAATTGTGCAACTGGGATTTGAAAGCAGGTCTGTCTGACTGGCCCGTCCTCTTCTCCCGTGCCGGCAGCCTCCTTTACTCAGTCTGTCCTTCTGCCTTACAGGGCCCATGTTTTCATCCCTCTGCGGTTTGGGAGGTGCACACATTTCCTTTGCATATCCTAGTGCCTAGGAGATATTCCTGAATTACTGAACACACTAATCTTTCTTTTCCATCCTCCCTCTACTGTGTCCTTGAAACCAAACCAGTTTAAATTCAGTATAAGATGACTTACGTTTGCTAACCTGATAGCGATTACTTTTTAGTGTGAAGAGCAGTTCTTGGCATCATTCTCAAGCGTGTAAGAATTTTACCCTCTCTGCGTCACTACATACATATGTGGTATCGGGAAAGCTCAATGCAGAGTGTGACAGTCTCATCTCTGGTGTATCAAGGAGTAAGGCAGATGGAGTTTTTGTGGAATTCAGAATGACTTTTCAGTTTCGTCCTGTATGCGTAAATGTGTTTATTCATAGCAACTGACAAATTCTCTTCTTCCCTCTTACCATCCTCCTCACAGCAACTGCAAGAAAATGATTGAATTATTTAAAATACTTGCTACATACTTAAGAAAAAGTCAGGGAGGAGCTAAATAAAGAAGTCATTTTTAACCTACAAATTTAGAGTGTGGGATTATTTCTACTACCTGGTAAGACTGTAGTAAAAAATTCAACCAATTGGATGTTTGCTTTCCTGGGAATAAAAGGACTAATTTGACTTACATTTTTTTCCCACTGAATTGACCACTGTTTTTTAGATCATCACTGGAGTAACATTATGAGTTTTATAATAATTTCAGGAAAAGGAAAATAGCCCCTAGTATCTCAGTTTACAAAACTAAGCTATCTTCTGAGAAATGAGAAATTCTTAGAAAGCAAAGCTCAAAAACTATGTGTCAGTCAAAGAATTTAAAATTCATGTCAGGTTCATCTTAGGAACTCGCATTATAAAATATACAGCACTTTGCAAACTTGAGTAGATTTGCTTTTCGCTAAGAAGGAACAAAACCAAAAAAGATACACCCTGATGTGCAGAAGACCTTAACTGAGGTCCATGCGGTATTGCTCGGACCAGTAAGAATTTACTGTGTGTTCCAGGGACAGAGATACTGTCAGGGTTTTAGATTTCATTAATGAAAACATAAAACAATCTTGCTATAAGATTTATGAGGCTGACTTCGTCTCCTACCACACAAACTCTTAGCTATATATATGTTGTTAATTTTAAGCTATGCACTAAAACACATCACAACTTTACAATCAGTGTTTTAAATGGATGGCTGACATACAGGCTTTAACAATGTTTAGCACTTTGTAGCAATACAGTAAGGCTCACTTTAGAAACGATAGCATAATGAAATTTTACAGGCAATTAAGTTGATGATTCACTGTCAGCTTCCTAAATTATTCTCTTAGATGATCAAGGGAAGCAGATATAGGAGGTGAGGGGCAAACTCTAGATCCTGTAAAATCTTAAGTGTCATTATGTTTGAAGTTTTAGGAAATAGAAAAATACCTTGTCTAAACAGCCTGAAAAGAAATCAGATAATTTCCTTTTAAATTTAGAAATGGTAATAGTGATCAGTCTTTTAGTTTGTCACCACGTACATACATTGATTTATGAAAAATGTCTTATAGTGTCCATTGACTTGTGTGGCAATAGTTACTAGAGAGCCTTATGAACTTTTACTTTAAAAGAAAACAAAGTTGTATATATTTAACCTTTACTCAAACTAATTGTAGGTTATAACTAGCAAGGAAATAAATAGTTTGACTAGTGAAAATTTACATATTTTCTTTTAATAAGATGGTGTGGTGTTTCAGAATTAATATAAATCCATTATACATGAAGGTGGAAAAATATTGGGGAGGAATCCAAGGAAGAGTATGTCTATTAAGTTGGGGTATCTATATTAAAAGTATATCAGGAAATTGTTGTATATAACTTTATCTCAGTTATTGAATGGTCAGAAATATCTTACAGACTTCTAGGAGGTTGCAGTAGCATTAAAATAAAATCCTGGTATGTCAAATTCAGGACATTTGGGGATAGAGTAAATTTAAAAATATAAAATATTCATATACATCTGGCTTGTCCATATATCCCATGGATTGTGGAAAATTTCCAAATGCCTTAAGTTCTCATGGTCATTACTTTCTTTGAATCAATTTGGCTTTGGCATTTTCTGCCAATCCTATGCCTGCTGACCATACTCCTTTAGTAATGGAGACGTGGAATTCCTCTTTTTTCTTTAAAGTGTGTGTGTGTGTGTGTGTGTTTGCATGTGAGCATGCTGCAGAAGAGTTTACAGAGCAGCAATACAATCAACATAACCTGGAATATGAGTGCTATAGATTGAATGCTTGTGTTCCCCCCCCCCCCACTATATTCCTATGTTGAAACCCTACTCCCTAATATGATGGTATTAGAGGTGGGCCTTTGGGAGGTAATTAGGATCAGATACTGTCTTGAGGGTAGAGCCCTCATGAATGAGATTAGTGCCCTTCTAAGAGTCATAAGAGAGCTTGCTTCCTCTCTGCGTTCTGCCATATTGAGGATGTAAGAAAACAGCCACCTGCAACCCAGAAGAGAGCCTTCACCAGAACCTGTCCATGCTGGCATCCTGAGCCTGGAAGTCCAGACTCAGAGCTCTGAGAAATAAATTCCTGCCACCCAGTCTGTGGCACTTTGTTATAGTGGCCCAAACTGACTAAGACAGTTAGATATCTATGACAGTTCTATCTAAGACAGTCTCTATCTAAGACAGTTAGATATCTATGTTTTGAAATTACAGAGTATTCATGTCCTCAAGTTGGGAGATTCTGATTCATTAAGTCTGGATGGCACTGCAGAATCTGTACTTAAGAAGATAACTAAGATGGGAACAACTGCTCTGGGATGCCTAGTCTTCCTTTTCAGTTATCAAGTTCAGTGATGCAAAATAAATGAAACACAAGGATCTCTCCATATAGACCTAGGGACCTACCCTCAGTGTAGTTATTTCAGTCTTTTATCATTAAGTTTCCCTCACCATTTGCCTCCTTGTTCATAAGAAACCATGCTGGTCTGCCCAGGACTGTCCAGGTTGTGATCCTACATCCTGAAAAACTCCTCAGTCCTGGACTAACCAGAGCCATTTGTCACCAGATAAGGTCTTTAAAGATATAACTGAATGTTGTTGGTTTCTGTGACCATTCATCAGTATTTATTTATGAATTGTCTATTTTGTGGTTAAAACTATGGAAAGCTGAAAGTGCTGCTTCCATAGGTTACTTGGTGATGTTCTGCACATACACAGTACTGTCCTAGGATCCCCATATCCGCATGGATCTTAGCTTACTTAGATCACTCAACTAAGGCAGGTTGAAAGAGACAGTATACCTTTTGGCACCTCAAAGAGGTTCTTTGTTAGAAATGCCTTCTCTCTTTGTGTTCCTAAGCCTGCCAAATCCTCAGTAGGAGGTTTTAAGAAAATAATAATGTAATTCCCTACAATGATAGCCTGGTTTTGGATCTTATGAGTTTGATATGGAAGGAGACTAAATAGAAATATGGCATGCAATTGGAAATGTGGGTTGGAAGTTAGGTGACAGTAAAGTCCAGAAAGCTAGATTCCACAATGAATTAAATTGATGCTATAAGTTGATCTAATGTTTTGGACTCTATAATTAAAATTTTGGATTCCAGTTCCTATTTCTAGACCCTACCAATAGTAATAGTTGAGAATGAATGGATTCTGAGGTTGGGAAAAATAAAAGAGGACTCAATCTTGGGGAATGGAATGTTGAGTCATCAAAAAAGTCTGAAAAGGTGTGTTGAAAGGGAGGAGCAGAATTTAGAATCACAAAAGACTGCAGGGAGTAGAGCACCAACAAACAGCATTTAAAGGGTCTGAGTGGAACAAGTGATTGAGACCAGAGGAAAAAGTTTCAATGATCTGATTAATGAAAATGAATGAATTGACCACTACATTTGTCTAGAAGAAAGTCACTGGTTTTGTCAGAGTGTAAAAACCCAAATATAAGACAACCATCTTAATTCACATCTCTAAATTTAGAGGATATATGCATTTTTGTGAAGAAAGGAAATATTTGTTGAACTTAAAGACTTTTATTAAAGTTTACTAACTGACATTTATGGGAAGATTTAGAGTGCTTGCTTTTGGTCTCTCCCAGTGGTACCAGATGTATAAGGTTTGTGGGAATGTGGAAATGATAGATCCTTTTCCATCTCCTTAATAAGTCCTCAATGTCCTATCTGTCGTTTTTTTTCCTTGCGTGTCCAACATTCTTGCCATCTACCCCATTTTCCTGGAGATTGAGAGAATATTGGATTTCAATATCTGAGACCTGGCAGTGGTCCTGTGTCTGCATTGTGTGTCCTAAGTGAATTTCACCTCCACAAACTGAGTTTCCTCATCCTCAAAATGAGAATGTTGGATTATAACTAATTATACACCATCTAACTTTTAACATCAATTTTATCTTCCATTTTTAAATCTATGTTTCTGTTACATGTTAAATGATAAAGGCCAAGCTAAAGGTAATCTCCAATGCCAGTTCTCAGCCCTAAATATACCTAAAAACAGTACAATTATTCTGAATGACATTCATTTTGAGAGTTCTACATCTTTTATCTAATGTACAGCAAGATGACTATAGGTAACAACACAGTGTTGTATACTTGAAAGTTTCTAAGCGATTGGATCTTAAAAGTTCTCACCACAAGGAATAAAAAAGGCAACTATGTGAGGTGGTGGATATGTTAACTAACCTTATGGCGGTAATCATTTCACAATATGTATGTGTATTAAATCATCGTGTTGTATTAAACTTACACAGTGTTATATGTCAATTATATATCAATAAGCTGGAAAAAATTAAACAATAGAAACAAGTAAAAAGTTGAGTTCAAGAAGAAAATAAATTGAGTGATTCTTCTGAAGATAAGCAGTTCATTTAAGGAAATACTGTCATTTAATATTTACAAAAAGAGCTCCCAAACAGAGCACATTCTAAACAAGGACAGACGTGGGATGGAGGGGGAGATCTTACTTTGGGCCACTTATTAAGTGATGCCGTTGGAGCTAAAGTGGATGAGAAGAACAACAGTGTACACATTTTACTTAAAAGATCAACGCACTACCAAAATGCTAGGTAATTACCAGCATGTACAGTATAATAGAGCTCATAAGGTAGAAATGAAGATAATGAAACTATGTCTTTTATTTACTTTATATCATTTTGTTGCTAATAAAATAGTTTCTGTTCTTTCACAATAAAAAATTCAATACCCAGTTTAAAAACCTGACTCAGTAAGTATAGGACTAAAATAATCAGGAGTAAAATCAAATAGTTTTGTCTCATTTCTGTGTGCCTCCAATGATGAAAATCTTAGGCCTCATGCCAAATTTTTAGTGAAATCTAACCCCAGTTGATGGTTTCCCTTTTCTTTCACAGGCCTGGAGCGAATTGCTCGGGATTCATCTTACGAACAGGAAGGAAAGGTCCAGTTTGTAATTGATGCTGTGTATTCCATGGCTTACGCCCTGCACAATATGCACAAAGATCTCTGCCCTGGATACATTGGCCTTTGCCCACGAATGAGTACCATTGATGGGAAAGAACTACTCGGTTATATTCGGGCTGTAAATTTTAATGGTAAGTCACAACTTTTTTTTTTAAATCTAAATACTTTAGAAGGGACAGGGTGTGTTTTTTTCCCCTATATATAGAGTATACTCAAGCAGAGTGGAAAGTACAGGATTAGAAGCAGTTCCCCTTTTAATCAGAAGTGTGAGTTTTTCCACCTGCTTTTAAATCTCAACCATATTTATTTTGGTGCTACCATTAATCTGCTGAAAGAAGCAGAAGTTAAAAATAAGCCTCTATCAATCAAAATATCACTATTTCAGAAGTAACTTAGGAGACTCATTTGGAACCACTGACAACAGATTAGATTTCTTTGAAAATGTTTTGTTAATGCTGTTATTAAAGAAGGAATTGTAGACATTTTGTTTTGAAACCTATTTTAAGCATTTTAAACAGTAAGATGACTTGAGGAGAGTGGATGATTTGGAGTTGCTGTATATTTTTACATTCTAAGAGTGCCGTGTTAAGTTTCTGCATCTTGTTTTTCATTGTATTTCTTTCAATGATTGGGTCAGTTTGAAGCAGTGAGCTGCATCGTGTAAGGCAGAATTACATACAATCAAGTGTAGATGAGATTTGCCTACTGCAGAAGCAGAAATGCTGCTTCTGTGAGCGTCACAAGAAATTGGTACAGAATACGCTGGATTCATAGTGTTCGGCTGAGAATAGCCAAATTGCCTGTCTCAAGTGATGGAACTATTGAATTCTGCTGTTCTTTCATGAAAGCTGTAATGGTTGCTGCCCATGACTTTGACCGTTATTTTCAAATGAAATGATAGAATGCTCTGAGCTGTCTAATTCTTTCTGTTTGGCTGTAATCCACACAATGGACATGCCTCCAAGCAGGACGCATGGCGCTGCACTGTCCATCATAATACACTCCAGTGACCTCAGCTGCCAGCCTTTCTCAAAACACAAGGTCATCTTCAATTTAGAATTCAAGTGGAAACTTCTTTTGCTTTGTTCAGGCAACATGAGACACAATTTGGTTTACATTCGTATCCTCTTGAATTTCACCAGAATTTTGGTGAAACATTACATAACATAGTTCCTTTTGTTAAGAATATAAATAGTAAGGGGAATTTGAAAATAATTTTCTTACAATTATTAAGTGGAGCGAAAGAGGAGTGTTACAATACAAGTGTTACAATACAATACGTTATTTACCCTAACATGACGTTGGGGAGCACTTTATTTATCCAAATTGCTAAGAAGTGGGAAGAGGAATGCAAATGAATATATTTTTTCATTAACTGAAGCTCATCTCCAGAAGACAGGGAAGTCTTTTAAAGAAACACTGGATTAAAGTATTCTAAAGTTGAATTATCAATTTCTCTCTTAACCATAGACCTAACCCTTCCTTGATGACTTTAATTATTATACTATACTGTAATATAATGATGCTGTTAAAGACTACTGAAAAAGTCATACTGTCTCATGATTATTAAGACAATTTGCCTCTAGAGTCCAATGATTTTTGAGTTCTTCTGACCACTTTTTATAGTTATATTCCCCTTCTACATTATCAGACTACTGTTGCTGTGATTGTTTTTTGGACTGATCCCTTCCATAATTTGCTTTTTTCAATCTACCACGGACACAGAAACGCACATAAAATTTCATTAACTTAGTCAAGAGATATTTATTGAGCACATAGGATGTGGTAAGCATTATGATAGGTACTAAAGATATATTACTGTTAAAAAGAGTCAAAACAGACATGTTTCTTGGGGAACTTAGATATCAATCAAATAAGCACACAAAGGTGTAATCATATAATCCACAATGAGTATTGAAAGAAGAGGTGTGTTGGACTAAAAGTTTATAATAGGGAAATATGTCCCTATTCTAGGGAGTTAGAGACAGCTGGAATCTGGAGATGAGGGTCAGAGACAAGGGTAAAGCACTAGACAGGACCAGATAGATCATGAGATGTCTTACAGGTCATTCTTAAGATTTGTTCTTCATCTTGAAAGCAGTAGGAACCCACTGAAGCATAATAGAACTGTGTCTGATACAAGAGTAAGTGTCCTCTGGATGAGGATCATGGAAAATACATGAATTTTAGTGCATGAACTTAAAAGAGAATCTCTCTGAACTCCTTGGAGATTTATTTTGCAAATAGCTTGAAATTTGTCTGTGTCCCAGTAGCTGGTAATAATAGTACGGTTATAATAACAGGGTAGGGGACCCGAGCATAAGCAGGTTATCATGGGATATATAATTTGCTTTTCAGTAATTTTCAGGATGTTTATCAATTTTTTGATTTCATTATTGGCTTACTGTTAGTATTCATCTATTATTAATACCTTGCCTGCTTCTGATAAAAAAAGGCACATAGGGCTATTCAAGTAGAAGTACACCATCAAAACCGTTGAAGGGGGAAGAAACAAATTTGGTAACCAGAATGAAGGACTACGTTAAGTTCTGAGCTTCCTAAGCGCTAAAATATAAGGGGACATTCAATGGAATATATGTTGCATTACATGAGAGAAGCAAACTTACCTATTTCTAAGGAGAGAATGAATTTTCTTACAGCCTAATAAGCAATGTTATTTAACAAAATTTTACTTGGGAATCTGGAGGGAAACAAAGGCCTGCCTTTTAGGATTACTTTTATTGCTACCATTTGAACAAAATGCTGTTTCTATAAATTTTTTAAATGCAAAGATTTATCAAAAGAAAAACATAAAGAAAAAGAGTTCAGATTTTTCAGGTACTTAAGCAACAATGTCAATTCCTTACTCTGGTGTGTTCTATAGGCAATAAAATATTAATACTGTACATCTTGTATAGAATCAAAGATTTTTCTGTTGCCGTGAGAACCTTATGCATCATAAAGAAAAAATGTTGGACAGAATTCCAGAGATGTCTCCTTACTTTCTCTATAGTTGAGCAGGGCAGTGTAGGCACAGCGGCATACTAATCAGGGTTGTTTGACTGTAGGTAACAGAAACCAACTTAAGCTTGCTTTAAGCTAAAAGGAACGATTTATGAGGGTGTGTCAAGAAACCCCATGGCAGACTATAGAAAGGTCTAAGAAAAGAAGTGGTTATAAGTACTAAAACCTCTCAGAAATCCAAATATCCCTCTGTCTACTTTGTTTGGTTCTCTTTATATTGGTTTTCTCTACGTCTAGGTCCACAGGGTAGGTAGCAGGAGACCATCTACATTTCTAGAATTTAGTTGCTGTTTGTTCAGGACATGTGCTAAGATTAACATATATGGATTTTAGGTCCCAGTTCTAACTTCTTGGAAACTTGAATCTCATTAGCTAAACTTAGGTTGGATGTCAGACCTGTTCCAAATTATCAGTGGCAAAGATCAAGTAAGTACAAACTTAGTTGTCATGAGGCACTCCCAGCGGGTGAAAACGACATGGGTGAAAGGGACATTTAGGAAGCTTCTTCTATCATTGACTTAGGGAGAAAGTTTAAACAAAGTGAGCAGAGAGGTGAAAACCTGAGAAAGGGGTGATGCCGTGGTCTCTGAATCTCTTTGCTTCTCTCAGTGGGTGAATTTTTGTTAGGCTAGAGGACACAATTAAAATCATATAGAATTTGTGGGAATCTGAGAGAGGAATCAATTTTGGAATTATTTAATGCAAACAAACCTTCATGCTGTGATTGAATTCCCTGAATGAAGCAGCTTCCCTAAAATCACAGTGAGGTAGTGGTCTAACCATTTCAATGCTCAATATTCTAAGAAACATACCTAAACACTTGCCTGATTACAGAGACTGATGTAGAGATGGAATTTAGCAGCACTTCCTTTTCCTTAGAAACCTTATTGATTTTAGGGACTTACTGCAAATTTTCCAAATATCCAATTTTGAGAGTCTCTGAACACTGCAGACGGTTTTAAAGCAAATTTCTTCACGTAAAGTACCTTTAAGCTATCTAAAAGAAATAAATACTGCTTAATATTAGGAAGTGCATTACAAATTCACTAAGAAGTCAAATAAGACAATGAAAAATATAAGATTCTGTAAAAGCATTTGATTAAAATATAACCCTCATTTCTGTTACAAGTACAAAAACAAACTAGAAATGGAATAAATGTTTAACGTGATAAGCACATCTCTCTCAGCCTATGGCTGGTTATATATTTATAGTTATTCCTATTACAGAGATGGATTAGTCCTATTAGCACTATTATTAATATTCTATAAATTTTAACCAATGTGATAAAACAACAAACAAAAATAAGAGATTACTACTAAAAAGGAAAAAGTATTATGATTATTTTCAAATGATTTGATCTCAAGACAATAAATTGAAAACTAGGAGTACTTACTTTAAGATGATCAAATATAAAATTAATATTAAAACATTAAGAACTTTCCTACATACAGTGTTAGAAATCATTGACAATTATGGTAAATGAGACTCTTTTCTTTGCAAAAATATATAGAAAATATCTTTGAATAAATTGAGCCAAAAAATATTAAAGACATATGAAGACAACTTTATTGAGAGACATCCCTTGTTTGTAGACAGAAAAACTAATTAGAGGAAACATGTTAATCTTTTCTGAATTAATCTGTATTCAGGCTTAGTATAGTTCCAACCAAAATGACAAAGGAGTATTTTCTGGAATTTGAAATAATATTTAAAATTTTAATTGTGAGAATAAATGAGTAAAAATAACTAAAATGATTTTGAAGAAAAAATATTCCTACCAAACAGTTAACATTTAAGCATAACGTTAATCTATAATAATCAATCCAGCATGGAACTATTACCAGAACAGACATATGCTAAATAGAACCAGATAGAAATAGCCAGAAATATCAATATATAATAATAAATAAATCAGTTTGTACATGTATTTGTATATACACACATATGAACTTATGATGTGATAAAGATGAGTTAGAACTCAGTGGGAAAGGAACTTTATTCATTGATTATCAATTTACAGTAAAATCAAGTGATCATGATTTCTCCCTATAAGAGAGTATAATCCATTTGGAATTTATTTTAGAGTTAGGTGAAAGGAGAAGCAAAAAAAAAAAAAAGAAAATATAGAAGATAGAAGATTGTTCATCTTTTAGATGGAAGGATTATACTAAAATATTCTAAACACTGAGGTCTCTTCCAGCTCTATATTCACTGCAGATTATTTTAAAGATGATATATTTTTAAAACAGATGCCTATCAGTGTTCTTACTGTTGTTGTTTTTTTAGTTGTTTATTTTTATTTTTTATGAATCATTCCCTTAGCCCACATACATTTTATTGAGAATCTTACAAAGTATCTAATAAAAGGGCTCTTTGCCAGGCATCAAAAATACAAAGATTAATAAAATGTGGTTCTATGAGTTTTCAAATGTCATAGCTTAACAGAGGAGAGACACAAACACGTTACCAACAATAATTCAATTTGATAAGTGATATGATAGAGGCATGGGCATAGCATGTACAAACCCAACATAAGGCTGAGATTAGGAAACTGCATAAGGGAGGCTCAAAGAATACAACACAGAGAACAGGTGACATCTGATTTAAATTACAAATAGAAAGTGACATTTCTTTAGGTGGACAAGGTGGGAAAAACTATTCATGGCAGACAAAACAGTTTAATAGTAGATGGAAGACAGGCAAGAGTACGCGTTCTGAGAAAGTGAGCATCCACGGTGTAAGAATTCAAAGGAGTGACGTGGGAGCAGCCTGGAGATGAGACCAGCAACGTGAACTTGGGCCTGGTTAGAAATCCCTGCCACACTCTGATGTTTGACTGTGACACAGGGAACTGAAGCTTTCTGAGCAGGACAGTGAAGTGCTAGGATTTGTGTTTTAGAAAAATAACTATGGCAGCAATTTGCAGACAGGAGGGAGAGATTGAAGACAGGGATGACAAGTTAAGAGACGGTTCCAATCATCTCCAGGAGAGAAGAGTGCCTGAAATGGGAAAATGAAAGTACAAATGGAATGTAAAGAAGTGAAAGAGGGAGGAAGGGAACAAAGAATCATTTCAGTGCTGGCTCTGTTCTAGACACTGTGCTTTGATTAGAAGCCAGAAGGTTTTGAGACATATCTTTACTTCCCCAAATGATCTTTCTTTGTAACTGTTTGTGACCATCCCATTACTAGAGCTAATTCATTATTTTTGTGTGTGCATAAATCATTTTTATTGAGTGTTTTCATTTTTTAGATTTTTTTTGGAGTATAGTTGCTTTGCAGTGTTGTGTTAGTTTTTGCTGTACAGCAGAGTGAATCAGTGATACATGTACATATATCTACTCTTTTTTAGATTCCCTTCCCATTTAGGTCACCACAGAGTCCTGAGGAGAATGTTTTAGCATATATACCATTGATGAAATTGGCTTGACACTACTTTGTTTTATCCACCTTTATAAGTAGAAAATGAGATATAAAATGCCAATATATGGAAAAACTGACATCAAATGTCAACTGTAGAATTTATGATGCATAATATCCTTGTGACTAGATATTACTTATTTGGTAAATAGAGATGAAGCAAAGTCAAATGTGATGAACTGGTTCTATGTTAACCTTAAAGATAAATATTCTTTTTGATAATTACCGTATGTGAAATAAAATTTAGAAAATCATTATTAATAATTTGGAAGTACATTATATAATTTATGCTTGATGATAGAGGTTTGCAAGTCATGAAGTAATTCCTGGAAATATTTTTACATTTAAAAGAAAGTGAACGGCATGTGTAGCGATATTGAATTTGTAGAGATAAGTAAACAGACTGATTTGAATTAGGTAATATTTCAGTTTCTGATTAAGGAAACTTCAGGCTGCTTATAAAATATCAATCCTACAAATGAAGCCATCATGAAATTTAGCAGCATAATTATACCGGCCTCTTGTTTTCTGAGTAAGTTGATAAACTGTGGGAGTTTTTTTTTTTTCATCTTTATTGGAGTATAATTGCTTTATGATGTTGTGTTAGTTTCTGCTGTATAACAAAGTGAATCAGCTATATGTATACATATATCCCCATATCCCCTCCCTCTTGCATATCCCTCCCCCCCAACCTATCCCACCCCTCTAGGTGAACACAAAGCACTGAGCTGATCTCCCTGTGCTATGCGGCTGCTTCCCACTAGCTATCTATTTTACATTTGGTAGTGTATATATGTCAATGCTACTCTCTCACTTCGTCCCAGTTTACCCTTCCCCCTCCCCTTGTCCTCAAGTCCATTCTCTACATCTGCATCTTTATTCCTGTCCTGCCCCTAGGTTCATTAGAACCTTTGTTTTTTAGATTCCATATGTATGTATTAGCATACAGTATTTGTTTTTCTCTTTCTGACTTACTTTACTCTGTATGACAGACTCTAGGTCAGTCTACCTCACTACAAATAACTCAATTTCCTTTCCTTTTATGGCTGAGCAATATTCCATTGTATACATGTGCCACATCTTCTTCATCCATTCATCTGTCAATGGACACTCAGGTTGCTTCCATGTCCTGGCTATTGTAAATAGAGCCTGCAATGAACATTGTGGTACATGACTCTTTTTGAATTATGCTTTTCTCAGGATATATGCCCAGCTGTGGGATTGCTGGGTCATATGGTAGTTCTATTTTTAGTTTTTTAAGGAACCTCCATACTGTTCTAAGTTTAATTTCTTTTATAGTCATGAAGAACAAGGGCTTTCACTTCCTCCCTTAATATATAAAGACTTATGTGTGGACCAAGATGGAGCCAGCATCCTTCGAAGCTTCAGGCAAATCAGTGGAGTTGCCTTAGCTCCTCCTTGGATCCCACTCAACTTCACCCACTGCACTGGGTTTCTTTTACTCCTTCTTTATTCTTGTAATTCATGAACTTCATCATGTGCCAAAAATTAGGGATAAATGATAAGCAAACCCCAGAAACAGATGGGGTGCCATAGGCTCACTAACTGTGGGTTAAGTGTGGGCATTGGGTTCAAACCGGGGATGCAGCAGTGAGCCTTGGATGAAGGATGGGGACAGAAATGAAGGAGCAGAGAGGATCTGAGGTGGTGGGGAGTTTCTGCAGGAGTTCACATTTAATGTTTTGTATTTGTCATAGTGATCAGAAACCCAGACTTTATACTCAGAGTTTGAATCCAGTTTCAGCACTCACTACTTTGTGATCTTGGTCAGGTAACAAAACCTCTTTAAGTCTTTGTTTCCTCATCTGTACAATGGGGATGTTAATAGTATATACATTTTAGAGTTCCTGTGAAATCTAAATATAAGGTGATGATGTATAGAAAGTACTTAATAAGTGATGTACTGTATTATATGTGGAGGATATTTTATCCATAGAGAATGAATGAAGTTAGTACTTGGATCACCTTATGAAGGTGATGAGATGAGTGGGATGGGACTGAGAGCTTGAAAACAAGACACAAGTTGGAAAAGATGCTTCTTCCAGGGCACCAATCAACAAGGTTTCCCCAGCAGTGTCAGCTTCTTAGATAAAGGAACAGAAACGTGAATATTTTCACAACCTTCTCAAAGTACATGGCAAAGTATATTGATATTGGCATCTGATGAGTCTAGTGTAGATCAAATGGGGCTCATTCTCTCCCTGTTTCTTCTGTTTCCTTCAAAATTATGTACTTTTTTAATGAAAGAAAGTATTTGTTAGAATAGCTCCCATGTTATTAAGGGTAATTATTTTCTAGTGATATTTTGCTTCAGAAAGAATCTACCCGAAAATTATAATGGAGACTTGATTATTATTCTCTTTAAGGTTATTAACTCTTATAATTACATTAAAGTTTAATCAAGAAGTTAGTTTGAAAGTGAAGGATATGAATGAGAAAATTATTTTTAATTCAGGTGCCTAATTGTTACACTTTGGGGATTTGGGTTTTGAATGTATTAAATTTGGTCTTTTGAATGTATTAAAAAACATGACTATAAAATAACTTTTCTTTTGAACCATATAAACACCTTTGTAGCTAAGTTAAGGGAAAATTATCAAATATAATTTTTAAAAATACTTAGAGTGTATTTATAGCATTTATTTGTATATGTCATATACATCCATTCAACAAACATTTATGGAACGTTTGTTATGTACCTGAACTGTGCTATTTGTATTTTGTCCCTCTTCCAGTTCTCACTTCTCCTTTTTCTTACTTCATATTCCTTTAGATATTAAACTTCTTTTCCTCTTCTTTTGTCCTCTTTTCTTGCCCAGTGTTTCTCCACTTGCTCTTGTGATCATTCAGTAATCAAGATAGCAGCAGTGGGTAAGAGTATGAGCTTTTGAGTTGAAACAGAGATGAACTAAAGTTGTAACTCTCGCACTTAGGTGAAGAGACCTTGGATAAGCCACTTAAATTTTATAAACCTCTATTTTCTCACCTTTGCATGGGAGTAATAATCATACCTACCTTGTAGTGTTATTATGAGCATTTAATGAGATAATTCACAACTCCTGGCAATTGTGAATAATCAATGAATGACAACTATTATTTTTTCCTCTACCCCATGACAAGAGTAAATCTTCTGCATATGTTTACTGGGTTTCAAACATACACACATAAATACCCCCCCAAATACACACTCATTCACATACGTTCCCTTACACACCTTAGATTCCAAAGCATCTGATAAATTTCTTAAAATCAGTAACATTGTGTTGTCTGAAATTAACTTCTTATTTCTTCAAGGCTTAACTCATCTATTCTCAAGGTTGAATAGGCTTTTTTTTCACTTTTTCTCTCTTCTCTTTTAATCACCTTCTGAGCCCTTCATTTTTTATTAGCACTTTAGGGTGAGATATAGGAATAAGAGAACGTAAAGCCCATTCTAATCCATTTTGCCTTGAGTAAAATGACCTGATAGGTAAAGAGATGGAGGCTGCTGCTTGAAATAGTGTTCACGGAATGTGTACGGGAATATAATACACCTACTGTGTTAAGAAACTTGTTGGAAACTCACTTAGACATGGGCTATAAAAGAGACATCTATGACTTGTGCAAAAAATTTAGCTGAAGGTCATTGTTTGCAACCGGCTGAACGAGAGGAAACTGTCATACCAGTGCACAGCCCACTTGAGTTGTCCATGCCCACAGAACAGAGAAAAGTGGACTCCGCATGATAGAATTCTTTAATAGCCGTAAGCCCTATCATTTAAAAAAGTAATTCAAATAAAAATGACAATGCACATTTTGGCAGGCAAAAGGGATGTGGTACGAGTCTCCCAGAAGGATATTTATCAATTCCTACCTTACTTGTAATCCTTAATCCTGCTTAAGAAAGCTCTAACTTTCCTCCGATCTTATGTTTTTCTTTGCCGGCTGTCTAGGTTATATAGACGTCCCTATGATTTATATTAGCTCACTGAGAAATTCTAACCCGTTTAACAATACAGCCAAAAGGCCATTCCTCCCAGCTCCTTTAAGCTCTCTTAACTTCCTTTTCATTCTTCCCTGTCCTTATATAAACCACAGGCTTATGTAAGAATGTATATGCCCTCATCTCAATTCCCTCTTTACTTCAGTCAAAACATCATGAAATGAAGAACCATGTTTATGGCCTTTTTTTGACTTTTAAAAAAGTATAACATATATATAGAAAAGTGCAATAAGTCTACAGCTCCATGAATTTTTACAAACTGAAAACACCTAACTCAGTATCCAGAACAGCCAGTCAAACCCCCAAATCCCCAACTGGCACCTCAAAACCTTACTGTGCTCTTCCAGTCAGTATACATCTCTCTAGGAAGTCACTGTCCTAGCGCTGAACAACACAGACTAGGGTTGCCAGCTTTTGTGCTCATATAAATGAAATTACATAATCTGTACTCATTTATGCCTGGCTTCATTTCACTGTAATTTTTGATAAAGAGGAAGGAAAGCACATTCCCACCATTATCTCTCTCTATTACCATAAGATTCAATTATTTAATTTACTTTATTACATATTAAGAATTTAATTTTTAAAGCCTAATGAATTATTTTATGAAATAATAACATTTAATATCTATTAATGAGGTTTAAAATATATGAAAAATTTTAATACAATACCTACAATTTCTTAGAAAGTGATAAAAAATATTACTTCCAATAATATTCTCATCTTGGTCATGTTCCCATCATTTAAAAAAAATAATAGACTGTATCTTTTAGAGCCATTTTAGGTCCACAGCAAAGTTGAGGGGAAAGTACAGAGAGTTCCCATATACCGCCTGACCTCATACACACAGCTTCTCCCACTATCAACATCCTGAATCAGAGTGGTACATGTGTTACAGTTGATTAACCTGCATTGACACAACATTGTCATCCGAAGTCCATAGTTTACATTAGGATTCTTGACGTGCATTCTATGGGTTCTGACAAATGTACAATTATATATATATGTTTCACCTTCCAGGAAACAGCATTCTCATAACTGTTTCAATTTTAATCAACATCATGAAAAAATACTCCTAATTCCATCAGCCTCAGTCCTAGGCACTAAAGAGAAGGAAATTAGGCTCTTCCAGCTAGTCCTCTAGGATAATTCCCAAATACCCAAAACGTCAGTGTAGAACTTAGCAAAAGGATTTTAGCGTGTAATCCTTTTATTTTTACCAGGAAAGAAAACACATTTGCTTTCCTTACTTAGCTATCAATGACAGTATGTCAGAGCTGTCACACATTCTAGAGTCAGTAAATTCTAGAGGGCTCAGAGGCATTTGAGAAAACTGCAGTGTTCTAGATTGCACGTTGCATCCATTTCTGGAAATAAGTGACACCTGATTTTTCTATCCCCATGTTTATCTTTTGAAATAATATTGGCCCTCTGTTAAAAAAAAAAAAAAAAAAAAGCTTCAGACTGACATTTCAAGAATTAGTTGAGTATATCTTTCTGATCCTACTATATATGCTTTAACCCAAGCCAAGGAGAGAACTGATACTTTTTATACACAGAAACTAACTTGTGGTGAAGGAGGGGGAAGTCATTTTTCCGTTGTTAAACACTGTAATTAACTAGTAGTTTGGGGTGAGAAAGTTTTTCTTTTCTTCTTAAATACGGTCTATCTACATAGGCACAAACTATCAGATATTGTTAAAAAAATAATGAGATTTTTATTGCAATGTTTGCATAATACTTTCTTTTTATACCTTTACGGGTGTGCTTCATCAGTTTGAACCATCTTAGCCTTTAAAGTTGGCTGTAAATGCAAAATTTAAATGATACTACTTTGGGCAATTACATGCTAATATATGAATAAACAAATACGATTTCATATTGGATTTTTTTTCTTTTCAGCATTACTTGAAGTCACCTTTTGGCTCTTGAGCATGATAGCAATCTACTTCACTGGTATTGAAGCAGAAAATAACCAGTTCATAAATTTTCTAGCAACCTCCACACACAAAATGTTTATAGAAATAAAGTAACATATTTAGCAAACTCAAGGATGGTTTCAGCTGAGCACCTTTAAGTCCTGCAACAGATCTAAGTAGAAAGTGAATTTCTAATACCAAGAGCTTTTAAGTGCATGAGTGCACACACACACACAGACACACACACACCCCTCTCTTTCTATAGAAATAGAGGAAGTGAATAAAAATAGTAAAATGATATGATGGAAAGAAAGGATTTGTTTCCTTGCCAATGTCTAGGTAAATTTTCTAACATTACGGAGACTGAGTAAGAGTAGAAATTTTGAATCGCTTCATATCTCTGAACAGGGACTTGGATAAACCAAATGACATTTGAGCTTGTGTTGACTTTGGCTGGCATTTACTGAAAATGTTTTCAGAGTCAGTTCACTACCTATATTATTTTATTATTTTTTAATCTTAAGAATTGATAAGAACAAGAATCAGAAATGTACAGAGTACTGTGATCAACATCTATCTTCTTTACTACATTCTTAGGCCACCATAATTTCGCCATGATGTGGTTGCAGATTAGTGTAATACGCTATTTTAAAATCTTAGCGATCTACTGCAGGTTTTAGACCCTCCGGAAAGGCCCTGTTGTGAGTTTAGGTGATCTGTGGTCCCGTTTGATAGCCCAGTGGCTGTGCTAGGAGATTCAACCTAACAAAAAATTAACCCTGTGTATTTCAAGAGTTCTTTGACATAATTCCTGACTAGCCTATCCATCTCTATCATTTGATTTGAATTAGTGATAAAATATTAAATGCCATTATTCAGTGATAGTTCTCTAAGATTTTAAATACATCCCTCTGTGGATAAGGGAATATGATTACTTAATCACTGTGATTAAAAAGACTTTTCATAGTTTCCTGGCAAAGACAATGATGTCACAAATACAGATAATTCTAGGGTGGGTTCAGATCACTTCACTTAAAATGTACAGCAGGAAGGGTCAAATAAAATTAGCTCTATGCTGTTTAGGAAAAAAAATAATTGCTGAAAACTTCTGTGTATTGTTTTCTGTCCTTATCATAGACTCTGAATTGTAAAAATCCTATTAGAATTTTAGGTAAAAAATAATCTTTTCATTTGGGATTTATATTCAAACAAATGTGTATGTGTAAAGATGATAAGCCTCTAATAATCATTCCCCAGGTTTTCTTATTTTGTATCTCAGTGAAAGATTTCTTTTGATGATAAATTTATCCATATTAAGTCTTTTTAGTGCTAATTACCTTGAATTCCACCGGATTACAATAACAATCCCAGGCATCTTAATGCTTTTCACTTTAAAGTACTTTCATATATATTCTCTCATTAGCCCTAACAGTCTTACGTGGGAGGGCAAGTAAGTAGATGTTATTACGCCATTTGACTACAGAGATGTATAAAAGTTAAGTAATATATTCAAGACTTGGAGATACTGAATCAAGGAATTAAGACTAGACCCAGAATTTTCAATTCTATGTTTAGTGCTCCAAGTTTCAAAGGAGCTGAGATAGGATATTGCTTTGAAGGTAGCCTATTAAAATTGCTAAATCTGCATACATTCATCAAGTTATTCATTCAACAGATTACTACATGCCTACCATGTACTAGTCTTTATCAGGAACTGGACCCGCAATGGTGAGTAAAAGACAGTTGCTGCCCTCAGGAAGATGCAGTTTAATAGGGCAAGCAGTCAAGTACCAAACAACTACAAAATGTTAAGTATTACAATGCTAAAGTAGAGAATATGGTGGAAAAGGGAGAGTGGGACTGTAGGGAAGATGGTGAAATCATCACGAAGGTGGTGATATTTAAACTGAGACCCGAATTATGAGAAGGATAAGAGCCTAGGAAAAAACTGGTGCAAAAGCCTCAAGACAGAATAGAGATTTTCATGCTAACTGCTTCCCTTCTGTCTCTGGAGTCACAGACCTTTTTACTGAAAAGTATGCTATTTCCTGAAATTCTTGAAATGGCACATTATCTTGTAAACACTTTGTAGAGACCCATGGAAGCGCATGCAGCTATTCTCATAGGATTTATGGTCCAGGTATGTCCTCCATGTGAGCCTGCACCACACCCCACCGTAGTTGGGAAGTACCAACGTTTTTAAAAATGTTTTCTTTGACGTTCACGCTGTGCACATGATGCTACTGAACGTTGAAGAAATATTTTGTCTTGCAAATACTTCCCAGATTATAACAGCGGCAGCAGGGAAGTATATAGCACAGCAAACTACATCAGATAATAACTAGTCACGTTTTAATTTTCGAAGATTTTAACAACTGCTGTGGGCTTATAGGGAAAATAAACGCTCTCCACTCTGTATCATCGAGTGTTACCCAACCCCCGAGGAGGAGGTTGATTTGGATGGGTCAGATGTGAAGTTTGCCTGCTGTGCTCCTGAGAAGGGGTCATCTTCTGGCTAAGAATGAGTGGACAGGGCTATCATTGGAGCAGTCCCTGAAGGAAGGGCGATAGACAGGAGCTGGGATGCTCTCTCTAAACAGGCCAGGCCATCTAGCTTTGGCACTGTGGCTATGCTTTCTCACATGTGGCCACTGTCCAAAGATCACTGTTTTAGTCTGAGAAGGCCTGGGGCATGTTGGCTTAGTTTGACTCAAAATTGCGCCCTGCTTGTGTAACTGGTTCATTTTCTTAACTAACGTAGAGACGAGGAACTCTCCATTTTCTCCCCTGGTTTATGAAGTTCCACCACGGAGTTTGAGGCCAAAGTCACAGCTAAGAAGCAAATCAAATCAAATCATAAAGTACTTTCTTTTGCCTTCTTTATGCATATGTTTCCTTGGAGGCCTCCATAGGAGGATTGGTTAAACCAAGACAGGACTTGGGTATACCTAGTTTTTCTATCCAAATAATATATTCAACGCAAGTCCTTTAAAGAGTCCCAAATTGAATTTAGGATACAATAAAGTACATACATACATGCATAATGCAAACACACATACATTGATATAGAAGGTTGTAATAGGTATAAGAAATATCATCATAGGACAATCTTTAATTGACCCCTCTCCATTGTAATATAAACCAGAAAATTAAGAATGCAATGATAACAAGAAAAAAAGAAAGAAGCCACCCAAAACTGAGAAGCAGAGGATGGCTTTTCTGTTGAGTTTTGAAATTACAGTTGAGTGCAATTCTTGCGTTTAAAATCCCAGTTTGGCATTTTATTCAGTCACATTGGTTTCACTTCTTTTTTCTGGAATTTTCAATGGAAAATATGAGGCTGATACAAATGCTAACATTTATTGAGTCTGTATGATGTTCCAGGTATACTTCTAAGCATCGTTTGTGTACTGTCTCGTTTAATCCTCAAAACAATCTGAAGAAGTAGGAACAGTTTTTATCCCTGTTCCTGCAGATGAGGAAACTGAAACACATATTTAGTTCACTTACCTAGTCAAGTGGTGGCACCAGGGTTTGAGCCCTTGAAGCCTTAGCTCAGAGTTGCACACCGAATTACTATGGTGATTACTGTGATTATGGTAATTACTATGTTAATTAAGGTATACCACCTCTGATGATAAGTGCTATTGCAGAAGCAGGGGAAAACTTGTTAGTGAAAAAACCATGTGTCTAAAAGAGAAAACAAAGAACCTTTATAATTTTGATAGAACACTGGGACTCACAGAGTCAAGTTAGTTCTCTGTGACTACACAGATAATGTGAAACAAAGTGCAAATAGCAATTGAGCAGCAAAAACCAAAAGAAAGTTGTTTCCAAGAGTTGGAACACAATGAGTATAACAAATATGAAGTCAAGGTAAATCTTTTGAAAGCTCATTACAATCATATATGAGTCTTGTATGTTAACACCCATGGGTTTCTTGAGGCTGGGAAGTGGGCATTAAGCTTCCTGCCAGCCCAGTAATTTTTACTTAGTGAGCTTCATTGAGGTAAAATATACAGACAGTAAAACCAACTAGTTTTAAGTGTACAATTTGATGTGTTTTTTATGAATATATACAGTTGTATAACCACCACCACAGTCATGGTCTAGAACATTTGCATCACCTCAAATGCTTCTTCCTGCCTCTTTTCAGTCAACTCCTTCCCCACAATATCATTCCCTGGAAGCCAGTGGTCTCCTTTCTGTCAGTATGTTTTTGCTTTCTTAAAAATTAATATGAATGGATCATATATTTTGAAATTTTTGTGTCTGTTTTTTCCACTTAGCATAAAGTTTTTGAAATTTACGCATGATGTTGTATTTATCAGTAGCTCTAGCTCACTGTCTTTTTTTTTTTTTTTTTGCGGTACACGGGCCTCTCACTGTTGTGGCCTCTCCCGTTGTTTAGCACAGGCTCTGGATGCGCAGGCTCAGCGGCCATGGCTCGCGGGCCCAGCCGCTCCGCGGCATGTGGGATCTTCCCGGAGCGGGGCACGAACCCACGTCCCCTGCATCGGCAGGCGGACTCTCAACCACTGCCCCACCAGGGAAGCCCTCACTGCCTTTTTATTTTCATGAATATATCACAATTTGTTCATTCATCAGTTGATGGAATTTGGATTATTTTCAGCTTTTTCCATTATGAAAAGAGCTTCTAGGAGTATATAAGTACAACTCTTCGTGAGGACATATGCTTTTGTTTCTCCTGGGTAAACACTTGGGAATGGGATTGCTGGATTGTATGGGAAGAATATGTTTAACTTTATAAGAAACTGCCAAACTTTTTTTCTAAAGTGACTGTGCCATTTTGCATCCCTAAGAGCAGTGTATGAGGGTTTCAGTTACTCCATTCCTCTTCAACACTTAATATTGTCAGTCATTTTAATTTTAGCCATACTAGTGGGTATATAGTGATTTCTCATTGTGGCTCTAATCTGCGTTTCTGTGATCACTAATCATCTTTGTATATTTTTTCATATGCTTATTTGCCATTTTTATATCTTCTTTGATTGTCTCTTTAAATCTTTTACTCATCTTAAAAATGAATTGTTTGATTTCTTGTTATTGAGTTGTAAAAGTTCTTTATTCATTCTAAAAACAAGTTATTTTATATATGCATTTGTATATGTATACAAATATATAATATTTGTATTATAAAAATATTTTCTCTTTTTATTTTCATAATGTTGTCTTTTGATAAATGTTTTTAATTTTGATGAAGGCCAACTTATCAACATTTTCTTTTTCTGTCCTAGCTAAAAAAATCGTGTCTAACTCAAGATTACAAAATTTTTCTCCTGGAAGTTTTATATTTTTACTTTTTACATTTAAATATGATCAATAGAAATGCAATTTTAAAATATGGTATGAAGTAAGGGCTGGTTTCATTTTTTAAAATATGGATATCCAATTGTTCTCCTAACATTTTTTTTGAAAAGCTACCCATTTCCTGTTGAATAACTTTATACTTTGGCTGGAAGTCATTTGAACACATATGCATGGGTCTATTTCTTGAATCGTGATCTTGTTCTATAAATTTATAAGCTTATGATTATGCTAATACCACACTGTCTTTGATTACTATAGCTTTATATTAGGTCTTGAAATAAGGTAGTACATAAATTCTTTTTGTTTTTATTTCTAAAAATTGCTTTGCTAGTCTATGCCTTTTTTTTTTTTTTTTTTTTTTTGCGGCACGCGGGGGTCTCTCTTTTTTGATCTCTCCCGTTGCGGAGCACAAGCTCCGGACGCGCAGGCTCAGCAGCCATGGCTCACGGGCCCAGCCGCTCCGCAGCATGTGGGATCTTCCCGGACGGGGGCATGAACCCGTGTCCCCTGCATCGGCAGGCGGACTCTCAACCACTGCGCCACCAGGGAAGCCCTAGTGTATGCCTTTTGCATCTACATATCAATTTTAAAATCTATTTGTCAATTTCTAAAAAAAAAAAAATCTCCTGATTTTGATTGGAATTGCATTGCATCTGTAGGTCAGTTTGGAGACAACTGGCATCTTAACTACATTGTCTTCCCATCTGTGAACATCGTTTTTCTTTCCATTCATTTAGATATTTTTAAATTTCTCTCTACAATATTTGTAGTTTTCAGTGTAAAGGTATTGCACATATTTTGTTAAATTTGCCTCTAATTATTTCATATGTTAGATAGTCTTGTAAGTGCAGTTATTTTTAAATTTCCATTTCTAAATTATTGCTAGTAGAAAATTGATTTTTATATGTTCACTTTCTATAAAGCAACCTTTATTAACTCATATTTTAGCTATTTTTTGTAGTTTCCTTAGGCTTTTCTACATAAACAATCATGTTGTCTGCAAAAACAGTATTACTTCTTTCTTGCCAATATGTATGTGTTCAATTCTTCTTCCTGCTTTGTAGTATTAGCTAGGACCTTCAGTACAATGTTGAATAAAAGTGGTAAAAGCAAGCATCCTTCTCTTTTTCTCTGTCTTAGTCAGAAATAAGTCCATCTTTTACCATTTAGATGTGTGCCAACCTGGATAAATATAGAAAATATGAGTGATATAAACTAGCTGCAGAAGAGTATAACATATGATACAATAAAACATAATATTATATAAATAATACATATTATATACTTTTAAAGACACAAACATGTATATAAAATGAATAAAAACATACATAGGAATGATAAATACCTGGGATAGTGGTTATCTCTGGAAAGCAAGGAGGAGAGGAAGAGGGGTTGGGAAAAGTTCATAATTCTTCAGTTGTATTTGTGTGGTTTTATTAGTTGAAATAAAACTGAAGGAAAGAGAAAAGAACAGGTAATGTTTACACAAAGGAAGGAAATAGGAAGAACTTCATAGGTCTTTAATTAGCATCATGAGAAATGTAATCATAAAGAAATTGGAAAGAATACTGTAAATATTTTTGTTGGTGGGTAATGAAAAATATGATTGGTTAATATGTTGGCATCAGAATATGGATATTAGTGAAATAGAATAGAATAATTTAGATTTGATAGTGTAGGCAAAAGAGAGACATTGTAGTTTCTTGCTGTGTTACTAAGCCTTTATTTCTAGTAAGTTACCATCAAATGGATTATTTGGTCTTGATTATAAAATCTTTATCAAAGCAAAACAGTGACAACAATAACAACAGCTGACTATAGACAAGTAATCTGTCTCTGAAAAAGTAACATCAATACATATGATTATCCTCTTGTAATCAAGTATAGCCATACTTTGAAGGTTAGCTTTTATCATTTCTTTCTAATTCACAGGCATTGGGATATTTTGAAAAATATGACTCAATTCTTCTACATTTTTCTTTTGATGTTTTCCATGGTGATTATTTTAAATAATCACATTAAAACTCATATCATAGTATTTTATGATAAGGGCCTCTTTGCCACTTCAAGAAGCAGCACTTCCTCAGCTTTCTTTAGGGAAATGAATGTGTGCAAATAATAGAATTTTCAGAAGATGTAAATTTACTATCTATTTCTGAGTTGCTAATGAATTAAGTAGAATATATACTGAATATATAAAATATATTCTGAATTGCTTTTTATTTTGAGGATGACATTTAATTTACTCTTTGGAAGGAGAAAAGCACAGAATAAGAGGAACAATCTTGTGAAAATTCAGTTTACAGGAAGAAAGTCAATCATGAGTTAGGGAGAATAGGTTTATAAGCAGAGGTTGTACTATGGAATAGAATCAAAAAGGAATGAAATTTCACAGCTATGGTTTGCCATTACAAAAGTTAAAAAAGTAGCTTTTCATATTTTATGCTTAGTGTTAATATTAGGGAAGAAAACCCAAAGCATACGAAGGTAATAATTACCATTAATGAGTATATGCAGTTTAGTGAATGATTTCAGTTTTGGACCATTTAGAGCTCTTTGTGGAAAATCCAAGTGAAGATATTTATGAGGCAGCTGGACACACCCACACAAAGGCACACAAAAACACATACACACGAGTTTCAATGCAGAAGAGAGATGGGAATAAATATATCAATATATCACTATATGGACAACAATGGAAACTGTAAATGCTCTGATGACAGGACCCATGTCTTATGTTTTTGTTTTTTCCCATTGCACTTGACCTATAGCAGGGACTGAGAAATGGTTCTTGAATAAATGACATAAAGATCATTGAATCTGTATAGTGAAAAATTCCAAACTCAACAGAGTGAAAAATAACATTGCCAGAGAATTTGTATTTTTTTCTTTCAAATTTTGTAGATTCCTAATGTATTTTCTAAATCAGCAGTGTTCTCAAACACTTTGGTCCCAGCATCTTTTACACTTAAAATTATTAAGAACCCCCAAAAGCTTTTGTTTATATGCATTGTATCTGTTGATTAGCCATATTAGAAATTTAAAGAGTTAAAAATTTAAAACATTTATTTATTAATTCATTTAAAAATAACAGTAAACCGATTACATGTTGATATAAATAACATTTTGATGAAAACAACTATTATAAAAGAAGAAAAAAATTTCTGAGAAGAGTAGCATTGTTTTACATGTTTACAAATCTTTAATTTTATGGATTAATAGAACATAGCCTGCTGTCTCATATCTTTTGCACTAAATCTATTGCAATATGAAGTTTTAGGTGAAGAATATTAAAAAGTTCGGTTTCACACAGATACATAGTGGCAGGGAAGATTATTTTAATAGTATTTTCACATTATCTTTGATACTACACCAAAACTTGACAAATATTTTTTCATAAAAGATAATTCCAATATAGAATCTGAGACTATAGCAATAAACTTAAAATCCGTTGGTCTATGTGGTTGTTTGATTGAATCTTTTAACTAGGGAAGATTTTGAAATTTTTGGATAATATTGGTTCATTGAGTTTATATATCTGTTTCAAATGTTGGAACATTTTATTATATAATAGCAAAACATAACGTTTGCTAATATCACCACCAGTATAATCAGAAAAGTGATCAGAAAAGCCTGATTAGATTTGTGGAAGATTTAAATTTTCCAATATTAATTTTCACTCGAAAGCTCAAGTTCGATCATTGGCCAAAATTTCTAAGTTTTTCTTTAGTTAACAGGTTTATTTTGTTCATTTTTGTGAAAAAAATCTTCCACACACACAAGTCTTAATAAACGTAGTTTATCTATCAGTAGACTTTTCAAGTAAAAATCACGTGCCGTCAAAAAGGTGGCTAGTTCGGCTCACAACTGAAATTATTGTTTAATGCTACCCCCGACCGCTCCCCAAGTCAAGCATCATCTGTCAGTCTGTAACAGAAGTGCTTCTGTCAGTCTGTAACAGAAGTGCTTTACGTGCACTTTACATTTCATCATACAGGATATTAAGATCTTTACTCCAATCAAAATTTTAAAAATCAATAGATTTTACTGCTTCATCAAGGCTATTCTCAAGTGAAACTAGCAATTTTTCTTTAACTGCGAGTGTGTAGCAGTGGAAGATATACTGACACCTAGTATAGTTTACCTCCTGTGCCTTCTTCATGGTAAGAGGTCAGCAGTTTTACCCACCATCACTTTTTGTTATCCTCAGGGCAAATATCAACATGGCGGGAGAGACAGATACAATTTTAATATTACTATGAAAACAGTTTTCACCTGGTGGATCACCTGAAAGGGAACACCAGGGCCCCGTAGGCTACACTGAGAGACACTCTTCTGAATAATATTTCTCCATAAGTACTGTTGTGTTAAGGAGGAAGGAAAAACTATTGTAAAAACGTATAGGCAAACTATACTGTTACAGAAGCAGCTCAAATAATATTTCATTTGAAAATGTCAGTACCCTCACTTGGTATAATTTCTTTAAAGAATACCAAGGTAGAGAAAATGTTACGTTTGGCCATGGCTGGATTTCCTCTCCATTTTCACCCCAGGTATATATATTCTTTCTTCCTTCCTTCCTCTTCCCCATGCTCCAACTTTCTTTCTCTCCCTTCCTTCCTTCCTTCTTTCTTTCTTTCCTTCCTTCCTTCTTTCCTCTCTCTCTCTCCCTCTCTCACTTTCTGTAAGATTATGATTGAAATCTAATTTAGTATAGTTTTAAAAACTTGTCAAAAGTGTCAGTGTAGGTTTTGATATGAAAAGTGAGTAACTTTAATAGCACATGCACTGAAAATTAATTTCTGTTCCTGGGACATTACTCTGACATTCAAATATTTAAAAATGAAAATGGCAAAGGTTTTATTGGATCTGCATTACAGTACATTAAACTATAATATCTCTATACGGGAGAATGATTTTTTAAACTGCCAGTTAGTTGCATCCTTTCACTGAAATTTTACTACATATGTCCCAGGCTCAGTTTTGCACTAGTCTATTTTTTTCAGATATTAAAGACTTCATGCTTTATTTTTCAGGGCACTGTTTCATTTAATGTCTGCCATACACTGAATTAAAGGCATCATGGCAGGAACCACGTGATTGAGACAAGTTTTGCTGTGGGCTCCATCCATGGCCATGGCAATCTGCAGTGGCCCCATATTATTCCAGCAAATTTGTGTTGAATACCTACTATATGCAAGACAGTAGTTCAGCCTCTATGGGAAAAAATAAAGATATGTAAGATAAACTCCCATCAGAAAACTTGAAATCTAGTGGAGAGTCAAGTTTTATAAATTAAATTATTAAGATCTATCAGAATGAATTAGTAACTAGAATTAATAATGAAGGTATACACAGGTAATTGTTTTGTAGGAGTACAGGGAAAGACGCATTCTGACTGAGAAACTTAGGGAAAGGAGAAATAGTATTTGGTCAGATCTTGTGTGAGTGAGTTATATTTTGCTGGGTGATGATGTGGTTTGTAGATTACATTCCGGGCAGAAAGAAGGGCAAGAGTGTAGACACTGAGGAACAAGATACTCAGCGTGTTTGATTAATGGCGAGTTGGCAGTAGGACACAGTGGGAGAGGTAGCTGGGAAGGGTGGTCTTTTAAGTAGTGGCATGTGTGGTTTCGGTGGAGGCTGTGATTAAAAAGCAGAGGTTCATCTTTGAAATGCTAACCCTAGGTCTTTTTCTCAGATTTATTGAGATAAATTGTGTAAGTTTAAGGTGTATAGCATGATCATTTGATATATGTATATATTGCAAAATGATGACCACAGTTAAGTTAATACATCTGTTGCCTCACATAGTTTTGTCTGTGTGTATGTGTTGAGATCTTTAAAATCTCTTAAGAAAAATCTTTCAAATATACACTACAGCATTCTTGACTATAGTCGCATTACATCCCCAGAACTTACTCATTTTATAGCTGGAAGTTTGTACCCTTTGACCACCTTCACCTGTTTCTCCCCTCCCCTCAGCAACCACCCATCTACTTTCTGTTTCCATGAGTTTGTTTGTTTGTTTTAGATTCCACATATAAGTAAGATCTTCCATTATTTGCCTTTCTCTTTCTGACTTATTCCACTTAGCACCAGGTTTCATCCATGCTGTCATGTATGGCAGGATCTCGTTTTTAAGGCTGAATAATATTCGATTGTGTGTATATACCACATTTTTTCTATCCTGTCATCCATCAGTAGACACTTAGGTTGTTTCTATGTCTTGGCTATTGCAAATAATGCTGCAATGAACGTGAGGGTGCAGACATCTCTTTGAGGTAGTGATTTCATTTCCTTCAGATATATACCCAGAAATGGAATTGCTGGATCACTTACTAGTTCTATTTTTAATTTTTTGAGGAACCTCCGTACTACTTTTCACCTAGGTCTTTTAAAGTCCCCCTTCAAACTGTCCTCCTTCCTTGTTTTTTCAGTCTTTCTGATGGTGTATGGGTTTCTGAGCACGTTCAGTGTATATGGTTTCTCCTGACATTCAACCTGCAGATGAGGTTTAAAAATGAGAAAGTAACGTTTACAAATCCTTTACTGGGCCAGTTTCATTGCAGAGGTTTAACTTAAATCCTTGCAGCAGTCCCAGTACGAATAGCAGTAATGCATGCGTTACCTCATTTACTCTTCCTCACCCCTCTCTAAGGAGTCTCAGAATCCCAATTTATGGATGAGGAGCTCAGTCTTAAAGAGAAGAAGGTGGCAGAGTTGGGATTTGAATCTACCCTTAACTGTCAAGCTGTACTGCTTCCCACAATCTCGTGGAAGTGGCTCCTATTATTATATTCCTTATTTATAAATAAGGAAACTAAAGCACAGGGAGATTAAATAATTTGCCGGTATTCATTTACTTTCACAAATGGCAAGCTGGGATTTTAGCTTCTATCTGCTGTGCCCCCCAAGCCTTTGTTCTTTTCATGACATCATGCTGTCAGCTTGTGTTGGACTGGTCTGATTTCCCAAGGACATTTCAGTTCTCTCACATTTGGGACTAGATTTGCAAGAAAAAAAAATCCTGGCCTGTTCTTAGGGTAAGCGGAAAGAGAGCAACTGATGCTTAGAAAATTGTGTGCCCTTGCAGGCATATTAAGTGCATCTCTGAAGTAAGCAAAACTATTGTATGACAGTCCTCTCAACAGAAGACCAAATGTTTGGATGCAGACTTCTTCCACTTACAGATAGAGGGTGTTTTTTTTTCTTTTTTGAAAGTAGTCTAGCAGCCCCGTTAGAATCACCTTGGGAACACTGAACACACACACACAGACACAAAACAAATACGTTCCTGGAATTCTGACTCATGAGGTATCAGGTGGTACCCAGTCAACTGTTTTTGAAAAGCTTCTTGGTTAAGGCAGTATAATGCAGTGGTAAAAGGCTGGGTCTCCGGAGCCAGATCTCGTTGGCTTTTTCCCAGCTATGAAGCTTTGGCAAGTTAGGTAGCCTTTCTGTGCCTTAATTCATCATCTCTATTTGAGTTCCCCATATACTATGATTATTATGTACAATCTGGTTTGAGAGACACTGGTCTAGAAGAAAGATATCAAGAGATGGGTGAGAAAATTCCGTAAATCTAAGGTACTATTTCCCTAGTTTTATGAAGAGCAGGATAATTATAACTGAATAAACCCAGGACAATTCTATCGTGGATCGCACCTATATTCAGTGTGCACTGTTCAAATATTATAGTGAAACACCATAAGTTTAAACCTATTAAATTAAAATCAGGGTGATGTAGATGTATGGAATACACTGAAGTTCATTCTTAAAATGTTTACAGCACAAGTGCTTAGTAAGCACATGAATATTGTAATCCAATCGCATGAGGGGCGTTTGACCTGATTAAATGAACAACACGACAAATCTTAATTACCTCGCAGCATATATTTGTACACAGTCACATACACAGCTTTTCCTGGCAGTGAATCTCTGTTTAGCAACACTTTCATAGACCATTAGGACCTTGGAGCTCCTTAAACCCTGATGAATTGTTCCTTTTTATGGACAAAGACATTGAATCCCAGAAAGGTTAAGATGACTTTCTAAAAACCTCGCACCTGGTTAGTTGCCAAATCAAGGTGAGGGGTCAGATTTTAAAATCTTTTGTTCCAGTCCAAACTACAGTAAAACTAGTTTTCATTAAAGTAGTTCCAAGAATTCAGACCATTCACTATGCCAGACTGACTGGGAGTTGTTCAAAAGAAAAACCGGCTGTGGAGTTCTCCAGACCTTAGTTGAAAGGCTCTGTCATTTACTGGATGTGTGGCTGGGGTGTATTACTTAGTTTTACTGAGCTTCGGCTTCCTCTTTTCTGTGAATTCAGATTACAGTAAAATTGACCCTTGCCATTCACGGGTCTAGCACTCATATGTTTCTACATTTGAGAGCAACTTCCAAGTTCCATGATGGGTAGCAAACCATGTGCTTCGGAGCAGTGAATTCCTTAGCTAATGAGTGAGCATAATCAACTATGCAGATTTTCTCTTGAAGCTATACAAATCTCTATTTCTTTATAAAGAAATGAGCCTGAAAAGAAAGTCAGCTGCTGGTGACCATGCTGAAAAGGAAAATAAATGAGAGGAGATCTAATAAAGCGATGTTTCTTAGCAGATCGAAAGTTGGGGTATACTAAAGGGTAGAATGTCAAATTCTCTACTGAGTCAGATCCAAGATACGACTAGTTCTGCCCTAAGGTCCACATACAGAAACTAGAGAAAGTGCTTCCTAAAACTGTTTTAGTAAATGCTGTCATCTTGGCAAAACAACTTCAAGAAAAGCTTTAATGCAAATTGAAATGTAGGTTACACTGTGAAGAGATGAACAGGAAATAATTGAATTAAACATGAATGTGGTTTTAAAGACCAGAAGCTTGCATAAAAAGGTCCATATTTGAAAATTCAGCTATTTGCAAGAGTGTTGAGTATTTTGCTAACAAATATAAGACTCTACTGTAACTACTTAATAAAGTAGCTACGAGGATCATGTGAGATAAAAAATCTAATACATTTAACATATCGTCTAGTATATGCTGTGTCAATATTAATAATAGTAATAATTTCTCAAGTTAATCTGTACAAGTAAAGTTTTACCATTTGGCAAATATGTTTTATATTTGCTACCATTTTCTATATAAAGGATTAATCAATTACCCTTATTGGTTTTATTTATCACTAACTCTTAACTTACCCCACTTTCAACTTCTCTCTTTCATGGCAAAAGTTATTAAGATCTTATGTGCTTTACTGGAGGAAGATGTTAATCGGGTGGTAAATATTTAGCCTTACAATTTTTTTTAGTATTTTCGCAAAAATTTTCATTACCCACTATTACGACTGGTTGACGTGCATGCCTGAAACAACATGAGGTGACAGGACTCCTCTGTCAAAATCACCTGTGGCTAGAGGAATCTTTCAGCACATTTTCATGGTCTTTCAAATGAAGAATTGCTGAGTTCAAGTCAGGAATAATAGAGTTTTCCTTCTGAGCCTATGAAACAAAGAGGTAGTGTAAGTAATTTGTTCAAGGTCATGCAAGGAGTGCTTCTTTGAGTCGAGATTTATAACTTGGGAGCCACATTTCGTGTCAACCATTAACACAAAGTTCCCTGTTTAGCAGTAAAAGCTTAGGTTAAGAAAGAAACGGTTTTTTTAAGTATGCTTAAAGTACCTGCATTTTATTCAAGCATTTTTATTATTCAAGTGTTTTTAAACAGCCATTGATCTTTTTGGCAAAACTAATTCTGTTTGACTCGATAAGAGTTATATCCCAGTGCATAAAAAATGGCCCATGTTAACAGTCACAGGTCATATCAGCTTGTGGCATGGTGTTCGGTGGAGCATCTCCTGTGACTGATATTAGCTCAAGTCTTATGAAGCATCTTTAGTGTTCGGGAGCTAAGTAAACAGCATGCTAATTGTGTGACTGGCTGTTTCATCATCCTTAATGTTGCCTAGCATTTATTTATGTGAGCAGTTTGGAAAGGTGCTTTGGGATCTCTCAGGGTGAATAATGCTATATAAATGTAAGTCACCATGATTATTAAATATTTATAGCTGATATTAAATTAGAGTTAGAAACAAACATTAGTAAGAACTGAAAATATTTATACAAAAGGGTTATGGGAGAATTACCAGTCTAAAAAGGGAATAGTGAGAGGAGATTTCACTAGGAAAACTGAGAGGAAAATTGAAAATGTAAAGCTCTTTGGAAGAATTAATCTAAAACACTAGTGTTAAATGTTAGGTGACTAAACAGAACACCATGATCTTAAAGGAAATATAAGATGCAGTGAAGTGAGTATTACTTATTTATTTACACTCTGGTAGGATAAACTTTGCTTTGTGTGAATGGCATGTATCTGTACCAACATGACTTTGAATAACTTCGGAAGGAAAGGTCAAGGTGATTCACTCTAATTCCCAACGGCTGCTCCTGCTGTTGACACTATTTATTTTAAAATTTGACATCAGAGTAGAAACAAAAACAAAGTTTATCTTCTATTCCATTAAAACTGTTTGCAAAAGACTTAATTTCTGAGGGCTTCCCTGGTGGCGCAGTGGTTGAGAGTCCGCCTGCCGATGCAGGGGACACGGGTTCGTGCCCGGTCTGGAAGGATCCTACGTGCCGCAGAGCAGCTGGGCCCGTGAGCCATGGCCGTTGGGCCTGCGCGTCCGGAGCCTGTGCTCCGCAGCGGGAGAGGCCACAGCAGTGAGAGGCCCGCATACCGCAAAAAAAAAAAAAAAAAAGGCTTAATTTCTGTTTGAAAAGGACGTTGTCAAAACATGCATTGTGGAATAATTAGATGTGATAATGATTATTTATTTTAAAACCAGTGGTTGATATGGAGTATGTCTGCATCGTTCTTTTCTTCCTTTGATAAAGTATTAGGAAAATTGATCCCCACTGCCCATTTCCCTCCATAGCCTTCTGGAGTCTGGTTACTTCTCTCTTCCTTTTTCTTCCTACCACTGTTTCCTTCAGCTCTGATTTCCACATTGCTAAAGGCTCTGAACATTTGTCTTGTTCATACTAAATGACCTCTTTGAAGCATCTGAAACACTTGACCTTCTTGGAGTTCTTCTTCATCAACCTGTTTAGATCTCTTCTCCTCATCTGTTCCTCTAGTAATTAAGTATTTGTAGTTTGCTTAATGCTCTCCTCTCAGTTTAGAGTTTCCCAGGGTTCTATGCTGGTACCTCTGTTCTTATTTCTGAGTAACATCCCACCTTCTGCCCCCGCCCCCCATAACCTTGACCACGCCCATGACTTCAACTACCTCTTTATACAGTTAAGTCCTGAATCTCTGACCAAGACCTTTCACTTATCCAGCTATATTCTGCATGAATCCACTTGGATTTTGAACTCACTAAGTTCAAAATGAAGCTTACCATCTCTCACTTCAAGTTTATTCCTTCACTTGAATTTCTCATCTTAGTGAGTTAAATGGCATTCACTTAGTACTCCAAATCAGAAATCCAGAGCCAGTTTAGATTCCTTTCCCTATGTACAGTTTTTCACCAGTACTGAAATATATTCCAAATCTGTTCTCCCCCTTAGATCTCTCCTACCTTAATTGAAGCTGTTAAGGTTTCTTCCCTGGATTATTGCAACAGCATCCCATTTCCCTCTCTGTAGTTGTCTCTCCTTTCAGTGTATCCTCCATAGAACAGCCAGAGGGCTTGTTTTCAAAGCACTTATCGCATGATATTTTTCTCTCAGAGTCATGCAGTGGCTCCCTGCGGCTTTCAGCATCAGGGAAAATCCTTGGCGTAGCACATCACATCCTTCCTGAAAAGGTTTTTATTTTCTCTCTACCACATGTGCCCTTTACTCTGGCTATGCCGGACTTGTGATTCTGTAAATGAATCATACCACGTCACATCTTTGTGATGACTCATATGTCATTCCCATTTTCTGGAGAATTCTCCCTCCTGTCTTTGACATGTCACCTTTTCCTCACCCTATTTCCCAACTCAGTTCAAAGGTCACCTCTGGAAAGACTTCCCTGACTTGAGCCCATCCTCATAAGCATTAGATTGGTTTCCGTGCTCTTCCTCCATGTACCTTAGTCAGTAGGTAATACTCACTAAACTGTGGTTGGATTGCTAATTTACTTGTCTGCCTCTACCTAGACTATAATTTTCTTGAGGGCAGGGGTCATGACTTATTTGACTTTGTATTATCATGGCTTGGTTCAGTGCTAAGTTAAGTACTGTTCAATAAATATTTTCTGAATAAATGAAGAAATTAATGGGCCTTGGGAATGGCTCTTTTGTAAGTCTAGCTATTGGTCAAGAAAGGAATGGAAAAATTGAACACCAGTGAATATTTAGTCTAGAGTTAAATTTAGCATGTGGGCATTATCATTAGAGGGAAAATGAGAAAGACTATATTTTATTGAAGTGGTACTAAGTTGGGACATAATTCTGAACCTTTAAGAAACTCGACAGCATTGCTGTAATGACAAGATTTTCCAATCAGATAAATCTTTGGATATTTAGAAATATGAGCATGTTTGGTTTCTTACAGGAAAGCTATTTAGAATAGTGACGGACTACACTTTTTCATTTCTATTAAGATATTTTGGCATCATGTAGCCTCAGAGGATAAATAGTAGCAAAGGTTAGAAATACTTAAGACACTTTATTCCCTAAATTATAATGAGAGAAGCACAAAATCATCCAGATTGCAGTTATAGACTCATAATGTCGATGCACATAATGAATGAATGACCTTGTCCAATTACAGGATGGATTGAACATATCAAACATGGAAATGGAAATGCTTTTGCTTGGTTCAGTAGGTTATGTTTACAAAGTCTAGAACATTTCTGATCCCTATTTTAGAGGTTATGTTTATACAGTTTAAGCAGTTGAAAATTTCAGTAGGTGCATGGTTGTAAAGATGTTGCACATTTCCAGTTAGTGAGAAGAGCCCATAATATGTTCACGTACATTCACACATGTTGTAAATTAGGTTAAGTTTCCGATCTAACCCAGCATATTTTGGTGGAGTCCTTCCTGGCCCCTGGTTCCCAAATAGATCACAGAACTGCTGCTGCCGTTACCCATACTGAGTAGAGCAATGCTTGATACGTGAAGATGTTCAGTTTGTGCTGAACCCCAAGTCTTTGGACCCAGAGCTTACACCAGCCTGCTGGAAGAACCTAACATGAACAATCTGTGCACTTCTGTTTAACGTATTATATTCAGATACTGGGCTCTTCTGGTTCTTGAATTGAATTTAGCATTGGCATGGCTTCTTTCACATGCAGGGAAGGAAGGATAGTGCCCACGTGTCCCTGTTTCTGCCTCCAGTTTTTTAGTGCTACAGAGAACCCATTCCCTTCAGGTGCACAAATGGGATTCACATGGTCTCCATCTGTCTCTTTATTCAGTGTCTCTCTTTTGTCTTGTGATTAGAGCTTTTGAATTATGGGTACCATCTAAAAAATGAATCTTTGCATTTTCTTGATTTGGGTATACTGTGAAGATGGGATCTTTACAATACTAAACAGCTTTTTATTCTGAAAAATATATAATTCATCAGAATCTTGGTAATAACACGGTGTCCTTTGTAGATGAGGAAGATGACAACACTCTGTTTACTTGCTCAGTTATTTTCTTAGGAAGAATTCTTAGCTGTATAATTGCTACCTTTAAGATTCTTGACAGATGTTATCAAATTGCCCTTCATAGTTATACAGACAGTAGTAGTGGATAAATTTACCTATCTTCCCATACATTCACCAAAATTGGGTATTATTAATTTTTTCATCTTTATCAATACCAGAGGTAAAATTTATTCTATTATTTTATTTTATTTTTTAACATCTTTATTGGAGTATAATTGCTTTACAGTGGTGTGTTAGTTTCTGCTGTATAACAAAGTGAATCAGCTATACGTACACATATATCCTCATATCCCCTCCCTTTTGCGTCTCCCTCCCACCCTCCCTCCCCCACCCCTCTGGGTGGTCACAAAGCACTAAGCTGATCTCCCCAGGCAATGCAGCTGCTTCCCACTAGCTACCTATTTTACATTTGGTAGTGTATATATGTCAGTGCTACTCTCTCACTTCTCCCAGCTTACACTTCCCCCTCCCCATGTCCTCAAGAGTCCATCCTCTACATCTGAGTCTTTATTCCTGTCCTGCCCCTAGGTTCATCAGAACCTTCTTTTTTTTTTTTTTTTTTTTTTTTTTTTACTTTAAATTCCATATATATGTGTTAGCAGACGGTATTTGTTTTTCTCTTTCTGAGTTACTTCACTTTGTATGACAGACTCTAGGCCCATCCGCCTCACTACAAAAAACTCAATTTCGTTTCTTTTTATGGCTGAGTCATATTCCATTGTATATATGTGACACTTCTTTCTGCATTCATCTGTCAATGGGAACTTAGGTTGCTTCCATGTCCTCACTATTGTAAACAGAGCTGCAATGAACATTGTGGTACATGACTCTTTTTGAATTATGGTTTTCTCAGGGTATATGCCCAGTAGTGGGATTGCTGGGTCATTTGGTAGTTGTATTTTTCGTTTTCTAGTTTTTAAGGAACCTCCATACTGTTCTCCATAGTGGCTGTATCAATTTACATTCCCACCAGCAGTGCAAGAGGGTTCCCTTTTCTCCACAACCTCTCCAGCATTTATTTTTTGTAGATTTTTTGATGATGGCCATTCTGACTGGTGTGAGGTGATACCTCATTGTAGTTTTGATTTGCATTTCTCTAATGATTAGTGATGATGAGCATCCTTTCATGTGTTTGTTGGCAATCTGTATATTTTCTTTGGAGAAATGTCTATTTAGATCTGCCCATTTTTGGATTGGTTTGTTTTTTTGATATTGAGCTGCATGAGCTGCCTGTATATTTTGGAGATTAATCCTTTGTCAGTTACTTCATTTGCAAAAATTTTCTCCCATTCTAAGGGTTGTCTTTTCATCTTGTTTATGGTTTCTTTTTGCTGTGCAAAAGCTTTTGTTTCATTAGGTCCCATTTGTTTATTTTTGTTTTTATTTCCATTTCTCTAGGAGGTGGGTCAAAAAGGATCTTGCTGTGATTTATGTCATAGAGTGTTCTGCCTGTGTTTTCTTCTAAGAGTTTTATAGTGTCTGGCCTTGCATTTAGTTATTTAATACATTTTGAGTTCAGTTTTTTGTATGGTGTTAGGGAGTGTTCTAATTTCACTCTTTTACATGTAGCTGTCCAGTTTTCCCAGCACCACTTATTGAAGAGGCTGTCTTTTCCCCATTGTATTTTCTTGCTTCCTTTATCAAAGAAAAGGTGACCATATGTGTGTGGCTTTATTTCTGGTCTTCCTATCCTGTTCCATTGATCTATATTTCTGTTTTTGTGCCAGTACCATACTGTCTTGATTACTGTAGCTTTGTAGTGTAGTCTGAAGTCAGGGAGCCTGATTCGTCCAGCTCTGTTTTTCTTTCTCACGATTGCTTTGGCTATTCGGGGTCTTTTGTGTTTCCATACAAACTGTGAAATTTTTTGTTCTAGTTCTGTGAAAACTGCCATGGGTAGTTTGATAGGGATTGAGTTGAATCTGTAGATTGCTTAGAGTAGTAGAGTCATTTTCACAATGTTGATTCTTCCATTCCAAGAACATGGTATATCTCTCCATCTGTTTGTATCATGTTTAATTTCTTTCATCAGCGTCTTATAGTTTTCTGCATACAGGTCTGTTGTCTCCTTAGGTAGGTTTATTCCTAGGTATTTTATTCTTTCTGTTGCAATGATAAATGGGAGTGTTTCCTTAATTTCTATTTCATATTTTTCATTATTAGTGTATAGGAATGCAAGAGATTTCTGTGCATTAGTTTTGTATCCTGCTACTTTACCACATTCATTGATTAGCTCTAGTAGGTTTCTTGTAGCATCTTTAGGATTCTCTATGTGTAGTATCATGTCATCTGCAAACAGTGACAGCTTTACTTCTATTTTTCTGATTTGGATTCCTTTTATTTCTTTTTCTTCTCTGATTGCTGTGGTTAAAACTTTCAAAACTATGTTGAATAATAGTGGTGAGAGTGGGCATCCTTGACTTGTTCCTGATTTTAGAGGAAATGGTTTCAGTTTTTCACCACTGAGAATGATGTTGGGTGTGGGTTTGTCATATATGGCCTTTATTATGTTGAGGTAGGTTCCCTCTATGCCTACTTTCTGGAGAACTTTTATCATAAATGGGTGTTCAATTTTGTCAAAAACTTTTTCTGCATCTATTGAGATTATCATGTGGTTTTTATCCTTCAGTTTGTTGATATGGTGTATCACATTGACTGATTTGCATTTATTGAAGAATCCTTGCATTCCTTTGATAAACCACACTTGATCATGGTGTGTGATCCTTTTAATGTGCCATAGGATTCTGTTTGCTAGTATTTTCTTGACGATTTTTGCATCTGTGTTCATCAGTGATATTGGTCTGTAGTTTTCTTTCTTTGTGACAGCTTTGTCTGGTTTTGGTATCAGGGTGATGGTGGCCTCGTAGAATGAGTTTGGGGGTGTTCCTCCCTCTGCTATATTTTGGGAGAGTTTGAGAAGGACAGGTGTTAACTCTTCCCTAAATGTTTGATAGAATTTGCCTGTGAATACATCTTGTCCTGGGCTTTGGTTTGTTGGAAGATTGTTAATCACAGTTTTAATTTCAGTGTTTATGATTGGTCTGTTTACATTTTCTATTTCTTCCTGGTTCAGTCTCAGAAGGTTGTGCTTTTCTAAGAATTTGTCCATTTCCTCCACGTTGTCCATTTTATTGGCATAGAGTTGCTTGTAGTAATTCCTCATGATTCCTTGTATTTCTGCAGTGTCAGTTGTTACTTCTCCCTTTTCATATCTAATTCTGTTGATTTGAGTCATCTCCCTTTTTTTCTTGATGAGTTTGGCTAGTGGTTTATCAATTTTGTTTTTCATGTCAAAGAACCAGCTTTTAGTTTTATTGATCTTTGCTATTATTTTATTTATTTCTTTTTCATTTATTTCTGATCTGATCTTTATGATTTCTTTCCTTCTGCTAACTTTGGGTTTTTTTTGTTCTTCTTTCTCTAATTGCTTTAGGTATAAGGTTAGGTTACTTATTTGAGATTTTTTTTGTTTCTTGAGGTAGGATCATATTGCTAGAAACTTCCATCTTAGAACTGCTTTTGCTTCATCCCATAGGTATTGGGTCGTCATGTTTTCATTGTCATTTGCTTCTAGGTACTTTTTGATTTCCTCTTTGATTTCTTCAGTGATCTCTTAGTTATTTAGTAGTATATTATTTAGCCTCCATGTGTTTGTAGTTTTTACAGTTTTTTTCCTGTAATTGATATCTAGTCTCATAGCATTGTGGTCAGAAAACATACTTGGTACAATTTCAATTTTCTTAAATTTACCTAGGCTTCATTTGTGACCCAAGGTATGATCTATCCTAAGAATGTTCCATGAGCACTTGAGAAGAAAGTGTATTCTGTTGTTTTGGGATGGAATGTCCTATAACTATCAATTAAGTCCATCTTGTTTAATGTATCATTTAAAGCTTGTGTTTCCTTATTTATTTTCATTTTGGATGATCTGTCCAATGGTGAAAGTGGGGTGTTAAAGTCCCCTACTTTTATTGTGTTACTGTCGATTTCTCCTTTTATGGCTGTTAGCATTTGCCTTAGGTATTGAAGTACTCCCATGCTGGGTGCATAAATATTTACAATTGTTATAACTTCTTCTTGGATTGATCTCTTGATCATTATGTAGTGTCCTTCTCTGCCTCTTGTAATTATCTTTATTTTAAAGTCTATTTTTTCTGATATGAAAATTGCTACTCCAGCTTTCTTTTGATTTCCATTTGCATGGAATATCTTTGTCCATCCCCTCACTTTCAGTCTGTATGTGTCCCTAGGTCTGAAGTGGGTCTGTTGTAGACAACATATATACAGGTCTTGTTTTTGTATCCAATCAGCCAGTCTACGTCTTTTGGTTGGAGCATTTAATCCATTTGCCTTTAAGGTAATTATCAATATGTATGTTCCTATTACCATCTTCTTAACTGTTTTGGGTTTGTTATTGTAGGTCTTTTCCTTCTCTTGTGTCTCCTGCCTAGAGAAGTTCCTTTAACATTTGTTGTAAAGCTGGTTCAGTGGTGCTCATTCAATGTGTATTTTGTCAGATGCCATTTTTTGTCACTGACATGAAAATATATATTTGTTCTTTATTAGACATTAGGATTTTTATCTAATAAAAATTTGCTTTTATCTGTGCATCAAATACTCTTTATATATGATGTATTATTCTTTTAATATATTACTAGGTCTAATATTATTTAACTTTTAGTATTTTATTGAGGAATTTTTGCATTCATATTTATAAATGAGATTTAGTTGTAGGACTTTTTAAAATAAATCTTTTTCCTAGCAAGTCCTTTTTTTAAATCGGAAGAAACACTGCTCATTGCCAAAGATATAGCCTGACATCATAATACATTATATATTATGATGTCAATTTCATGTGTATTATATATAATAATGTGAAGAAAATACTTTAACAAAGTAAAAGCAAGAAAAATCTGTACTCCATTGATCTTTTCTTTTCTCCCATTAGGACAATTCAGTGAGTGTTAGAAATATTCTTTAATAATTCTAATGTTTTTATTTTACTTTGTTCATCACAAAGACATTGCCCTTTATAAGTTAATTAGTGAAGGAGGAAAAAAAGGACAATCACTAAGATTATTTAAACATAATTGATTTAGACTGAGTATGCCTTTAAAATAAACTGGATTATTCTTCACTCTTTATTCTTAAGAAAAATTTTATTTTCCATTTCTTGAGATTTTGGTTTAGAAGAGAGTGATTCATTGGAAACTAGAAAGCTCCTATGTGAAAAGGCATAATTCCTCATTGTTAAAAAAATTAAGGGTGATAAAGCAAAAAGAAAGTACTTTCCTCATACAACTATTTTTCATGTGTAGGTGTGCTATAATATATTTGACCAGGCTTTCAACTAGGCAGAAATTACTAACTCAAATGAACTGCATAAAGTAGAATGAGTCAATTTTTGAAATATATTTTATAAAGCTCTCTTTATGCTATATTAATACTTTTTATGAAACAGAAGAAAAATATGTTTTCTTCTTTCGTGATTCGTCACTGTAACTAGCTAGAGAGAATGACTTCACTAATTTATCTTCCTTTAAGTTAGGGTATGGGTAGATTTTCCTACTAACTCAAAGTGATACTTATACAAGACGTAAAGTTCAGGAGAATAAAAATAATTTGTTCACTGGAGTCTTTGAATTTTTCTTAGATAACTTAGAGATAGTTGCTATTGCTCTGAATAGATACAGAAGACTTAATTACATAATTTCTTAGATTTCTTAATGGGTCTTTTAATTTTTACAACAGATGTTCTTTTACACCTGGTCTTTTATCATCCTTAAAACCTGCCTGCAGTTTTTCAGTTACATTTTAAATTAGTTTATTTAAAATTATATTAAACATCTAATGTGGTGAAAAAACATATGATGATATTTGTTCTGGCTACACACTAAATTTGGTTAAGGACTGTATAAAAGGAATAACTGCTGACACTTTAAACTAATCAGGGTTTTGGTAGTACTTCTATTCTGACGGATTGTCATTATGGTAGCTTCCTAGACTTTATACCCCATGGCAATTCTTCTCATATCAAATAAAGTTAGTTCCCAAATAGGAAATGTATATTATGTCTTATTTAGAGGAAGTTTTTACAGCGCTGCAGTATAAAAACTTCATTTAAAACAACAAAACCAAAAAATTCCATTCTTGAGGTACAAACGATGTACCTAATTGATTACCTAGAGTTATTTTCTATTTTCAGATATTTATTAGAGAAAATGAGAAAATAATATATTCTCGTTGTCTCTGGGAAAGTATTTGTATTCATAATTTACATGAATATATATGGATTTATCACAATGCAATGATTATCATAACGATGGTACATATCGTAGTGAAATATGCAAATCTGAGTGTTTCTACTGACTTATTACTGGTATGAAATTGTGGAATATGAGAGTATATTAAATGAAGAAATTTTAAGTAGAAGTTTTGGGATGCCTAGAAATAGTCCATATTGATAATAAAATGTCAGAGAATGCCTAAGTTCAAATGAGAAATTTCTGGAATGGATTTTGTTTCTCTCCTGTTTACTGCCATTGGGAATATCCAGGCAATGTTCTTTCAATTTCTTTTTTTTTTTTTTTTTTTAAGATTTTTTGATGTGGACCATTTTTAAAGTCTTTATTGAGTTTCTTACAATCTTCCTTTGTTTCATGTTTTGGTTTTTTGGCCCCGAAGCACATGGGATCTTAGCTCCCCAACCAGGGATCAAACCTGCAACCCCTGCATTGGAAGGTGAAGACTCAACCACTGGACCACCAGGAGAGTCCCTCAGTTTCTTCTTATAACAAGTTTAGAAAATTAAGGGTTAAAGAAGTATTGGAAAGGGAAAGGTAGCTGGTGGAAATAGAAGTCGGGGAACCCATAAAGTCATTCTTCAAACTAGAGATGATTCAAACCCCAGGGTAAATATTTAGGTCAAGTTTAGGTCTATACTTAACCTAGTTACACAGCAAGTTCTCAGGATATCCAGTGTTTCTTTCACATCTTGCTGATAATGGCCAAGGTATCAGACTAATCAAATGTGACCTCAGTGTAATTAATCAATCCATATTAAGCCTTACCATCAGTACCTCAGGAGAGCACACGGTTAAAGAATGATCACATCGTTTTTACCCTCACAAATTTCTTTCCAATTGACAAAGTTAGTTTAATATAAAAAAAATTAATCTAAAACCTCCATTATTTGAGGTCCCTTTAAACAAATAATTGTATTTGAAAACATATTCTTAAAATAATAGTTATAATTTAATTAAATTTATAACTTTTAGCCACATTCATTACTAAAATATTGTGGTGTTTATCAAATGATTATATACAAGAGGAGAGACATTGTACATCATTATCAAAAGGTGAATTTGATAACTAAATTAACTATGTAGCTACTACCCCCAAATGTGCATAGTTAATAGATAACCTAATCCCTTTTGTGCTCTGTACGTAAAATACCTCTGTTTCCTTAATTTTCTAATTTAATTAATAACCTGAACATCATACTACTTTTGGTACTTTAGAATAGTATCTTTCTCCATATCGAGCTTCATATTTAAGCAGGAACCAACCATCATACTATTTCTTCCATTTTCTCTTCTCTTTTAAAACTTTTGTGGTAACTTTGTATCCTGTCTCCCTCTTGCATGGATACACAGGTTAATGCCCCTTAGCTACTCCATTTTTCATGCTCAAAAGTTTTCAATAGGGCTTCCCTGGTGGCGCAGTGGTTGAGAGTCCGCCTGCCGATGCAGGGGACACGGGTTTGTGCCCCGTTCCGGGAGGATCCCACATGCCGCGGAGCAGCTGGGCCCATGAGCCATGGCTTCTGAGCCTGCACGTCCGGAGCCTGTGCTCCGCAACGGGAGAGGCCACAACAGTGAGAGGCCCGCGTACCAAAAAAAAAAAAAAAAAAAAAGTTTTCAACAGTTCTGCATTATTTACAAAAAGATTCATAAATTTCCTGGACTGACATCCAGAATCCTTCATGATCTACCCAAATTCACTTCCAAATTTACTTTCCAATAACTCTAAAGCGACTCTTGTATTTCCAATCCAACTGTATATTTACTGTTGCACAAATTGACCTTATAACTTCCCATATTTGGACCTTGGCTTAGGCATTTTCCAACTTCAAAAGAGCTCTTATTTTGTATTCTGTACCCATGTAAGCCTTAAGCTTTTTTTCAAATCTCTGCTCAAGCTCTATAGCCTTCATTATATTTTCTGCTTCTAAATCAGTGCTTGCCAATACCATTTCTTTGACACATATATGGTTTATGTGTGGATCTATTTCTAATCTTCTCAACTAGTTCCATAAGCCTTAGATCATGATCTGAACTGAATAGAAGAGACTCAAACATTTCTCTTACATTATTGCTTCCTTATTCGTAAGTCTTTTTACTTTTGATTCAGCTCTCAGACCTAGCTCTTTTGATTCAGCTCTCAGACCTAGCTCTCAGGTCTAGCTATTCCGTTTTGTTTTTCCTACTGAACTTTCTCAGTAAAAAGATTGTCTTCCTAAACTCTTAAATATTTGAGACTATATTTCTCTTCCCTTAGCTTAGCTGGGTATAAACCCTTGAGTCTCGGACTTCTACTCCAGAACCTTTATATTTGTTACATTGTCTCCTGACATTTAATGTAGTGGAAATATCTTAGAACAATCAGATTTTCTTAACCTTAACTCTCTAGAAGGTCTTGTGTTTTGCCTCAAAGCTTGAGAGACTTTTACTTCCTTATCCTTGTAATTCCAAAAGTAATGGCCAGAGCACGTTTAGGTGTGAGTTGTTAGGGGTCCAGTGGGATTTCGGGGCCCAAATTCTTCTCTCTGAGATCTTGGATGAGGAAAAATCACAAAAGAAACAAGGTCATCACATGAAAACTGATGCATCACTTTCTTTGGGGCTAGTCCAGCACTCGGTATCCCCCAAATGTGGAATTTCTAAACTGGAATGCACAACTTATTGGATGGGGCTTAGTGAAGTTATCTGCTTACTTGAGTCCACATATCCAGCCAGCCACAAGGATGATGGCATCCCCCAAAGCGCCAAGCTCCAGGAGTCTCCTACCACATGGCAGTGGGAAATGAGCACTTGGGCAGGCTTCTTCACTTTTAAGGCACAGGAACCCCCTTCTCCCATTAGTAAAAGAATGTCTTGGGTTCCCTCCAAACAGATGAGTGCCTGCCTTTTTGTGAAGAGCTATGAAGTGGATGAAGAAAGTGGAAATGACCCTTTGCATGCTTAGGTCCCCTCCCCCCTTTCATTTTAATATTGAACCTATTCTTCCATTGGTCATTATTACATTCCTAAAGAGAACCTTGGATTTCTTCCTTAGGAACTCCTAAAATTCTTAGCTTTGATTTTCGTTCTTTGTCCTCCATATTCATCATAATCATTCCGGTCACTTTCACCTCCTTGTCTCTTTTCTTTATATTCTGGAATAGCTTCTCAAGTCTGCTTTGATATTCTTAACAGGATTTTTCTTCATGTCATTTCAGGCGCTTACTACCCTCTAATTTGAATTATAATAGAATGGCCACATATACATTTTTATGGTTCTTTATTTATCTCATCTCCCTTTTCTCTCATACTATTGTCCTTTTATTCATCTTTAAAAATTCGTTCCATAAAGTATTCATTAAACATGCATCTTTTACCAGGCATCGTTCTAGATACCAAGATACAACAATGAATAATACAATTAATACTTGCTGAATGCTTACTCTGTTCCAGGTACCGTTTTAAATATTTGCTTATATCAACTTATTTAACCTACTCAATTACCCTATCATGTAGGTTTCATAGGTTGGGTTCCCTCAGAGGCAAACCCTTAGGCTAGCATTTGAGGGGGACTAATTTAGATGGGAAGGGATCTCGGGAAGGACTGGTAAGGGAGTGGAGAACTGAGACAGGGAAGGAAAAGAGGAGAAGAAAGTCATTAGCAGGTGTATGGGCTGTGGTTGCAGAACTCTGGTGTAGAGCTGGCTTCCGTTGTTCCACCAAACAGGTGAGGAAGCTGAGATATTTATCTTCAGACTTTGATTCATCATAGCGTGGAGACCATTTTAACCCCTTGGCACTTCCGGCCTGCCCCACATGTAGACCGGGCATCCTCTCTGGGCCAGAGGATGCATTTTGGCTGAAGACTGTAGTTGCTGCAATGGGAGGCCATCTGAGGGCACAAGAATCCTAAGTGTTGAGAGAGTGAAGCACTAATACCGTTGGCTACAGTTAGTACCAAATGAGAAAGATGAAGCAAAGGTGAAGCAAAGAGCGGGTAAGTCACACAGCCAGGAAGTGGTAGCTCTGGGGTTTGAACCCAGGCCCTTGATCACTAAGATAGACTGCCCTTGTGCTCAAGTGCTGTAAGGACCACCTACTTTAAAGCAGGGTAAGGTAATGAAGAGTAAAGGAAGTTGCCGTTTCACAGGAAAAGCCTTTCTGAAGAAGGCACCTGTGAACAGAAACCTGAATGAGGTGAGGAGGAAGTGAGCATAGGGATAAGCTTAGGAAAGAACCTTCCAGCTTGGAAAGTGTCTGGAGTGTTTAAGGTACAGCAAGGAGACCAGGGCGGCTGGAACAGGGTGAGTGCAGGGAAGAATGACAGGCATCCAAGGGCCATATCATGTAGGGCCCAGAAGCCCACGTATGACTTCCTGTGCTTTCGGCTCCTGTATCATTAATGCTGTTGCTTCTTGTCTCCTGTTGAGTCTATCAGTTTTCTAAGATGTTCATCAAATTCCTCTACTGAAAGGTTTTCAAAGGTCTTTTCCTATGACTTTTCAGAATCAGGTTCTTTATCCTTGTGGATTTGGAGTGTTCTCCAATGGCACCGTGTATTTTTATCTACTTGTTTGTGCATTTGTGTAACAGGGGCAACCTCTCCAGAGCCAGCGTGGGTGTGTTGCTTCTGTGTGATTCTTTTCTCTACTCCTTTGCTTGGTCTTTCACAGACGGAAAAGACAGTGGAGGAATGCACAAAGCTCCAAGCCCAAGCCCTGTCCTAGTAGCAAGGAGGCTTTCCTTTTCTGTAACGTTACTGCTCTGCACTGGGATCTCGTCTTCTACTCCCACTGTGAGCCAGCCAGTTGTGGTGCATGTTTCTTCCAGAAGTAAAGGGAAATTAGTGGCAAACAGCATCCCGAGCAGTACTGCAGGCAAGGGCACAGACAGGAGTTCTCTGGCAGGGTCTTGGATCTGTGAAGAGGATCCCTGATGGCGGGGGTGGGGTGGGGTGCAGGGCAGTAGTGGCAGATTTAGATTGTTCCTGTTGCTTCAAAAAGCAGTGGCTCTGCAGTAGACAGCTTCTCAACAATTATTGTCTTTCTGGCATTTCTTAAAATGATATTCACATGCACAACTCACTTTTCTGTGTGTCTACAGGGGTTCGTGCAATTTCTAATGTGCTAGAGGTGACTTCACCCTTTCTTTCCAAATTTGTGAATTGTGTCAGAATGCAAGCACTAATGTAATTTAGGTGTAATTGTGTTCAAGTGTCTATAAAATAATATTGGTAAGAAACGACTTTCTATACACCTCACAGCTGGTCTCAACGCCCAGCTACTCAGTTTCAGGTGGTCAAGAATCTATCATGTCTTAAAGGTTATGGAGTCTAGGAAGGCAGACATCAGAGGGAGGACCTTTGGTCCGTTGGCATAATTTCAGGTGAGTAGGCAGTCTGTCTCCTGGGCACCCCACTGGGAATGGGAATACTCTTAAATCCACTTTAAGCCATTTAAAAATTTGCTTCAGATCCTGGAATTAGCCTTATTGTTAGTACTTTCTCTAGATGATATATTTGCTTTTCACTTTTTCTTAGTGTTCATAGTTATTTTAGTGGGAGATTAGAAAAGTGTATATGAGAGACATCTACCTAGATGACAATTTATTTCAGAGTTTTAACTTGTACCAATTTAATAAAGTTTTATTTTTCATTTAAATTGCTTTAGATTCAAAAACTATATTTAAACACCTATATTATTCTGAGATAATAAAATTCTGAATCAGATATTGTTTCTGTATTTATATAGCTCTCATATATTAATTTCTGAATAGCAACAGTTAGAGTTCTTTTAAAAGTATGTTCTTAATGTACCCTCATACCTCATACTCCAACCCACAGAATTTTATAGAATATTTTAAATACTGTCTTATTGAACTTATGTATTGATACTCATTAACATTTAATTTTATATATGTCATTGTGTATTTAACTATTTAAATATTTTACTTGAATACATTTAGGTACTAGGTAAAATTACTTGATTTTTGTGATTCAATAATTATATATCTATGTATATATTTCTATAGTTATATTATTAAATAAAATATTTAACATAAATATATATACATGTTTACTAATAGTATAAATAGTACTTAAAATACTATTTGATAGATTTTATATTATTCAGTTATTGGAACATAATAAAATACTGTGAAATGCTTTGGGGAAATCTTATTTTGTTAAAGAAGAAAAATGAAGTATGGAGAATATATAAATTTATATTTTTAAATGCTTGACAGTATTTTTAATGAGCATTTTTTTAAGTGCTTGACAGTATTTTTTACGCCTGGTTTTGAGCCAGAGGGAGAATAAGTGACAGAAAACACTGGTCCCGTGGGGAAATGGGTTCACCCTTCATGCGAAAAGGCTTGCAACTCAAAGAGTGGTGGTGGCCAGAACAGGGAACTGTTCATCTACACAGACACAGAGATGTGACAGACAAGTACATTTAAATATCCAACATGGTAATTGGATGAGTCTGCCTCCTCAGCTTAAATTCTGAACTTCTAGGTCGTTCCCTGTCTCTGTTCAGAAACCAGTGAACCTTCTGCCTCAGCCAGTGCATTAAACAAGGAGCGGGCCGTACTGAGTTCTTCTGTACTCCCCCTTCTCTTAGCCACGTTACTAAGCAACATAGGGATTGCGGACCTTTAACAGGGGTGGGGTAAGGCTTGGAAGGGACAGACAGGGCCTCCTGCTGCTGTTCCTGAGGACCTGAGCATCACCGTCAGGGGCCTAATGCATGTACTTTGCACCCCAAGTTTTAAAGAGAGATGCCCTGGATTGAAATATGCATGGGTCATATGTATTTATGCATGTGATAATTGACAATCTAAATTGAAGGTGGCACAGACAGCAGATCGCTGTCTTTCATTACTGAGTATAATGAGATTACTCTTAGAGAGGCCAACTTTGTTGAAGTTGTAAATCTGGGGGTTTGTGACTCGCTTCGATCTGCCTGGCTGTTGATAACTTGTAGACTGTGCTTTGATGCTTTTAGAAAATCTCCAGTTGTCATGAGCGAACATCTGCTCTTACTTCCTTTACAATTCTTTTTCACAGCTTGTACCTCATCTGCGAGAACCCACAGACTATAGGCTGACATGAGGTACTGTTTCTAGCTACATGTAAGAATGTACATCAGTTTAAGTAACTTTGGATATCTTTTTATTTCATTTCCTTTTCTTCCCCAAGCCTCATTATATGCTGACATTGATTTTTCACTTCTTTTTAAAGTGCTGCTTAAAATTTTGAAGATGGTTACAGGAGACTTGTATGAAAACAACCAAAATCCCCAATCATTTTTTTTCTAAAACAGATGCTTATTATGCATGTGTGCATATTTCCAGCTTCCCCTTTTCAGGCACATATTTTAAAATGTGCTTTAAGCAAGCGTGTCTTTAAGTTACACACATTTACATTCAAAAAGGAGGCAAAATAAATGAATCATCATGAAGCATCCCCGAGATACACATATTTGTTAGGATAAGCAATTGTTGTAATAAGCAACACCAGAATCTCAGTGGGTTAACATGATAAAGGTTGATTTCTTTTTTTTTTCTTATTTGTCATCAATTTTATACACATCAGTGTATACGTTGTCAATCCCAATCGCCCAATTCATCACACCACCATCCCCACCCCCCCGCAGCTTTCCCCCCTTGGTATCCATACGTTTGTTCTCTACATCTGTGTCTCAACTTCTGCCCTGCAAACTGGTTCGTCTGTACCATTTTTCTAGGTTCCACATACATGCGTTAATATACGATATTTGTTTTTCTCTTTCTGACTTACTTCACTCTGTATGAGAGTCTCTAGATCCATCCACATCTCAACAAATGACCCAATTTCATTCCTTTTTATGGCTGAGTAATATTCCATTGTATATATGTACCAAAAGTTCTTTATCCAGTTGTCTATCGATGGGCATTTAGGTTGCTTCCATGACCTGGCTATTGTAAATAGTGCTGCAATGAACATTGGGGTGCATATGTCTTTTTGAATTATGGTTTTCTCTGGGTATATGAAAGGTTGATTTCTTTATCGATGCTGTGGTCCAGTACAGGTTAGTGAGGCTGAGGGAGGGCACTCTGCTCCATGCATTCATTTAAGGTATCAGATTCCTTTCACACATTGACTTTGCCATTCCCTAGGGCCTCACGGTTCACTTCTGGATCTTTGTACCTGTCTAATCATTAAGGGAAGAGAGAAAGCATGGCAGATCCAGCAGGAGGTCTTTCAGAGGCAAGCCTGGAAGGATCATGCAACACTTCTGTGCAAATTTCATTGACTAGAACTGTGGTCATGGCCACACCTCACTGCAAGGGATGCTGGGAAATGTCATTGCCCACCCAGAAGGAAAGAGATACTGTCTGGGGAACAACAAGCTAGTCTGATTTGTCTCATTAAAGAGAACTCACTCTAGTGGCTGAGTTGGATCCCTTCCTCTAACCTGAGAGTAGGTCTAGTGAATGAAGGGTAGCTCCTAGCAGAGTAAACATAAGAACACATTCACAAAATCCCCTCCCACACACACCTGTTCAAACCTGTATACCCTCCATGTAAATGTGAATTCCTGGAGGCCAGAGGTGGTGTCTTATCTATAGGCCCTTCCTTTAGTAAAATTAACTGTTTTGGTTTTTATTTTTCTTTCTTGTTATCATTCCTGATTACTTGTGTTTTTTACCCTGACCCCAGTTTCTTCAATGCTCTCACTTTTCGCCCACTGCCCAGAACTTTGGTAGATGTTAGGAGAAAAACAATTTGATTAGCTGATTTGCATTGAGGTATAGTTAATTGTAAAATTCTCTTTAACTCCCAAATGTAAAATCCACCTGACATTCTCATTCTTACTCCTTATTCAGATATGTTATAGTGCCCCCTAGACCACTGTTTTCAGTGTAACTGTACTTGAAGTGGCCCACACCTGTGAGTCCAAAGTTGCCCAAGTGTTGCTGTTAATACAAACACTGGTTCCCTTCATCTCTTTGACCTGTTGTTATCCTCTTGTTAAAATTAGGCTCTTTTGGTTTCCCTCTGAGCATTAATAACTGCAAATTCCTGGGCCATTGTTCTGATTCGGTGGCATTCTGACTTCTAGTATCTGTGGGGCTCTTTAATGCTTGGGTTATTCTTTAACCCAGATCGGTTCTTGGAAATCCATTTCCCACCCCTGGTCTATTCTGGTGGCTTCCAGTCCCAGAGCTGGGGTAACTTTTCAACTGAAGACAGTAGTTAACAACAAAAGGGAGTCATCAATTGATAGAAATTTAAATATTTATTAATGATTTATTTTCTTTATTTTTTGGCTGTGTCAGGTCTTCGTTAAGGACGTGGGCTTCCCTCTAGCTGCAATGCGCAGGCTTCTCTCTAGTTGAGGCGCACGAGCTCAGTAGTTGTGGCATGTGGGCTTAGTTGCCCCATGGCATGTGGGATCTCAGTTCCCTGACCAGGGATCGAACCTGTGTCCCCTGCATTGGAAGGTGGATTCTTTACCACTGGACCACCAGGGAAGTTCCTGATAGAATTTTTTAAATGAAGAAATGTAGATGGTTTCATGAAGGAGGCATAATTGTGAAGAAGATCTCTCCCATGCTCCTTCACACCGTATCCTTGACTACCACCAGAAGTGTTAGATCTGCTTTCATCTGTCACTTACCAAGCCCTAGATAAGGGCATAGGGAAAGGAGGGTTCTTACAGCTAGCCTTTCAATTTCTATCTCTTTCTGAGGAGACAGGGAAGCAGTTCTTTTAATAAGGTGGCAAGTGTGCCCAAAGGAGGGCCTACAAGATGGGCAGCCTGACCTAACTTTACTCATCCATACATCATCCCAATTTCAATCTCCACATCCTTGTGAAAAGGAGGCCTGACTCTTCACACACTTAGGCTACTAGAGACTTTTGCTGGAAAATGAAGGAAGTTCAGGTCCTAAATGTTCCAGGGATCTTCAGATAGATATCAGAGATCATCAGTCATACCTCATTCTTCCTAAAACTAATTTCAGAAATTCCTCCCTCATTCTAATTTCCTTAGACCCTCATCTCCCCCACCAATCCCAGCCCTTAACCTGTTCCTTCATGCTATGAGGCTGTATCAGGGACCACTAATTGTCCATCAGTTTATTCTTTCTTCATCATGGGCACAGGCTAGACTGTATTTCCCAGCTTCCCTTGTATGTAAATGTTCCCATGCCCTGAGTTCCATCTTCTGCCTGAACTGACCTTTGCCATGTGATGTAATAGATTCACAGTTTCTGGGGATTAGGATGTGGACATCTTTGGGAGGGGACATTATTCAGCCTACAAAAAGCACTGTACCAAAAGTTGGGTGATAGCTCTATTCCTAAGGATTTTAAAGTCCACTTGAGAGAATAATTAATGATGCTGTGATAGAGGCAAATCACAAATTATTATTATAATACATTAGAAGACTGCTCAAAACAGACTGAAGAAGAGAGAAGATATCGTCACGGATGCATTATTAGTTGAGCTTGGTTGATTTAGTGAGAAAAGGTAGCATTAACTAAATATAACCAGTGGCGAAGAGTTTGAAAATTATCTTGAAGGCCCTAAGAATCAACAAAAGCTTTTCGGATTGTACGGTGACAGGAATAGTTTAAAAAGATCATCCTCATAGCCCTATGGAGGACTGATTGGAGAGAGATAAGCCTAGAAGTAAGAAGATCTAAAATGCTCTGACAAACATCCAGGCGTGATGATGGGAGCCGTGGCAGCAGAGACGGAGCCTGGGGCATATTCAAGAACAATACAGGGACAGATTCTACAGCACTTGGTAATTCTTGGCTAAAGGAAGGAGAAAGAAAATAGGATCTAGGATAGCTCATTTTTTAAGGTGACGGAAGTGTAATAATTAAAATAAGTATAAGAGGAGGAGCAGGTCTGTAGAGAGAAAGTCTGTTTTTAGATGTGTTGCATTGAATTTCCCATGGGGCATTCAGGTAGAGGTCCAGTTGCAAATAAAATAAATAAGTGTGGTGCTCAGGAGCAAACTTAAGGAAATAGTTTAAGTGCAGATTTGATGGTCCAGTGCCTTCTGATGGTTCCTGATACCCAGTCAGAGGCATAATGTTGTCAGATATACATGGATCGGTTACCCACTCCGTCCGAAGGTGCTTCTCCTAAGGAGGCCTTGGGTACCATTTAGCCTTTCAAATCTATGATTATTAAGTTTGGGCCTAGCCCATTCCTCAGAAAAGCAAACAACAAAAAAATCAAAACAACAATAAGCTCTACAAAATGAGGTGAGGATTAGAAGTGGAAAAGAAAAGAAGCTCCATTACCGATATTTTCTCTTTAAATGTTGGAGAATGGGGTAGAGGGTAAAAAGAGGAAATATTTGACAGTAGAGTTTAATGAATGTGTGGAAAAGTCTTGTTCACGAGCGTATCTCTAAATGAATGTTCATTAAATGAAAGTGAATCATCATTCAGAGGGGAGTGCATGACAGGACAAGTCCAAGTAGAGAGAAACGGAAAAAGAATGAGAGGAAGAAAATATATTAGGCCAATTGAATGGATTGTGAAAGTGAATTGATGATGTTGATATTTTGATGGACCTAGGAAACTATCTTTGAAGTCAATTCCAAAGAGGAATTCCAATGACCACAGCACCAAGGAAGTGTTTAAACTTCCAAGGGGTCACAAAAGGACATGTTTCTTTAGATGCATTTATTATAGTAAAATGGGTACAAAAATCTGTTTCATTTCTTTATAACCTTAATATGTTCATTTTTTAAAAGCTTAAAGGAGAAAGCAGTGCTTTACTGCTGGCTGCACTTTACTATTCTAAGGCAAAGCGCAGGGTATGAATGAGAATTGAAAAGATTTTTGATTGTATAGATTTGGGATCAGACCCAAAATTGCGTGCCTTTGAGTTTGATCACCATTCAAGCCAAGCTGAGGCTTTTGACATTGTGAAGAAACAGTGACAGATCAAAGGATAAAAAGAAAAATCACTGCAGATAAAATTCAGTTCACACATTTTAAAGGCAGGTATATCCTATATACCACCGGGGTATAAGGTGACGCTGTTAGTGCTGATGAGGTGGCGGCTCAAGAGAGCAGAAAACATTTTACGTTTGGATGACAGTAGGATGACCAACACACTGATCTTTAATCCCTGTGTTTGCTAGAGGGAAAAAGTGAAGGAGGGCAGCAAAACAAACACTCACAAAGCAGTTTACCAAAAAGCCATCTGTAAGCTTGGAGTCTCCTCAAACTTTTCTTAGAGATGAAAATTCTACCCACATCCAGTGAAAATGTTGTTTCCCTTCATTTATAAAAATAAAGAAATACCTTTGGTCAAGGCAGTATTACTATATTATATATATTAAATTCAGTTTTATATAAGATAGTGATATGTTTTTCCTAATTTATATTGTAACCATCCATAGTTTTATGTTTTATCAGCATATTCCTTATAATCAAAAATTACAAAATCTTATAATTTTAAAGGTGGTAGGATGTCTTAAAAATCATTTAGTTATCTTTCTATGTCGTCCCTTTTAAATAATCATACAGTGCGACGTTTGGGTTAAAAATCAAATTTTGCTTTCTTTATAGTCACATATAGTGCCCTTGTCAGGAAGTAATCTGTCATAAGAATGACAATGGCTCTACTCTCCAGCTACTTATTTCAGAGATAACTTTTGAGGATCAAGTGAGTTAAATGGAGGTAAGGAAGGATGAAAAAGAAGAGAGAAGGAGGGCCTTCAAGATGGCAGAGGAGTAAGACATGGAGATCACCTTCCTCCCCACAAATACATTAAAAATGCATCCACATATGGAACAACTCCTACAGAACACCTACTAAGTGCTGGCAAAAGACCTCAGAATTCCCAAAAGGCAGGAAAATCCCAATGTACCTGGGTAAGGCAAAAGAAAAAAGAAAAAACAGAGACAAAAGAATAGGGATGGGACCTGAACTTCTGGGAGGGAGCTGTGAAGGAGGAAAAGTTTCCATACACTAGAAAGCCCTTTCACTGGCAGAGACGAGGGTTGAGTGGGGAGGAAGCTTCAGAGCCATGGAGGAGAGTGCAGCAACAGGGCTGCAGAGGACAAAGTGGAGAGATTCCCACACAGAGGATCGGTGCCAACCAGCACTCACCAGCCTGAGAGGCTTGTCTGCTCACCCACTGGAGCAGGTGGGACCTAGGAGCTGAGGCTTAGCCTTCGGAGGCAAGAGACCATTGTTACGGGGTGCACGAGGAGAAGGGATTCAGAGCACCACCTGAAAGAGCTCCAGAGATGGACGTGAGCTGTGGCTATCAGCATGGACACCAGAGATGGGCATGAAATGCTAAGGCTGCTGCTGCAGCCACCAAGAACCCTGTATGCAAGCACAGGGCACTATCCACACCTCCCCTCCCGTGTGCCTGTGCAGTCCGCCCCTGCCAGGGTCCCGTGATCCAGAGACAACTTCACCAGGAGAACACAGGGCGTGCCTCAGGCTGTTGCAACTTCATGCTGGCCTCTGCCACCACAGGCTCGCTCCACATTCCATACCCCTCCCTTCCCCCCAGCCTGAGTGAGCCATAGCCCCCTAATCAGCTGCTCCTTTAAACCCCTCCTGTCTGACTGAAGAACAGATGCCCTCAGGCGACCTACACACAGAGGCGGGGCCAAATCCAAAGCTGAACCCAGGGAGCTGTGTGAACAAAAAAAAAAGGGAAATCTTTCCCAGCAGCCTCAGGAGCAGCAGATTAAATCTCCACAATCAACTTGATGTACCCTGCGTCTCTGCAACCTGAATACACAATGAATCATCCCAAAATTGAGGTGGTGGACTTTGCGAGCAACTGTAGACTTGGGGTTGGCTTTCTACATCTAATTTGTTTCTGGTTTTATGTTTATCTTACTTTAGTATTTAGAGCTTATTATCATTGGTAGATTATTGATTTGGTTGCTTTCATCCTTTCTTTTTATACATATATATATATTTTTCCTTTTTCTCTTTTTGTGAGTGTGTATGTTTATACTTCTTTGTGTGATGTTGTCTCTATAGCTTTGCTTTTACCATTTATCCTAGGGTTCTGTATGTTTTTTGTTGTTGTTGTTGTTGTTTTGCATAGTTTTTAGTGCTTGCTATCACTGGTGGATTTGTTTATTGGTTTGGTTGCTCTCTTTCTATTTTTTTTTTTATTACTTACTAATTTTTTTTATTTTTAATAATTTTTAAAATTTTATTTTATTTATTTTTTAATCTCCCTTTTCTTCTTCTGAGACATGTGGTGGACAGGGTCTTGGTGCTCCAGCTGGGTGTCAGGCCTGAGCCTCTTAGGTGGGAGAGCTGAGTTCAAGACATTGGTCCACCAGAGATCTCCCGGCTCTATGTAATATCAAACAGTGAAAGCTTTCCCAGAGATCACCATCTCAATACTAAGACCCAGGTCCACTCAACCACCAGCAAGTTACAGTGCTGGACACCGCATGGCAATCAACTAGCAAGAGAGGAACACACCACCACTCATTAGCAGAGAGGCTGCCTAAAATCATACTAAGTTCACAGACACCCCAAAACACAACACCAGATGTGTCCTGCACACCAGGAAGACAAGGTTCAGCCTCATCCACCAGAACACAGGCACCAGATCCCTCCACCAGGAAGCCTACACAACCCACTGAACCAACCTTACCCACTGGGGGCAGACACCAAAAACAACAGGAACTATGAACCTGCAGCCTGCAAAAAGGAGACCCCAAATGCAATAAGTTAAGCAAAATGGGAAGACAGAGAAATATGCAGCAGATGAAGCAGCAAGTTAAAAACTCACCAGACCAAACAAATGAAGAAACAGGCAGTCTACCTGAAAAAGGATTCAAAAAAGAATGATGGTAAAGATGGTCCAAAATCTTGCTAATAGAATGGGGAAAATACAAGAAAAGTTTAACAGGGACCTAGAAGAGCTAAACAGCAAACAAACAATGATGAACAACACAATAAATGAAATTAAAAATTGTCTAGAAGGAATCAATAGCAGAATAACTGAGGCAGAAGAACAGATAAGTCACCTGGAAGATAAAATAGTGGAAATAACTACCACAGAGCAGAATAAAGATAAAAGAATGAAAGGAATTAAGGACAGTCTCAGAGGTCTCTGGGACAACATTAAACACACCAACATTCGAATTATAGGGGTCCCAGAAGAAGAAAAGTAAAAGAAAGGGACTGAGAAAATATTTGAAGAGATTATAGTTGAAAACTTTCCTAATATGGGAAAGGAAATAGTCAATCAAATCCAGGAAGTGCAGAGAGTCCCATACAGGATAAATCCAAAGAGAAACATGCCAAGACACATATTAAACTATCAAAAATTAAATACAAAGAAAAAATATTAAAAGCAGCAAGGGAAAAGCAACAAATAACATACAAGGGAGTCTCCATAAGGTTAACATCTGATTTCTCAGCAGAAACTCTGCAACCAGAAGGGAGTGGCAGGACATATTTAAAGTGATGAAGGAGAAAAACCTACAACCAAGATTACTCTACCCAGCAAGGATCTCATTCAGATTTGACGAAGAAATTAAACCTTTTACAGACAAGCAAAAGCTAAGAGAATTCACCACCACCAAAGCAGCTTTACAACAAATGCTAAAGGAACTTCTCTAGGCAGGAGACACAAGAGAAGGAAAAGAACTACAATAACAAAACCAAAACTATTAAGAAAATGGTAATAGGAATATACATATCGATAATTACCTTAAATGTAAATGGATTAAATGCTCCAAACAAAAGACATAGACTGGCTGAATGCATACAAAAACAAGACCCGTATATGCTGTCTAGAAGAGACCCACATCAGACCTAGGGACACCTACAGACTGAAAGTGAGGGGATGGAAAAAGATATTTGATGGAAATGGACATCAAAAGAAAGCTGGAGTACCAATTCTTATATCAGACAAAATAGACTTTAAAATAAAGACTATTACAAGAGACAAAGAAGGACACTACATAATGATCAAGGGATCAATCCAAGAAGAGGATATAACAAATGTAAATATTTATGCACACAAGTTAGGAGCACTTCAATACATAAGGCAAATGCTAACAGCCATAAAAGGGGAAATCGACAGTAACACAATAATAGTAGGGGATCTTAATACCCCACATCCACCAATGGACAGATCATCCAAAATGAAAATAAACAAGGAAACACAAGCTTTAAATGATATATTAAACAAGATGGACTTAACTGATATTTCTAGGACATTCCATCCAAAAACAACAGAACTACTTTCTTCTCCATTGCGCATGGAACATTCTCCAGGATAGCTCATATCTTGGAACACAAAACAAGCATTGGTAAATTTAAGAAAATTGAAATCGTATCAAATATCTTTTTCACCACAAGGATATGAGACTAGATATCAATTACAGGAAAAAATCTGTAAAAAATACAAACACATGGAGGCTAAACAATACACTACTACTAAATAACCAAGAGATCACTGAAGAAATCAAAGAGGAAATCAAAAAATACCTAGAAACAATTGACAAGGAGAACACAATGACCCAAAACCTATGGGATGCAGCAAAAGCAGTTCTAAGAGTAAAGTTTATAGCAATACCATCCTACCTCAAGTTTATAACAATACAATCCTACCTTAACAAACAAGAAACATCTCAAATAAACAACCTAACCTTACACCTAAAGCAATTAGTGATAGAACAACAACAACAAAGACCCAAGGTTAGCAGAAGGAAAGAAATCATAAAGATCAGATCAGAAGTAAATGGAAAAGAAATGCAGGAAATGATAGCAAAGATCAATAAAACTAAAAGCTGGTTCTTTGAGAAGATAAACAAAATTGATAACCATTAGCCAGACTCATCAAGAAAAAAGGGAGAAGACTCAAATCAGTAGAATTAGAAATGAAAAAAGAGGGGTAACAACTGAAACTGAAGAAATACAAAGGATCATGAGGGATTACTACAAGCAACTATATGCCAGTAAAATGGAAAACCTGGAAGAAATGGACAAATTCTTAGAAAAGCACAACTTTCTGAGACTGAACCAGGAAGAAATAAAAATATAAAGAGACCAGTCACAAGCACTGAAATTGAAACTGTGATTAAAAATCTTCCAATAAACAAAAGCCCAGGACCAGATGTATTCACAGGCAAATTCTATCAAACATTTAGAGAAGAGCTAACACCTATCCTTCTCAAATTCTTCCTAAATATAGCAGAGGAAGGAATACTCCAAAACTCATTGTACAAGGCCTCCATCACCCTGATACCAAAGCCAGACAAAGATGTCACAAGAAAACTACAGGCCAATATCACTGATGAACATAGATGCAACAATCCTCAACAAAATACTAGGAAACAGAATCCAACAGCACATTAGGGATTATACACCCTGATCAAGTGGGGTTTATCTCAGAAGTGCAAGCATTCTTCAGTATATGCAAATCAGTCAATGTGATACACCATATTAACAAATTCAAGGAGAAGAACTATATGATAATCTCAATAGATGCAGAAAAAGCTTTTGACAAAATTCAACACCCATTTATGATAAAAACCCTCCAGAAAGTAGGCATAGAGGGAGCTTACCTCAACATAATAAAAGCCATATATGACAAACCCATAGCCAACATCATTCTCAATGGTGTAAAGCTGAAACCATTTCCACTAAGAACAGAAACAAGACAAGGTTGCCCACAATCACCACTGTTTTTCAACACAGTTTTGGAAGTTTTAGCCACAGCATCAGAGAAGAAAAAGAAATAGAAGGAATCCAAATTGGAAAAGAAGAAGTAAAACTGTCACTGTGTGCAGACGACATGATACTATACATAGAGAATCCTAAAGATGCTGCCAGAAAACTAGTAGAGCTAATCAATGAATTTGGTCAAGTTGCAGGATACAAAATTAATGTGCAGAAATCTCTTGCATTCCTATAAACTAATGATGAAAAATCTGAAAGTGAAATTAAGAAAACACTCCCATTTACCATTGCAACGAAAAGAATAAAATACCTAGGAATAAACCTACCTAACGAGAAAAAACCTGTATGCAGAAAACTGTAAGACACTGATGAAAGAAATTAAACATGATACAAACAGATGGAGAGATATACCATGTTCTTGGAATGGAAGAATCAACATTGTGAAAATGACTATACTGTCCAAAGCAATGTACAGATTCAGTGTAATCCTTATCAAACTACCAATGGCATTTTTCACAGAACTAGAACAAAAAACTTCATAGTTTGTATGGAAACACAAAATATCCCGAATAGCCAAAGCAATCTTGAGGAAGAAGAATGGAGCTGGAGGAATCAGGCTTCCTGACTTCAGACTATACTACAAAGCTACAGTAATCAAGACAGCATGGTACTGGCACAAAAACAGAAATATAGATCAATGCAACAGGATAGAAAGCCCAGAAATAAACCCATGCATGTATGGTCACCTTTTCTTTGATAAAGGAGGCAAGAATATACAATGGAGAAAAGACAGCCTCTTCAATAAGTGGTGCTGGGCAACTGGACAGCTACATGTAAAAGAATGAAATTAGAACACTCCCTAACAGCATATACAAAATTAAAGTCAAAATGGATTAAAGACCTAAACGTTAAGGCCAGAGACTATAAAACTCTTAGAGGAAAACATAGGCAGAACACTCTATGACATAAATCACAGCAAGATCCTTTTTGACCCACCTCCTAGAAAAATGGAAATAAAAATAAAAATAAATGGGACCTAAAGAAACTTAAAAGCTTTTGCACAGTAAAAGAAACCATAAACAAGATGAAAAGATAACCTTCAGAATGGGAGAAAATATTTGCAAATGAAGCAACTGACAAAAGGTTAGTCTCTGAAATATACAAGCAGCTCATTCAGGTCAGTATCAAAGAAACAAACAACCCAAACCAAAAATGGGCAGAAACCTAAATAGACATTTCTCCAAAGAAGATATACAGATTGCCAACAAACACATGAAAGGATGCTCAACGTCCGTAATCACTAGAGAAATGCAAATCAAAATTACAATGAGGTATCACCTCACACCGGTCAGAATGGCCATCATCAAAAAATCTACAATCATTAAATCCTGGAGAGGGTGTGGAGAAAAGGGAACCGTCTTGCACTGTTGATGGGAATGTAAATTTATACAGCTACTATGGAGAACAGCATGGAGGTTCCTTAAAAAAACTACAAATAGAATTACCATATGACCCAGCAATCCCACTACTGGGCATATACCCTGAGAAAACCATAATTCAAAAAGTCATGTACCACAGTGTTCATTGCAGCCCTATTTACAATAGCCAGGACATGGAGACAACCTAAGTGTCCATAAACAGATGAATGGATAAAGAAGATATGGCACGTATATACAATGGAATATGACTCAGCCATAGTCATAACGCAGAAACAAAACTGCGTTATTTGTAGTGAGGTGGGTGGACCTAGAGTCTGTCATACAGAGTGAAGTAAGTCAGAAAGAGAAAAACACCGTATGCTAGCACACATATATGGAATCTAAAAGAAACAAACGGTTCTGAATAACATCGGGGCAGGACAGGAATAAATACACAGACGTAGAGAATGGACTTGAGGACACGGGGAGGGGCAAGGGTAAGCTGGGACGAAGTGAGAGAGTGGCCCGGACATATATACACTCCCAAATGTAAAATAGATTCTAGTGGGAAGCAGCTGCATAGCACAGGGAGATCAGTTCGGTGCTCTGTGTCCACCTAGAGGGGTGGGATATGGAGGATGGGAGGGAGACGCCAGAGGGAGGAGTTGTGGGGATATATGTATGCGTATAGCTGGTTCACTTTGTTATACAACAGAAACTAACGCGCCATTGTAAAGCAGTTATACTCCAATAAAGATGATGTCACAAAAGAGAAATGTAAAAATTTTCAAATAATTTTTACATTATCAGAAATTTATGATGGGAAGAACTCTAGGGAAATTTGCTTGGTGAATTATAAGCACAAATTTATAGTTATTATAATTCTAAGAAAATTTGAAAGATTCCATAGTATTTGAAAAGATTTTAATCAGTGATGATGGCTTCTTGGAGGGTGAAAATGATTGTGAAATATTAATGTGCTAACCTATAACTGTAAGTACAATTAAAATTATGCTTAGTTGGAAAAAAAAATGTGAGTCCATATTCCTGAGGGAATAATACATTATGGAGAGATCACTAACAAATAGCTTTTGCAGTATTCTAGGCAAAACACTGTTAGAGTTTGATACATGTTTGGGGGAAAGATTAAGAAATTTGTTCTTTATCTCATCAGTCTGAGTTTATACACTGTTGTAATTTGACCCCATCTGTAGCCTCCATTTATTTGCTGCAAATTCATAGTCAAACTGCTCAAATGAATTGATTACATATGCAGTATCCTCACACTCATCTCCTATTAAATATGGAAACTGCATAATTTCACACTCGGTACTTGTTATAATCACAAGACACCGCCATACTACAAAATTCATTGAATTATTTTTTGTCATCTTATTTCACATCTAAACTGCATTTGACTAAGTTGACCAATGATTTATTCAACAAATGCATTTTTCATCCAATAAACACATATTGAGCTTCTACTATGTAACATTCATTGCATTAATATGTTTTACTGGGTATACAAAAAAGACATGAGACTAGTGATTGAAACAGTCATATAAATAAATGAAGAATTTCAACTGAAATTAATTTTATGAAAATTACTGGGAACTCATTTTCTCAAGAGAATCAACATGTTTATCTCTTGACTCTCATCACATCATATTCTCCTACATCCCTGGCTGCTCTTGACATCTATCTATCTACCTATTTATCTATCTATCTATCTATCATCTTCCATCCATCTATTCATCTATCTTATTCAAATCACAAAGAGTTCAAAGGTAATAGGGAATAAGAAATTGGAGGCAATGAGTATATAAGTAATGTGAAAGAGAAGAGACTGGGTGAGAGGATTTTAAAAATGTTTTTAAAGAACAGTGGATATTTGATGTACCATAGAGAAGGCAGGGGAAAGGGAAGGATTGAAGATGCAGGAAAAGAAGTTTACTGTTGATAGAATAAAGACATAGGCGAGATGAGAGACTGTTAGTAAGGGCAGAGGTGAATGGATGCTTCATTTTATAAAGAAAAACACCTCATATTCTGTAACAAGAGGAAAGATATCAAAGTGCTAAATTTTCATTTTATAACTATAGTAATATGGTATGGTAAAAACATTAATGGGTAACATTAGGCAAATGTTGACTGCAGTAGAATTATAATTTAAATTAATAACATTAGAGCAAATACAGTAACAAATAGATTTTAATATATTTGCCTGTTTAAAAGATGAAGCTGGTCTATGAAAGTGTCTCATATTCAACCCTCTCTGCAACAATGCTGTGAACAGCTGAATTCAAAATACTCAAAACAAAACCCACCCACTCCCATTTTAACAAAGATTGTATTGACAGATTAATTTTTTTCAACAATTTTCTCAATAATTCTTAAATATCTCAGATTTCATTATCAATTCTGAATTTTTTTTGTATTTGTTGATTGGTTGGTTAATTAGCTAGGTAACAATAAACTCTATATTTTTTCCTTCTTTTGTTTTATATCTGTTGTTTCCTTCTGTGCGTGCATACACTTGCGTACACACACACAAGCACACACACACACACTGAATCCTTTCCTAATTTCTGAGGTTAGATGTTTGGTCCATTTATTTTCTTTCTTTATCCTTTAATGTGTAACACATTTAAAGCTATGTATTTATCTCCAGGTATAGACTTTATTATAACAAGTTTATTTTTATATATAATGTAATTTGTCCTCAAAAATATTGTCTGTAAATATAATTTTATCTAATCTATGTAACAATAGTAGTTTAAGGTAGTTTAAGTAGTTTAAGCATTCTAACTCTTTCATCTCCAAAAGGTTAGAGTACTTTTATATATTTATTTTTTTGTTTCATCATAATCTAAGAACGTCCCTGAGTGATGTCTGCTTTTTTTCAAATTTATATGCAGCCTAGTTTATGATCATACTTTGCATTTTTTCTAAGGGAATTTAAAGTAATTATTCTTTCTATGGTAAAAACTACCTATATGTGAACATTTATAAACATGCTCATCAGATATGCTTATCAGAGACAAATGGTAATCTCTTAGTAAAGTGATATTTCTTTATGCAACTTTGTTATTTATACATATTAATATATATCTTATTTTTGTTGTATTTTTCGCTTCTTGTATAGGTTCTCAATTCATACAGATTTATGACTATTATCTTTATGATGCTATATATCCTTACTTTAAAGGTACTTTTAATACAAGTAGAATGCATTTTAATTTTGTCTTTTAACTCAATCTGATAATATCTAACTTTTAATTCAGTGATAAACATAGTTTCATTGACCTAACATATGTTTGGTATTATTTGTTTATTATACATCTTTTTATATTTTTGTCATTTTTTTTGTTTTTTTATTATTTCCTTTATTTCTCTCATCATATGAATCATATTTTTTTTAATTAATTAATTTATTTGCTCTTATTTTTGGCTGTGTTGGGTCTTCATTGCTGCGAACGGGCTTTCTCTGTTTGTAACGAGTGGGGGCTACTCTTCATTGCGGTGTGTGGGCTTGTCGTTGTCGTGACTTCTCTTGTTGTGGAGCCTGGGCTCTAGGCGCGCAGGCTTAAGTAGTTGTGGCGTGTGGGCTCAGTAGTTGTGGCGCGGAGGCTCAGTAGGTGTGGCTCACGGGCTTAGTTGCTCCGCGGCATGTGGGATCTTCCCAGACCAGGGCTCGAACCCATGTCTCCTGCATTGGTAGATGGATTCTTAACCACTGCGCCACCAGGGAAGCCCCATGAATCATATTTAATTTTATTTTCCTATTGAGTACTAAACTTTATTGGTATGAAATTATTTGACTGTTGAACAAATAGGAGATCTAGATATTTTTAAATTATCAAAGTTAAGGGAAAAATCAGTACTGCTTTCCCCATTACATGAAAAAGATTTTAATTGTTAATTTTTATTGTACTCTTTTTCAATTAACACAGACCTGTGAATAATATTTTTCAGAAAGGGTATATATGAGGATATCTTTTTTTATTTTGACATATGCTTCCAAGTTTGGGTGAGATGCAGCCTTCTTTGTATACATTCTGTATATCCTTGCCTGTTAGTATTAAATATTAGAGAGATGGATAAAAAATAATAATAAATTTTAAAAAGACATAAAGAGAGAGAAAGAAAGAAGGAAGGAAAGAAGAGAGAGAGGGGAAGAGGGAAGGAGGACGAGGAAAGAAAGGGTATGTTTATGATGTAGAGATACATCCACTCCTTTTCTAGAGGTGTTATAAATTAGGAAGAAGTAAAAATTATGAATGTTGCTTTAAAAAATATCACGTTGGAATTTAGAGAGAAGTAAAGGAAGAGAAAAAAATAGAACTTGCTAAAGAAATCAGTAAACACCTTGTATTTCTTGATTTCCTTTTTAAAGACTCAAGATTGCCTTTTATCATAACAGCTGCTGCTTTGAAGGAAAGAAAAATCCACCCACTCCTCAAGTCTCTATTTGTAATTTCCCAGCTCCCTGGAGGCTGGTGAATTGTGTGCATTTTTCCACAGGAAGATTGCCCAGCTAACTACTATGGTGGATCGCAGCCTGGGTAAACTTGAACTATCACAAGGCCTTCCCAATAACACACCTCTGTAAGTTCTCTCAGTGGTTCCAAGGCCCTTGTATCTTTCACACATGGTGACTGTCACAGACTGTAATAGTGTAATTTCATGGGAACGAACTGAAGGCTTGACGAAATCATTTACAACCTTCTTTATGCCTCCTTTTCCTTTTAGTCCCATACCTGAACTGTGCCTCCCGGGTTACTGGTATTTGATCGCAGCAGAATTCCTACGGGATTAAAACCATTCATACTGATGAATACTTTATTGAATAAACATTTCAACTTTGACCACTTAATAAAGTTTAGAAAATAAAATCTATATTTACTTTATGTTAAAAGAATTACTTTCAAAATATGCCTCTTTGTTGCAAGGACCAATAAGTTAAAAATGAGTAATGCCTACTGTGACCATTTATTGACCATGTGCCAAGAATTATGCAAAATGATCAAATATATTATCTCATTTATTGATTTATTTTTCACAGTAACTTTGTAAAGTGCATGTCCCCCACTTTATGGGTAAAAAAATATCTGAGGTTCACAGAGGTTAAGTAACTTCCTAAAACCTCCTACCTTTTAAGTGACTAGTCTAGGAATTGGACTCACATCTTTTGACTCCAAAAGCCAGGTATTTACATTCTCTCACAGCATATAATATTGATTATATGTTAATTTTCTTTTGAGGTGGAGAAAAGTAAGATGACCCTAGAAAGTTAAACATTTTCCTTGAAGAAGTAGGGAGTAAGATCCTTTGCTTGGGAAGTGCAGCAAATTTCTCCATGAGAAATGTCTTTGAGCATCTGTAAAAAGTGAATAATTGTGGTGAGAGCCCAAAGGAAAGTAGATGGCACAAATGTATAATGGTATAGTCACCAGAATCCTGTAGCTCTCAGTCAAGTCTGGACAGGGAAGAGGTAGAACACATGAACAACAGAGCTGATTCCAGAGACAAACAATTCTAGAGATTGGAAATGGAAAGCAAATGGAAAATCTAAAGTTAGCGTCTGGTTACGTCTACATCTGACTCTCAGTGGCCATGATGCCCTTGCAAAGTAGCCAATGGAGACTACCCTGACAAGTCCTGACCTCCACCTCTGACCAGCAGAGGAACTCACCAGCAGAGGCAGAGCTCATCATTGCAAATTCTTTTACCTGATTCATGGCAGGTTGTGGAATTTCTGAATCAAAACCCAAAACCTCTGTGAATCAGCTCTTTTCCCCTGTTCCAGAACCTGATTCTGAAATAGTCAGGTATGAACACATTTGGTCCCTGAAGAATGCATTTTTTTAAACTTCCCTATATGGAGCAAGTTTAGCCTTTCCTCTGGAAAAATGAGAAAACAGAAATAACTCGCTGCAATTCTGAAAGGCATCACTGTTCAAATTAAGAGATCCACTCAACTATGTTCTTTTGAAAGAGTTATTTCTAGAAATAGAAAACAGTTTTTAGATAATCATAAATTTTTGTTCTCAGCATGGTTTCTATGTAAAGAGATGTTTCCATAAAATTCTTCAGATATCAACCAAAAGAACTGCTAACTTAAGGTCTATTATTAATTTGATTAAATAATTGCTTTGTGAATTTTAATTTTTATAAACATGTAGGTTGGTAATATATAATATGGGGTATAATATATAAATAATATGGGGTAAAATTCTCAGATATTCGATGTCACAATCTTTGAAGTAGAAGTAAAGGCTATATTGAAAATATGTAGAGAAAATTGTATTAGAGACAGCATGGTTATTGACCTGCTTTATTTTTCTCGATTGTCTCTTTTTGAGAAAACCTGTTCACAGCTGTGTATCTCAGCCAAGTTTGACCTGCTCTCCCAGCATAAAGGAGGGCGACGGTTGGCTGTGTCCAGGAACTCTTTTACCCCTGCCACTCATGTCCCTGGACGGCTCACACTAATGGTGCATGCAGGCTCCTGTTTGTCCCACCAGCTTCCTAGGCCTGGGCCTGTCAGTCACGCTAAGGCTTTCCATTTCCAGTCCCTAGAATTATTTGTCTCCAGGATCAGGTCTGTTGTTCACACTTTTGACCTCTTCCCTGTCCAGAATTGGATGAGAGCTATAGGATTCTGGTGACTACACCATTAGACATTTGTGCCGTCCACTTTCCTTTGGGCTCTCACCACAATTATTAACATTTTATACATGCCCAAAGACATCTTGGAAGTGGCCTTAAGTCTTTCGTAATCAGCTGCACTTCCCAAGCGAATGATCTCACTCCCTACTTCTTTAAGGAGAATGTGTAGACTCTCTAGGGTCTCCTGTAGTTACTTTTTTCCACCTCACAAAATTTTTAAAGAAACTATTATCTTTTTCCTTCTCCCCTTGACATGTTTATTGCCGCTCTTCTTTGATGGAGGAGGAGCTCAGTGGCCTTGTTTGGAGAATAACCCCTGCACTCATGTTCATGATCCTTCCTCTTCTCTCTCATGCTTTCCTCTCTCAATTGCTGCCATTTCTTTAGTCTCTCCCTCTTCACTGATACTTTGTCTTCTGCCTACAAATGTTCTCAAATATTCTGTCTGTGCATGAGAGTAGAGTGATACTTTAAAACACCCTCAGGGAGAACGAAGTTTCTTGGCTTTTGAAGTTTCTGGGCACAGATGGAATAGAAGATGCATTAGAAGTTTTGGACCAGAGGGAGGAGATGAGAACCAACGTTCCATAGGGGCATTTAAGAAGGGGTTACTGCCTCTAGATTTTTTGATGATGGTCATTCTGACTGGTGTGAGATGATATCTTATTGTAGTTTTGATTTGCATTTCTCTAATGATTAATGATGTTGAGCATTCTTTCATGCGTTTGTTGGCAGTCTGTATATCTTCTTTGGAGAAATGTCTATTTAGGTCTTCTGCCCATTTCTGGATTGGGTTGTTTGTTTTTTTGTTATTGAGCTGCATGAGCTGCTTGTAAATTTTGGAGATTAATCCTTTGTCAGTTGCTTCATTTGCAAATATTTTCTCCCATCCTGAGGGTTGTCTTTTGGTCTTGTTTATGGTTTCCTTTGCTGTGCAAAAGCTTTGAAGTTTCATTAGGTCCCAGAAACAATAAATGCTGGAGAGGGTGTGGAGAAAAGGGAACTCTCTTGCACTGCTGGTGGGAATGTGAATTGGTACAGCCACTATGGAGAACAGTATGGAGGTTCCTTAAAAAACTATAGATAAAACTACCATATGACACAGCAATCCCACTACTGGGTGTATACCCTGAGAAAACCATAATTCAAAAAGAGTCATGTACCAAAATGTTCATTGCAGCTCTATTTACAATAGCCAGGAGATGGAAACAACCTAAGTGTCCATCATCGGATGAATGGATAAAGAAGATGTGGCACATATATACAATGAAATATTACTCAGCCATAAAAAGAAACGAAATTGAGCTATTTGTAATGAGGTGAATGGACCTAGAGTCTGTCATACAGGGTGAAGTAAGTCAGAAAGAGAAAGACAAATACCGTATGCTAACACATATATATGGAATTTAAGAAAAAAAATGTCATGAAGAACCTAGGGGTAAGACAGGAATAAAGACACAGACGTACTAGAGAATGGACTTGAGAATATGGGAGGGGGGAAGGGTGAGCTATGACAAAACAAGAGAGAGGCATGGACATATATACACTACCAAACGTCAGGTAGATAGCTAGTGGGAAGCAGCCGCATAGCACAGGGAGATCAGCTCCGTGCTTTGTGACCACCTAGAGGGGTGGGGTAGGGAGGGTGGTAGGGAGGGAGATGCAAGAGGGAAGAGATATGGGAACATATGTATATGTATAACTGATTCACTTTGTTATAAAGCAGAAACTAACACACCATTGTAAAGCAATTATACTCCAATAAAGATGTAAAAAAAAAAAAAGAAGGGGTTACTGCAAAAGTGGGTAGGTCACGTCATGAAGTCATACTTTCTAGCAGCTCTCACATTCGGGACTTTGAGAGAATGACGTGGGCAGACACCACAGGGGAGTAAAAGATAGTATAGAAAAACTGTGGTTATTACAAGCCTAACTGATCTCTTTCTAAATTTCAGTGCATTTCTGTAGAGAAATAACTTAGCTGTCAAATACACTTCTCTGGGTAACTTCTTTATAACTCCACATAGTTATGGAAAATACTGCTGCCAACATGATTTTTAAATTAGGCCAATTAGACTGAAAAGTCAGGAGTCTAAGACGGACTATATATAAGGAAGGAAAAAAAAACTGTTTTAAGAAAGAGATCAGGCTAGCCTTTTCGAAAGGAAAAATAAATACATTTATTAAATTCAAATGCCTAAATTTAAATGTGTCCTAATCTAATTCAATTGTATCACATAGATTATTATTAAACACCTACTGTGTGTCTAGCTATGCTAGAGAATGCAAATGTCTGGCTTAAAGTTAGCCTTCTATAAGTGGATACTGTCATTATTGAATTACTTTTGCTAGTTTTCTGAGTTCCATAAGGTCAGGGGCTGTGCCTTTAATGGTTTGAAACCCCAGTCCTAGTGTAGACTAGGGTGTAGAAGACACTAAATAAACGGTTGTTGAAGGAAAGAAAGACCACTAAGATGACATATTTACTGGTACTCCATTTCCCCCAATACACACAGCTGATGGCAGTCACAGTTTGCTTCTAATGCACACCCCATGTACCATTAGAATACTCATTTTATTTCCACTTTGCTTACAATTCTGACTCCTCTTTGAAATTCTAAAGGTGAATATAGGGACTTTAACTTTTAATTTTTGTAATGTCTAATACATAATAATAGCCATAGCCTCTTTGGAGAGATGAAAGTTAATCTGCCTTTGCTGCTCTGGTGAGACATTGTAGGTTCTTGACTATGGGAGGGTTGTGACGTTAGTAATGTTTGGGGAAGATTTATCAAGTAATTGTGTAGAAATGGATTGTTATGAAGAAAGACTGGTGATAGGACTGCCAGGTAGGCACGAGGTAACAAGGACCAAGGTCTTAGTGAGCGTTTTATTGACTTTTGCAGTTGATACGGCAGGTATTGGGTATGGATGAAGCATCTTGAATAATGGGAGTCTTTGGAAATAAGGATCTGAGGAAAATGCACATAATACTTTTTACAAGCAGACTTAGAGTGGTTTGTACTCTCTCTGTCAGTTACTGTTCATGTTAGTCTTTTCTTTAGTATGGAGTTTTAGAAAAGACAAAAGATCCTGTATCCTGAGAGAATGTTGACCTACTGTGATGATCAGTTTTATGTGTTAACTTGACTGGGGCACACAAGGAGTCAAGGTATTTGGTCAAACATTATTCCTGGTGTTTCTATGAGGGTATTTTTAGACTTACACTTAAATTTGTAGACTGAGTAAAGCAGATTGCCTTCCCCAATGTTGATGAGCCATATCCGATCAGTTGAAGGTCTGACCTTCCCATGAGTAAGAGAGGATTTTTCCTGCCTGAATGCCTCTGAACTGGGACATTGGCTTTTACCTGCCTTAAGACTTGAACTGAAATATTGACTCTTCCTGTATCTTGAGCCTGACAGCCTTTAAACTGGAACTCCACCAGTGGCTGTCTTGGGTCTCCAGCTTGCTGACTTGGGACTTGTTGAACTCCATAATTGTTGGCTCATAAGTGCATGAGCCAATTCCTTATAAACCTCTTTCAATATATATATTGAAATACATACATACATATATATATATATATATGTATACACACACACACACACACACACACACACACACACACACACACACATCCTATTGGTTCTGTTTCTCTGGAGGGCCCTAACTAATCACCTTCTTTATACATTTTCCCAGTGTAATAGGTGATTTCTCTCAGGTTCACGTGGATATTAAAACAAAAAGAAACAACACTTGATATCACTTGCATATTCTTTCTACTAAATACACTGTCAATGACATTAAAATTAATACCAACCCTTGCAATTTTGTGTTCTCTCCTATCTTAAAATAATGGAACTTTTATCTAAAATTCATTTCCTAGTGATATATTTAATGATTGCTTGGATCTTCTTTACTTGCATTAGGTTTTAGCAAACCAGACAACATGTAAAATAATAAGTAGTTTAAAGTTAACATAGTGAAATTTCCTAAAAGAAACGGTCCTTTGGTTACTTACTGCCATCCCTAAATATGCCAAGATCTTTTTTTTCTTTTTTTTTATGATGAATACTTTCATCTTAAAGGTTGAACACTTAAACATTTTGGAGCTCTCCCATATTTTCAGATAGTGAAATCCTAAAAGTTTTGTATGTTTCAATGGCTGTGAATTAAAATAACATTGATGATAAAATGCTGGTTTTATATATATACATGTACGTATACATACATACATACGTATACACATACATTCATGTATACATACATATGTATATATAACATAGGTGTGTCAACACATATATCTGTATGTATTCTCCCTGTAAAGATTTCATGCATGCAAATACACTTAGGTGGAAATAAAGCATACTTTCAAAGAATGACTGATATAGCCAGTTTTCAATATTTAATAATTATGAAAACAACTACCACCACAATGACGTTGATGATTGTGATGATAAAACGTGCATATGGGATGGGCAAGTTTACACAACAACAAGGAGATTGGCATCGTGGCACATCATAGCTAATGATGTCGTGAGTGTATTTATAAAGAAGAGCAAGTCAGCTTCTCTAGGTAGTTATCAGAGAAAATTGAGAAGACTGGAGGTTACTGTCTCAGGGTCTGTGTTAGAAGTATGAAGCAAACATGCAGTAAGAGGCTTGTAGATGACCAGAGAGCCTGATTTAGTTGTTTGTTGATGGTAACTAGGCAGGAGAGGTCCAGACCTTACTGGATCTGACGAAGTGGTCATGAATTTCAGAGAAAACACAGGGGAGGTGGTAGTAGGGTTAATAGAGTGGAACTGCCTACGGTCTATGATAATAGCCAACATAAGAAATGGGCGCTTGGATGTGCTGTGCTCAGAGGGTTTTTTCCTGACTCTTGTAATAAAAAAAATTTGACCTGGTTCAGATGAGGGTCTCCAGATGGAAAACTGTTCTTTTATAGACTCTTATTTACAACCTCTCCTTGACATAGGCTCTTAGATGTCCAGTTAGCATCTCAAATTCAAGTTGTGCAAAAAAATTCTTGATGTCTTAAACACAAACTTATTCTATCCCAAGAGTTCCCATTTCAGTGAATTGTACCACATCTATCCTTTGATTCAGCTAAAAGCTGAGGACTCACCTTTTTTTTAAAATTTATTTATTTTATTTATTTTTGGCTGTGTTGGGTCTTCGTTGCTGTGCATGGGCTTTCTCTAGTTGCGGTGAGTGGAGGCTACTCTTTGTTGTGGTGAACGGGCTTCTCGTTGCTGTGGCTTCTCTTGTTGTGGAGCACAGGCTCTAGGCATGCGGGCTTCAGTAGTTGTGGCACGAGGGCTCAGTAGTTGTGGCACGAGGGCTCTAGAGTGCAGGCTCAGTAGTTGTGGCACACGGGCTTAGTTGCTCCGCAGCATGTGGGATCTTCCCGGAGCAGGGCTCGAACCCGTGTCCCCTGCATTGGCAGATGGATTCTTAACCACTGTGCCACCATGGAAGCGCGAGGACTCATCTTTAATTCCTCCTTTCCCTCCCTGCTGCTGCTACTACTACCATTGCTATCACTACGCCTACTACTGTCACCACCACTACTGCTGAAACAACCTCATAACTAGTCTTCCTGCTTTCTTTTTCTACAAGGCATCCAGAGTAAGTTTTTAAAACTAGATCATGCCTGATTGAAACTCTTAATTGATTTTCCAATATACTTGGGAAAAAAAATCTGAACTTGATCTCACTGGCATAGACCTTATCTGCCTTCTGCTATATCTCATCCTTCCCATTCCCACCTGTTTGTTCCAACACCAATGATCTTTCTGTTCCTTGAACGTGCCAAGCCCTTTTCCAGCCTCACTACCCTTTGCACCTGCTGTTCTCTCTGCCTAGAATTCTCTTTTCCTGGTTTGTCACCTGCCTCCTTTTCATTCTTCATGTCCTTATCACTTGCTATTCTTCAACAGACAGCAGAAACCACTCCATTTTTAGCAGGAAGGAATCTCACACGATAGATTAGTGCTTACAGTTTTTTGGGAAGAGCTCCAGATTGGACCTTCAAGGGTGAACCCAAGAACACCACCCCAGAACTGGTCCACTAGCACTGCTTCATCAGGAAGTGGGGGAATCAGGAAACCACTGTCCCAACTTCTGGCTTCAGGTTGTACTGCTGTCACCATGCCACGAGCAGGGCATGGGAGATGGGCTTGTCCAAAACATACCAGGAGATACAGGCAGCCCACTTATAATGATCACTGTCCTCTGGCAGACTCACTTCTTAGGTTGTCTCAGAGGGGTCCAGATTCCGTACCCTAGCCTACTTGGTTACTCTGTTTGCTTCTGTCATCTCCAATGGCTGGGATTACGTGGACTATAAGCCATTTTCTGCTGCTGGTGGTATTTCCAAGACTAAACAGAAGCATTTCTCACAAAACCTGACCATTTGAACTCAATTCTAGATCGTGTAATAATAAAAATCAAAAGCAAGACTGTAGTCTTAAGTTTTCCAATACCGTTTTAAACAGGCTACTCAGAAGTCACTGGGAGAGTTTACTAGAAACACAGATTTATTTTTTTAATTCCTTCCTGGAAATAATGAAGTCCTTGGTGAAGCTCAAGAATCTGTTCCTTATAAAAACCACCAGTGCCTCTGGTACATAGTTAGAGTTGAGAACCAGGAGACTAGAAGTATCTTGAGGTCCCTTCCATATTTTGTATGATAATTCATAAGTACCTTTTACATATATAAGCAGTGGTATTAACTAAGATAAGAGCTATAAATGGACCTGCAGTGTGAACTGACAGGTCCACTGTGCTCCTATGGTGCTGCATTGCATGTGGTTGCAATTCAGGGCAGCCCAACCCAACACTCTGAGCCTGCAGCTGGGAGCGACTGTGACTAAACTGATTCCCATACTAGCTGACTCATTGCATTGCTTCCTGTTTCTCTTATTGTAGTTTAAAATGTTTGCCTTGGAGAGCCTAGCGCACTGCCCAGTGCATTGCAAGCGCTTGGTAATTACTAGTTATATATACATGTTTATTAAAAGAAAGAAGGGAGGGAGGGAGGAAGGGATGGAGAGAGGGAGCCTGGAGTTCTAGAGGCCCCTTTACCACGCTTATCAAATTATGTAATTTATTTCTCTCAACTTTTTAAACTCTAAAATGTAGGTTATGATAACTTTTAAATTATAGGATTCTTAAGAGAATCAGTTGAGCTAACGAATGAGAACATGGTAAGAAATATTTAAAAGTGAGCTCTAAAAAAGATTACTTGGCATTCTTGCAGAAATGGGTTTTCTTAAGAATCAATCATTAATTGCTAGAATGTAGAGGTATGAGGTACTTGATTCTGATACAGTCTTCAGCTCTATTTTCTTTGAATTGAATTCTTGGATTCCTGATTTCCTTTAAGTCCAACATGATTTCTTTCAAACACTGAACATGAAATGGCTTTTTATGTTCATTAGTGGTCCCAGTATCGTGCAATTACAGTTGTTCTGTCTGCTCTATACCAACCTCCCACATATTAAATCGATTTATAAAGTCAAGTGGGTGATTAAAAGGACACTATGAACTATCTGAACAGAGTGTGCTTTGGTTCTGATGTTCTTCTATTTCATTGTGGACCCAACACCAGTTCAGTTAATGTCCTCTATCCCCTTATGCAGCGATGCTTAGTTACCCTGAACAGATGTCACAGTGCCTGGAAAAAAAATCAGTTTTCCAATAGACGCAGATCTTATTTCTCTGAGGAATACTTTACATCGCTCTCCGTTGAGCCAGTATTTATCATTGCCCTGAAACATATGCATTGCAGCTAGAAGGATACAAGCAGCTCAGGCAATCAAGCCCCCCAGAGGGCTTAGGGCACTTCTGGGGCACCCTGGCTCTTTATCTGGAGCCTGGAAGTGATTTTTTGACACACATCGAAGGGATAACCTCATCAGACACTGAAAACGGCACCCTGGAGTCTGCAAAAACCTTCCAACTGCTTCAGATGCAGAAACATAAAAGTCAAATTCAAAATGTAGTAGAAAAATGAAAGGAAATAGAAGAGGAAAAAGGTGATAAAAAGAAATGTATGAATTGCTTTTCTAGTTAGCCGTCTTTGCAAAGTCATAGGGGGTGTGTTTTGTCCATTGAAGTCTAGAGTCCTTGGGCATCTAATGAAAATATCATGAATTTTCCAGTTGCTTTCCATGTTAAATTTTTGAAAGCAACAGGATTGACATCTGGCATCAATCCAGCAGATACAAAACAGCACGACAGAGCTCTTATAAGCTTATTTTTCTTGAATTCGATCCTCATAAAAGCGGCACAGTTACACTTGAGGGACAGTATGGAAAATGGCTTTGCCCTGAATTTTGATAGCACTGTTGAATCTTTAAATCTACTGTCATTTCGGTTATTCTATCATTAGTCTTTTCCTCTGAAGTCCTTTGATGGCAATCGTGTTTTACAGATGAACCCATTAATTCACTGGAACTTAAGTGATTAGCTCTGCTTGGCAGTCAGGTGCAGAGTTAAGGTTAGATAAAAGTCCCTCAGGTTCAGGTGATTGCTAAGCCTTGAGGACAGCAACCAGACATTCAGAAATCATCCACCAGCTTCTCCCACCGCATTTAAAAGAAAGTTTATTTACCTTTACAGAAAAAGTGCTTCTGAAGATTTTAAGGATCAGGTTGATGGGAAATATATGCTTTTCTCCTCAGAAGCTATGATTATAATTTAGGGAGAATTCCTTGAAGCAAATATAAATGTATTCCAATCTGTGCGATACACACGTAATTAATAATTTGGTAAATATTTATTTGACTTGCTAATGTTCCAGACACTGTGGTAGGCTCCACTGGGGTTACAAAGATATGTAGCCCATAGAATCTGACCACATTGATCAGTTAATTCATTTCTTCATTGTTTTATCCATTGATTTATGATAGTCAATAACTGATAAATTAAAGAAAAAATAGCTTATCAGGTAAGGCTGGATGTTGTAGGAGGCATCAGATGGATAAAGTATTAACAGGCAGATAAGTCTGGGTCATTCCACGTATAGAAAAATAACATGACACTTTTCCTTCCCAAATAGATCCCAGAGGTGGAAAAGCATTACTAAACATATACTTAACGTTCAGTGAGTAGCACATACCCTGGTATGCCTGGAGTGTTTTGTGACATGGATGCAACTGAAAAATAATCTTAAGTTAAATACTGATAAAATAATATAAAAGATAAGCATCCCTTTTGTTAATTTTCTTGCAAATTTATGTTTATTTGTTTAGTTTTCCTTCAACGGGGGAAAATAGAACAATTTATTATATCTCAATCTTTGTAACATACTCCTCTAAATAAAATTACAACAAAGAGGAAGCCACTACATACACTTTAAAAATTCCCCTTCCGTTCACTATAGGAGAAAAACAACTCTTAAGATTAATAGTGAGGGTTCCAGCAGAGTATCGCCTAATTAGAGATGACCAGAGAAGCACCAGCCTTGGAGACTCCTTTAATTTGACAGCCTGAATACTTAGCATGTTTGAGAAGTAGTTCTGCAATCCATTCCATTAGTATCAACCTCTGGAACTTAGCTCAAACAACGGTAGGGCACGAAGGAATAACTTGCTTCTCCGAATAACAAACATTTACTGCATTTGCTTGCATTGTTTTTCACCCTTTTAGTAGATATTCTATTACTAAAATAAAAGAACTGTTTTATGGAAAAATTGCTCTAAGGTGCAGACTGTGGTGAACTTGGGGATCCAGCCATTGCAGCCTTGAGTATAATTTCCACCTGAAGGTTGGGTGAGAGCGTTTTTGAAACGATGTGGGCAGCACTTAAGCACTGCTTCTATTATTTTCATCAAACAGTTTTTAATGCTTCTTTGTTCTTCCATTGTTGAAGCTTCACATTAGTAACTGCTGATTGATGCTCAGAAGAGAGGAGGATTGTGGGAGATAAGTATGGCATACTAATTCCTCTAAATTTGGGGATGGGAAAAAATGCAGAAAGATGTGAGGAAATGTTATAAACATTACAAAAGATAAAAAGAATGATCTGCAGAGGGATGATATGCTGATGTGTTATCCAGACAATAAAAGCTCTTTCCTTCACTGTCAGTTCCTAAGTGCAAACTCCCTTAGTTCTGAAGACCTTTACTAACTTACCTACATCAGTCCCCATCTTCCTCTCCTTCCCTCCAGCCCCATCTCTCCCTGTGCTTCTCTGCCTTCCTGCTCCCAAAGCCTTCCTTCCATCGCCAGCCCTTTTTAACCTCAGAAAGCAGATATGTTCAAGTTTCTTCTCTCATAAAAGAAGACTAAAAAGAAATAAGGACACCTCCCTTGTGTTAAACAACTAGGTGGGAGGAACTCTTTTCAATGTATACATATGTCAGATTACTACAGTGTGCACTTTAAATATCTTACGATTTTATTTTTAAATTATACCTCAATAAAGCTGGGGGGAAACCCACAAAACACACCTTCTGTAAACTTCCTGCCCAGCTGAGGACTATCTGATCTCTTTCAATCACAGCTTCCTTCAAGGAGCCATGGCTTCCGGGTGTGGCCACTGCATCCTGTACCAGGATAGGTATTCCTGATTTTTCTTTTCCTCCAAGGTGGCTCTATGTGGTGGCATGCCACTGGTACTGATGCTGCCTTTAATATTTTGATATTTTGTTCATGAATTTCTGCCTTAATTTTGGTTTAAATTTTTTTTTTCATTAATGTAGTATTTATTCTGATTACTGAGTATTTTTGCCCCTTAATATTTGCATCCAATTGAGTGCCTCACTCACCTCACCCTAGTCGTGGCCCTGTGTTTCCACCAGGACATTTGGTCGGTAACTCAGGATAGTTGTATCTACCTTGAGTCAAGTCTCCTCTCACACCGTTGCTCTCCGTTTCTGTGAATGTCATCACGTTTTACCTGGTTGCCAAAGCCAGAAATCTAGGGCATCCTGGACCTGCCTTCACTCTTTCCCTTATCCCCATCTCCTTAACCATGTAATCAACAATCATATTTTGCCTCCTTAGCTCTTTAATATCTTTCTTCAGAGTAAGATAAGACCCTCATAATTTCTTTCCTGAATTGCTATAATCGTCCTCTATTCGTTTTGTATCGTTATGTCCCCCCATCCTTCCCCAGTTATATGGTTGCAGCCAGAGAAATCGTTCTAAAATGCAAATCTGGTCATTCCCCTTGATGACTTAAAATCCTTCAGTACCTCTCCACAGCCTAGGATAGAATCCAGAATCCTTAGCAAGACATATAAGGACCTTAATCATTTGGCTCTATTAAACCCTTCATTTCCATCTTCTGCCACTAACCAATTAAGACCTTTGCTGGAGTACTTGCAGGGCCGTAAGTGGGCTATTTCCTCACAGCTTTGAGCCTTCTAGTGTGCTATTCCATCTGCCTGAAATTCTCTTCCTTTAAAATTCAGTTCGTAGGTCACCGTCTCCAAGAAGTCTTCCAGCTGTTTACAGTCTGAGCTAGGCATCCATTCCGTCTGCTCCCTATCATTTAGTGCTTCCCTCTCATAGCTTTTATACTACTTACTAGTAAGTCTGCTCGCCATGCCATGAGCTCCTTGGGGGCAGGGACTATATCTTTTAACCCTTTGTCTCTAGTGCATGATACAGTTCTTGGCACAAAGTGGGTATTGCCCAAATTATAGAAGATACCAGTCTGGCGATCATTTTTCTTTTCTTATTTTATTTATAACATAAACAACATTTCCTTTAAAAACATTTTCATATATTACTAACCTTGTATTGGGGTAGTTCATGATTGGCCTAGAATTTGTTATTCTTGAATATAGACACCTCAATCCCTCCCTACCCTACCCTACCCTACCCGCTCCTGGAGAAGTTACCCCATCCGGCTAATCCTAGTAGGAACAGAGATCCTTAAAAATCATGACTTTTTCTGGGTGGGAGGGAGGGGACGCTGCCCTGCAGATGCTGGACCTGCCGGCGCCATGGGTGCAGCTGCCCTGCTGCACCTGTGACACTGGCGCAGAGAGGGAACTGCTATTTCTACACTCAGTGCTCAGAACAGTGGGCACTAAGAATGGTTTGTAGCCGGACATTGCAAAGCCAACAAACAAACAAAAATCATGACTTTACATAGGAGATCCATGAGGCAAGCCCAGGGATGCAGGCAAAAGCTAGAGTTCAGCATCAGACAGGACCATACAAATTCTGTTTCTCATTCTTAAGCTTAGACCTCCAGATACAAGACTTTATCAAAGCAAGAGACCATTGTTGGCCAGCTTAAATGCCTCTGGCTTAGGAGCTGGACAGAAATTGCATGGACATCTAGTCCGGGCAAGGAACCTAGAGGGGCAAACATATCTCAAGGGTCTGATTGACCCAGATCAATACAATTTAACAGCAAATGTGTGACAGCATCATTAAATCTAACTAGGTTTGCCTAAGCAGAATCCAGATGAGACACAAAGATCTAAAAATAAAATAGTATATTTCAACACCCAAGAGCTTTCTTGATCACTTTAAGGCATGCTAAGAATTTTCCATAGATATGACAGTTATGAGGCAATTAATGGAATACTTTGCAAATCAATTGCAGAAAAAGGAGAAAAAAATGAGTAAGAAACAGCTAAAGTAAAAAATGAAACTGCTATAAATATAGATAATAGCTTCCATTAAAAGTGTCTTCCAACATTGGAAAGTTTAATCACAGTTACACTCAAATCGTTGGTTACACTCTATTTCACAGCTCTCCAGCTTGGGAAAATCTATGCATCATTAAACATGATAGGTTCAATGTTTTTTATAATATCTGGTCAGCAGTGGAAAATTTTGTTAGCTAATTTTATTAACAAGTTTTAGTTTCATTTAATTTTAACAATAACAAAAAGCAAGTACAATTTTTTTTTAAATCCGTAGACAACCTTTAAAATAAGATTAGACTGGCCTATGCAAAAGTAGATCCTAGAATATAGTAGAATTGAATTTCTGGAAAAAAAATAATGTGTTTTCCTATTTGAAAAAGACAAGTTTAACTTTTACCTCAAGCCGTGCACCAATATAATCACAGTGAGATCAGATCAGGGTCTTATGTGTAGTAGCCAACCATAAATCAATTATTTAAAAAATGAAAAAAAATTATTTAAAAAATGTAGATAATGCATATCTAATCTGTAGAAGAGGAGGAATTTTTCTAAACTTAAAGGAACTGAGGGAAAAAAAATCACATAGGGAAATAATAGATTTAACTAAATAAAAAGCTTAAACACTATGAACAAAGTTAAGGAGAAATAGTGGGGAGAAAGATTTGCTTCAAATATAAAAGAAAACATTAATATATTGAATATTTATAATGGTTATACAAATTTCTAACAACCTCCCTCAAAATCCTAAAATATCAATTAACAAAGAACATATTCAAACAATTCACACAAGAAACTGCACTTGACTATGAAAACAATTAAGCTTTAGAAGTGATCGATTAAACATAACTTGAGGCATCATTTTTCACCTATTGAATTAGAATATATATGCAGTAGAAATATTTTGGGTTGATGAGAGGGCAGAGAGATGAGAGTGCTCTTCTATATGGCTGGCAAAGAATTAAATAGGTTATAAAATAAAGAAAACTTCCTGGAAAATAACTTGCCAGTTATTCTCTTCTTACACTTTGGTTCAGAAATACCTCTTCCAAGAGTTTTACGCTAACAATCTGAAGTAAAAAGTATCTGTGTGTGAAGGTTTTTGTTAAGGCTTTTACTGTTAGAAAAAATACACAAATGGCAGTAAAATGGAATATAATATAGGCATTAATATTACAGTAGTTTAATGAAAAGAGAACATCCTTTTAAGTATAAAATGCAAATCCTATACATGGTGTGATGGATAAGACATACATATACCAAAAGACTGAAAGAAGAATGCTGGTCTGTTGAAATGAGTGTGTATGGCTGGTAGCTTTATTATTAATTACTATTGTTTTCTTGTATCTTTCTCTATCGCCTTGATTTTCCAAAAGGGGCATTTATTATTTTCAAAATCAGGAAAATAAACATTGCTAATAAAAGGATTCGGTTGAAAATGGATCACAAGGGAATAATGTTAATATAACACTTCCTATTATTTACCAACCTTCAATAAATTAGCAGATTCTTTGTACCCATGTTGACAGTTTGGTTTCTTGTCTTGTCACTTGTTATTCCAGTCAGTGACTACTGTGATCTTTACGGGAGATGCCATATCTAATTAACATTAGTGAAGTTTAAGGCAATTATTAAGTTATTTACTTCTCCAGCCAACTCTTTCCTGTTGAGGGCTTGGGTAGTGGAGCAAGGGGAGGGGAACACCATTCTTTGTGATAATTTCATGAGGGGTGGTTAAATAAACCAATCATTAGCTACAAAAAGAATTTGCCCATAAAGTACGACCTACTGATTTTCTGATCTTGCGTCTGTTTTACAAGGTTGATATTTGGAAGGCGATTATTTTACTTTTGTGGGATTTGACATTTGTTAGGAATCAACTCCTGAAAGAATAATGCATTTAAAGTAACCTTAACTAAATTCAGAGTTAGTAAGGAACTCTTCCATGGTAGGGAAGAGAAAAATTGCAGCTGTTGTTGTTGTTGTTGTTAGGACAGTGTAAACTCCTATATTCTGCAGTTAGGAGAAGCAATGGAAGTAGTTTTTGAGATTCTGAAATATTCTCAATTTATTGCTCAGGGCCACAGTATTTTCCCATTATGTGCTGCTGGAAGAGTTCACCCTTCCCAGGATGGCATATTGAGCACATCTTCCCAGTGGAGAGTTATACTGTGTCCTGAAGACAGACAGCTCCCTTCCCAACACTTTTTTTTTTTTTTTTTTAACACAGGTCACCCAATGTTGCCAGCAAGGACATAGACAGTGGCCTTAGCAGTCACTATCCTTAGTGGGTGAAAACTAGAGGCCTTTGGGACTCAATGATGAGGCATTTCCTCACCATTCTGTTTACCTCTTACTCTACAGCAAGTCTGTCTATCTGTCATTACTACAGAGTTTGATACAATTATAGCAAAACTTCAAAGATTGCAGTGTGAAAATTTAAATGCTGGTTCTCAGGGGTGTCTTCTGACTTTAAAGATACAGAGAGTGTTGGTTAGGCCTCCCACTCCTCTGTCAAGGCCCTCCTCCCAGGGAAAGCCTGACGTCCTCTTGTGATTAGGCAACATGGTCTTTTCCATCCCCGCCTTTCACTTCTGGCCCCATCTCCTCCCAGCCTGTTTCTCCCTCCCTCAGAGTACCAGGGCTGTTGTCTTCTCTCCATCCTACCCCACAACTGCCATGGAGAAAAGCTTCCTACATTCCTTTACCCTCAGATCCAAATGTTAGTTCACTTATAGTAAGATTTCCATCATTCTTGGTTCCATTTGCATTTAAAAGGCCCCAAGGGTCTGAGTAGTCTACAGGATTAAATTCTGATAGAGTAGAATTCCTTGAGTTGTCCGGAGAGTCCTGTGGGGATTGGTGCCCCTTCCTATCCAGCTGGCTCTTTTCTTGAACAAGGACGCATAATGAAATTGATCAGCTCCACTCTTACTCTCCTGCTCCCATGCTCACCTTCTCCCTTCCCAGTCTCATCTCTACAGGTACACAGGCTGCATCTCAGTGGGCCCAAGTGGGATTTCATTTCTCCAATATTGTCCATAACTGAAGTTTTGGTCCTTCTGGCCAGCGCTAGTAGCAGTAGCAATAAATTCAGAAGCAGCTCCAACACAAGAATTTGTCTTTGCTTTGACTGCCTTATTTACACAATTAGAGCTTATCTTTTATTGTTTCCTCTGGCCAGCTTCTTTATAATAACCTACTTTATAGAGAACCTCCCACCTCACAGTTCCCTGTCCTTGTCATCTTAAACAGAGGAAAACAGACCCCCCCAAATGATATTCAATCAGTCCAACAATGGCGATAGATACATATATCCTCTCAGAGTTCAGTCATATAGCAAGAGTTTTACTCCTGATAATTCAGAGACTTCTCATATATTTGGTATATACACAAATTGTATGTATATATACAAACACAAAGAAGTATTGAGTTATTATTACAAGTGAAAATACAATCTACAATTGTTAGTGGGATAAATTTGCTGAGGTAGATCTACTTCTGGCCAGTCCCTCCCTTTTTGTAAATATCCTTTCCAGCCACACTACCCCCAATCACACTCCCCACACACTCTATTGTCATTCTCTATTTCATTATCTTGAGAGTGATTTTATTGAGGCCAGAACCATGACTTATCATTCAGTTGGGAAACTGAGGCTATTTAGTTTCATTCTACCCATAAGTAAATTTTCTTCTATTAGCCATATAAAATAGACCCTGTGCTAAGTATCTTAAACACATTATCTTGTTCCGTCATCACAATAACTCATTACTGTAGTTGGCATAGTTCCTATTTTACAGGTAAGGATATCAAAACTAAGGATGGTTGTTACCCGTCTCAGGTTGCTATTGTGCAGCAGGGCTCAGGGAGAATTCTGTAGAATCGCATGGTCAAGGAATTGGCTTTATTGGAGAATCTTACAGGCCGATGTCAGTAAGAGAAGAACATGCTCCTGGAGGCTCAACATCCCACAGAGCAGTGGGTAAGGAGCAACCCCGTGCTGGATACAGAGTGGGCTTATGTTCTAGTGGAAGAACATTGCCCTAACTGAGGCCAGGGTATGAGCCTCTTGTTAAGATAGTGCAGATATATTGTTTCGGATGGCAGGCAATCTGCATTTAGTCGTCAGCAATGTGAGAAAACCAGCTGCTCCACATCTGGGCACCCTGGAACCCAGGGCGAAGTTGTAGCCCCTCTTCTGAGAACACTGTGACCCTAACCCTTGGGAAAAGTGAGGGCTCCAACTCTAGCTATTTTGTTCAGGTGATTGAAAGAGCATTTAGGGTTACTTTTTGAAAATTCTGCTTCATACCCCAGTCACACAGGTTGTAAGTGTGTGTATATTAGATGAATGCAGAATTTAAACCCAGATCTCTGTGACTCCAAAGCTGATATGCTATCCATTGCCTATAATACTTAACAACCTTCTATTTTCTTCTTCTTTATCCACAACTTCCGAAACTCTTTCATTGCCATCCCGCTCAGCTCTACTTCGCCACAGGACAACCACACATCTGCCCTTAAATCTTTTTTTAAAACCACAGGGAATATTTATTTTAAGTGAAAATATCCTTCTAAATCTTAGACACTCCTTTTACCTTTTCTCAATGATACCTAGGGTTCTATTGATCACTGAATAGATGATGAATAGACCTTTCTTGGGAAAGTTTCTTCATCTAAAAGTACTGCTCTCTCTTGCAATTATAGGGCAAGAGAGGAATCAGTATTCGTTTGCCTTGAGACTCCCATTCTACCACCATCACTAGAAAATTACCCTTCTTTAAAAGTCCATGCAGTCCTTATATATTAATGCCACTCTCCCCCAATTCTTGTTGACATCATTTATTCCCATTTAAAATATTGATTTTTCTTGATAACTTCAATTGCTAAACATATAACTTCTCCCATTAGCTCCTCATTAGTTTTGAAATTAATCTAAGTATCATATTGCAACGATTTTCTTAATCCTAATAAATTTTCCTTCCAACCCTGTTCAGCTACACATTGGCATGGATATATTTAGGACCTCTATATTATCTGGTGTGTTTTTTAGGGTTCTCCAGGGAAACAGTACCAATGGTATATATAGAGAGAGGTTTATTTTAAGGAATTGGCTCACATGATTTCAAGGGCCGGCAGGTCCAAAATCTGTAGGGCAGGCCAGTGAGCAGAGACCTGGCAGGCTGAAAAGGGTTGAAGTTATAGTCTGGAGTCCAAAGCCAGACTGGAGACAGAATTCCTTTCTTCTCTGGGGAATCTCAGTGTTTCCTCCTAAGGCTTTTTACTGATTGGCTAAGACCTGCTCACATCATGAAGCATAATCTGCTTTACTCAGTCTACTGATTTATACATTAATCACAACTAAAAATTACCTCACAACAACATCTAGACCAGTGTTTGATCAAACAGCTGGACCCCATCCCACAGACTATTCAAGTTGACACTGAAAATTTAATATCCCATTTGGTATTTGGTATGGTTCTGCCTTTGAGATTATTAATGACACTCTCCTGATTTGATTTTCTTCCTGCTTCAGGGGCCACTCTTCAACTTTCTTGTCTCATTGTTCCTTTTTTTTTGGATACCTCCTTTAAATATGGCTACCAAGATTTGATCTTTGCTTTCCTGTTACTCATTCTTTCTTCACAATCCCATATACTCCCAAAGTATCAATATCACCTGTGACCCTTAGATTGTGTTCTCTTTCGCTTTGTTCTCACTTCCTTCTACTCATGAGGGCCCCTTTAATTTTCTGGAAAATATGAACATATATTTTCAAGATTTACCTTCGTATGACATTTTTAGAGTTCCCACTCCTCATAGGTTTAATTGGCAATTCTTCCTTTGTACTCTAACGGTACTCTGAATATATGTCTATCAGAGAACCTGCCACAAAGACTTTAATATATGTCTCCTATTGGATTTAATGCAGAGAGTTAAAAGGCAAGCTACAGAATGGGACGGGACATTTACAATATACATAACAATCAAAGTGCTTGTATATAGTCTGGAATATCTATTAAGAAAAAAAGTCCTACAAAGCAATGAGAAAAAGGCAGACAACCCAATAGGAAAAAAACCCACAAAACAACCACGTAATTTGAATATATACTTCACAAATTAAAAAAGTTAAAATGATTTTAAATTCCATTAATAATCTAGGAAATTCAAGCTAAAACCACAATAAGGTAGTGATATCTACCTTATCTACCTTTTGAGAATGGCTAAATTTGAACAAACTGAGACTATCGAGTATTGGTAAGGATGTAAAGCTACAAGGATTATCGTATACTGCTGTCAGGAGTATAACTGGCTCAACCACTCTGTAAACCAGATAGGCATTTTCTCCTGTGTTTGAAGACATTCATACGGGCCAATCTACCAGTTCCATTCTTAGTTATATACTCAATGGAAATACACATCCATTTGTAGCATGACATATATAAAAGAATGTTTATAACCATAATGTGCGTAATAGCCAAACCAGAAATAACCCAAATGTTCATCAATGCTAGCATGAATACACAAATGATAGCGTCTCTATATAGTGAAATACTATTCAGCAACGAAAGCAAATGAATTACACATAACCATAACAGTGAAGGTAATTCTCATAAGCAAAATCAAAAGTAACCAGGTAGATAAACTGATTCCATTATATAAAGTTCAAATAGGGAAATAAGAATGTTTGATTTTATTTACATAAAGTTCCAAAAAAACCAGGCAAAACTAAACTAACAGGTTTAAAAGTGCACATCATGCACATTTAAGTGGAAATGATAAGAAGTAAATCAAGGAAAATACCGTCAAAGTGGTTACCTTTAGACAAGAGGACAGATTCGTGATTGGGAGAAGGTACAGAAGGGTCAATGATGGTACACGGGGTGGAGAGCAGTTGTCTGAAACTGCCAGCAGTGCTCTATCTCCTGACCCATGTGGTGATTACCCAGTAATAATTCATTAAAGTCTATGATTAGGCTTTGTTCAGTTTTCTGTATGTGTATTATATTTTATAGTGAAAATCTCTCTATCTATAGATATATAAAGATGAAAACAGGTAGAAGTGAGCTGGTGGGGTTGTAGGGTGATAGGCACCCTGACGGGGACGAGGCAAGCCAGTGATTTCTGGCTCGTTTGTCACATGCTTTGGGGCTGAAGGAATTAGTACCACATTAGTCCAGATGTCATGTATTGTTTTCCACTGAGCTCACAGTAGAGAAAGGCAATCAAGGGTGACAGGAAAGTGCTGAGCTTTTAGACTTCAACAACCTGGGACTAACACAGTCAGGCTAACAAGAATGCACAGGACATAAGGTGCATGGGCTCCCAGTTCTCAAATGAGTAGAAAGAAAAAACCAAACAGGCTTTCCCAGACATTCTTTATCTAATCCTGAGAACCTGCAATATTGGTCACATTTGACCATGAATCCATCCCTCTTGTCATGGATCTGGTTCCATATTCTGGAAAGCAGCAGAACCTCTCCAGGTCAGACTCTTCAGACGCTGCCCCTGCACAGGGCACTTAGTGTTTTTTTTTTTTTTTTTTTGCCGTACGCGGGCCTCCCACTGTTGTGGCCTCTCCCGTTGTGGAGCACAGGCTCCGGACGCGCAGGCTCAGCGGCCATGGCTCACGGGCCCAGCTGCTCTGCGGCATGTGGGATCCTCCCAGACCGGGGCATGAACCCATGTCCCCTGCATCGGCAGGCAGACACTCAACTGCTGCGCCACCAGGGAAGCCCCTACTTAGTGGGTTTTGATGCCCTGGATGGAGTTGCGGTGCAGTTAAAGTCTGACAGGCCTACAGACAGGGGGACCACCAAGCCACCTTCTCCTGATAACTTCAGTGTGTTGCTTGAGGACGCCTCTGCCCCAGGTGCAGAGCTCTGCCCCTCTCCCTAAACCTCATCTATCAAAGCGAGGAGGGGGATATTCTCTTCCGTAGCATCATGTCAGAAAGAAACAAGTCATAGCAAAAATCACTGGGAGCCGAGTGGTAATACACAAAACAGGCCATTTCCCCAAGCTGAGCCCATGTGCCAGGAGGGACTCCAGCATCCGTCACCGTCTGCTGACACTACCTCCACTCTCCCTTCAAGAATCAGGTGCTAAGTCCATAATCTCAGCCTAGATCATCCACTCCATTATGGTGGGTGTGCTCAAAAGGACTCCCTTTTTTTTCTCTCTGATCTTCTCTTTATCTTCTTTCCCTCCATCATTGCCCCACTCCCATCCCTTCTCCTTCCTTCCCTTCTGCTCACCTTCCCTTTATCCACATATACTTACGTGCCAGGCACTGTGCTACGCAATGTAGAACACGGTAGCAAAAAAATGCAACACGTTCCTTCTTTCATGAAGGTCACAATTTCCTGACTCCTGGCCTTAGTGTGGATTATCTAACAACCTCAGAAATGTTTGAATAACTATCTCACAGAAAAGGCAATGCAGTCCAAATTTATTTTCTTCCAGGGGGACTTTAATCTACTATTAACTCATAATTCATAGCAAAAAGAGCAATGGAAGAGAAGGACCCGCCCAATCACCTGAAGACCATAAGTCTTTCTAACAAAAGCGACTAATGTCTAGGCCCTTGCCTGGGCCAAAATACCCTGTTTGTGTAACGTCTATCATATGTAACATATTTAAAAAGCGTGGTTTAATTAAGAAAGGAACATTGACTTTTAAAAAGTAAATACAACACATACTTGACATTTGATAAGTTCTACAGATGAACAGTTAAATAGAGATATGAGTGGAGGGAGAGAAGTATCAATAGAAAAGGGAGAAAATGACACCTTAAAGAAGAGAAGAGAAAGGCTTACTAAATTCTGAAATGTTTTCACACTTTATATTGAGAGCTGAAGATTGTGATTACTTTATCTCTGCCCTTTGAAAGTCTAATTAATTGTTTAACAGAAGCTTCAGCTCACCAGCTGCTCTCATCTCAAACAGAGACTTCACTGGGGATGAGTTAACCACAGCACCAAACAGGGTCCAATAGGAGATAAGGCGGCAGCACAGACCAGACCAACGTTGACCTAAGGCTGGTTGAATTTAAATTAGGACCTTGCCTGGGTGTTTTTCAATCCCACAATAACCCAGTTGTGTTGGAGTGGAGAGTCGGATAAAACTGAATTAAGCAAACACGGAAATCCAATCTCTCTCCTGGGCAGGAGTCCCTGCTTTTCTTTTCACCATTCTTCTCACCACTGTGGTCTGATCCTTCAGTATATCCTAGGGCAGGGATCACACTCTTTTTCAGTAAAGGGCCAGATACCCCAGCCTTTCAGGCTAGACAGTTTTCTTTGCAACTACTCAGCTTTTTCATTGCAGCCCTGAAGCAGCCAGAGATAATATGTAAATGAACGGGTGAGGCTGTGTTGCAACAAAACGTCGTTTACTCCAACCGTGGCAGGCAAGAGGAGTGTGGACCATACTTTGCTGACCCCTGTCCTAGTGACTAAGACTGACAGCCTTGAGTCCCCCTTAAAGCTGTCGTTTACGACATTTATAAGCTTCACCAAGTCTCAACCTCTCTCGGTAGCTATTTGCTCATTTGTTAATTGGGGATAGTAATGCCTGCCTTACGGTAGCGAGAGAATTAAATCGAATCATTTATAAAAACTGTCCAAACACTGTACCTGATTCATATTAAGTCTTCAGTAAAGGGAAGGTGTCTTTAATAGTCACTCACTAATTCATTTGTCCCTTCATTCATTCCATGAGTTGGCAGACGTTTAGTGAGTGCCTATCATGAGTTACATATTTGGTAAGGTTGGGATACCAGAATAATGTCTGTCCCTAATCTAAGGACTCACATAGTATAGGAGGGAAAATGAACATGTGAATAAGCATTTGTAGTGTAAGATCAGTGCTAAGGAAGATACCATAATTCAAAAATGCTTTGAAAACGAGGAAGGGTGCATCTAGTTTAGCTGTGAAGCTTCCTGGCTTTGAATGATGCTCTTTACACTTAGAGCCATTGAAAATTTATTTCTCTGTATTGGGTTTGGGATAGCTCATAAAATCTAAGTAGAACATATTCATAAAGTGGGGAGAATGGAGGACTACCCATGAGAATCGACTAAAAATAATGAATGCAGGGAATGAAGGAGAAAGGGAAAAAATAATCTCCAAGGTTAAAAAAAATGTGTCTTTGTGGAATAACTGCCTGGATAGTAAACCATTTTTTTGTTTGTTTGTTTGTTTTTTTGCGGTACGCGGGCCTCTCACTGTTGTGGCCTCTCCCGTTGCGGAGCACAGGCTCCGGACGCACAGGCTCAGCAGCCATGGCTCACGGGCCCAGCTGCTCCACGGCATGTGGGATCTTCCCGGACCGGGGCACGAACCCGTGTCCCCTGCATTGGCAGGCGGACTCCCAACCACTGTGCCACCAGGGAAGCTCCTAAACCATTTTTGATTCAAAATATGGATTTGAGGAAGGGTCATCATTCAAGCTAATGAGCCCCTGAGCTTACCATCTGAGAGGGATCTTCCTGTATCTGCCTCCAAGAAGGCAGATGTATGTATCTAGCAATTGAAAGTAAAACACAAGTCAGCATGATGCCTGGAAATCTGTGTTCCCGGGAAAGAGGCAAGGGCCCTGCTCCGTCATAAGTGATTGCTTCAGGAGGAAACTCCTAAAATCTCCAAATCTTTGAATTCCAGCCAAGCTTTTCTTTTCCTTGATAAGGAATAGGTGCTCAGATAAAATGCGTGCACAGTACCTTCCTTTCAGTTTGTAATCTCATGTGAACGCGTCACTGTGAGGGGTGCATCTGTAGCTGTGCAGTCATCGGGAGAGCAGCTCTGGTGGACTCAGCTCCCGTGATGGGCAGATGACTGCAAGTGGGCAGCAACTTTCAGGGGCTGTGGACATAGATGGTGGACAGCTGTCTGAAGGGGGCAAAGCTGGTGGAGAAGACAAGCCTGCTGCCACAGAGCAGTAGAGATCACCTTTGGTTAAGTAATGACGTATCTGAGGGGGAACCCTAAAATAATGGTGTGGGCATGTTGTCAGGGGCTGGTTGGTCTGCACAAGGATGTGCTGAAGATGAGGCATAATCAACATAGGAGTTAAGAAGTCAAAACACCTGCTGCCTAACCTTTTCTTCTCTCTACCTGCTCACTGTTCCTTCAAATATTTCTAAAGTACTTATGTATTAGTTCCAGAATCACTTCTCAGTGAATTCTAAAGATAAGTGAGTTTTTTTCTTGTCCCAAAGCAACCATAGAAGCGAAAGAAGCAAAATATTGTACTGTAACTCAGACGCATGCGTGTTTGTTTTGTGTGTGTGTGTGTCTGTGTGTCTGTGTGTCTGTGTGTCTGTGTGAGGGTTTGTAGGAATTACTAAGGGTAAATTGATAACATAAAGAGGAACAAACATTCCAGGTGTCAGATGTCTGTGCTCTTTTGAAAAGCACTGAGGGTGTTGCTCATTACCATGAACGGTACCTGAATATTAACAAAAAGTTAGAAGTAACAAATATTTGCAGAATTGGTTATCCCCGTGCATCTTCCTAAGCAAAGCACACTGCTAATAATGTTAGTTGGCAGTACACCAGGGCAGATAGACAATGATAAAATGGGTATATTAGGGGCAAATAGCTTACTGACAAGAGTTCTAAATCTAAAACACCCCTTCCTTAATTAGCTTATTAAATAGATTGTATCGTAAGGCACAGAAGAGCAAGACCTCACTATCAGAAAGAAATAACTGGAAAAATATACACACAAATATTTAATGTATGTATATTTATTGCATTTCCTCAATTCTATTATGATTTATTACAAAATACATTTGATTAAGAATCATTTTTTTCTGGACCTAATAGGTATTAAAGATACATAACAGCTAAAAAGCAAGTTCCAGTTATTTGGAAACTTCAGTATGTGGCAATAAGTGTTTCTTGATCAAGGAAATGTGTGTTATATATATATTGTTGGCACTCTTGTTGAAGGACGAGCACACTGGCCAGGCAAGACTAGAGGTGAGCTTATAAACTAAGTAGACAGTCTTCTGCTGACAATCTCATTGTCAGTGGGCAATAAATAACCACCAGTAGGGAACTTGCCAGTGTATAGTAGAGGGTGTGCCACTCATGCTATAAAAAACTTTGGTTCCAGTTCCAGTTGTGCCTCTAGCTGGCTATGTGACGTGAGGCAAGCCTTCTATACAGTAAGTCCTATCTTTAATTAGACCCTCTGAGGAAAATAGCCCCTGGCTGTACAGACAGGGTTTTATCACCCTATTTTATACTCTTGCAGCATCTCCTACTTCTCACTTATAGAATTATTACAATTATAATTCAGTTATTTGTATAATTATATATTAATTACACAATCTAGTGTGGATCTCATTCATCACTCTCTCCAGCTTCTACCTCAGTGCCTGGCATATGGTTGATGCTCCCATTATATTTACTGAGCAAAGAAAATTATTTCACTCTCTAGGCACCAGTGTTTCCATTAGTAAGGTGAGAACATTATACTAAAAGATCTCGGCAGAGCCCTTTTCACCCTAAAATCCTTTGATTAACTTTATTTTAATGTATCCTCATTTAAAATTTTATATCAGAGGAAATTCTAGGTTTTAATGATAAATTGTTTGTTCATGCATCCAAAAATAGTAGGGAAAGATTTCCTTTAATATGCACATTATATATGGTAATTTTAGAGGTATAAAAATTAGCTAGTGAACTAATTTTTAAAAATGGACTAGCAGAGTATTCTCCATTGGACTATAAGCCCCTTGAGGGGAGGGATCACGCTTTACTCATCTTTTTGATTCTAGTTTCTAGCATAGACCCTGGCACGCATCTCTATTGAATTAATAAGGGAGGTTGAGTGAATAAAGTAGTAGGAAAATAGAAAGAAACAACCAAAGTAATGGAGAGCTTTGTAAGCAGAAGTCTCAGGAATTTGAAGGAAAAACAGGACTAGATAAACGTACTCAGGTGGGAAGCATTCATGAGAATGATTTACAGAGTATCAGACACAGACATTTCTGATTTTAAAATCAGTTTTCAAATTGTTAGTTACAATCGTATTTTTTATCACCTGCATTTAAGACAGTGGAGGAGACCTGGTGCTTGATGGGAGGCCTCTCCACCCCCACTGTGAGTCAATTTTGAAAAACTCTTTCTATTCCTGAAATTGAGATACTAGATGCAACCATAGCCAGGACCTGAGTATCAGTCAAAAAGAAGGCAGCAGACGCACACTGAAGAGGCATAAAGTTTTCCAGGTGCCTGAGTACCTCTTAATGGAAGATCACTTACAAAATAAATGTTGACAGGTTTTTTAAATCTTTTTTCGGGTTGTGTACTTCTAAGGAATGCTCTCGGTTTATCAGAAAGAGGAGACCCACTGGTTTAAAAGTGCCTTAAGAAGCTCAAATAAAGATATTTCCTTCGCACTATATTATTATTTTTCCTCCCCTTGCCTGGAGAATCTTTCAGAATCAACACATTTTTCCTCCCAACTTCACACAAATGTAGCACTCAATGGCTCTTTAGGGATGAAAAGCTGCATTTACTCAAGAATTTTAATAGGACCAAAGATACTTCAAAATCAGATTCCTCCATGATATTATTTGATGATTTTCCTTGAAATCAGGACACCAGTCTATATCTGTTTATCATTATTAACATGTAAAAGATACTGCTTAAATATAAAAAACAAATAGGAAGAGCAGAAGTCAATATCTTTTTTTAGATCTATGTAGCTCCTATGCCCAGAAGCAGTTTTCAAAGAGGTGATCAAATCACAATGTTAAATATGAAATCTTAGTGTTGTGCATGTTTTGGTTTCATCAGTGTTGCTGCTTCAAACCAATGACACCCACTAATACCTTTACCAAGGAAAAAATAAATCAGTAAGTCACTTAACTGGTTTGATTTTAATCATCCCTAAATTTCCAAGGCTTATCCTTCCAGGGCGTCCCACTTCCCACATTCATGTCATGACACCCATAGAAAGTGATGACATTTACACGGCTCCCTGGGACAAAAAGAAGAGGCTGTTTGAGCCTGAGGGGATTGGCCTGGAAGTTCCTTTCCTCTTCTCGTACCAGGGCATGGACCTGAAAGCTTGACCCACATCCATCCATGCATTTACAGCACATCAGTGGCTTTAGATCTCTGGCTAGCCATGTGACCAGAACTCTGATTCATTTATTTTTTTCTTTTTCGGTTATTTGTCCTGACCCAGGTTTTGTACTCAGTTATGTACTAACCTAATGACAATTGCTAGATGACTTTCGCCTATGTAATTTGGGTAAATGTTAAGCGACTGTTCTCTTTGCCATGGTAACTTGCTCAGAACAAATGATGTTTCCTCCTGTCTGGGGGTCATGTGACCCTCTTGAGCTTGTCAGTTGCACCTCTTTCCTTTATTGTATTTATTATATTAAATTCTAGTTGTTTTTTTTTTTATATATTGTGAGTTCTTGGGCACCAGCAACTACATCTCATTATTTCCTCAGTACCTCAAAGTGCACAGCACCTGGTAGATTTCCTAGAAACCTACATTTGATTCACTCAACAGTCTGACTGAACATAACTGATGTGAAGCTGGTACCACTGAGATGCTTTGAATATAGATGCAAACTTATAGTTACAGATTTGGGGACATAAGCACCCACTGCAGGAAGACAATGTACTTCCTTATTTAAATGAGAAAGAATCCCAAAGAGATCACAGAAAATGCTGTCACCTGCATTTGAGGATTATGACTACGGAAAAACACACTGCCTTTTATATCCCTCAGTCATTATGACACAGACAACTATAGATCCCTCCGTTGCTATTGATATTTGGGGTTTATCAAATCTCTGGTAAGCAGTACAGTAGAGCTGGAATATGGATTTTGTTGAGTCTGAAGCATGAGTAGGAGAAGGAAGTAAATGGGAAGAGGCCGGCAAGTCGAAAGATGAAATAAGAATCAGAAGAGACTGAACTGTAGTGTTTGAGTTAGGTAGAAATGATGTTCAACCGGAGTGCAGTTTATAATGCACTGAACCAGTTAATAGACTTGAGGACAAAGGTCTATATTGATACATTGAAGTTCTTTATTCACTGTGCAGTATCAGGGAAGAAAGCTAATAGAATGCCAGCTAAGATTAGGGGAAATATTAATAATACGTAATACTTCTCCAGAGCATCTCATAAAACCAAAGACACTCTGAGTTGCAAAGTATTTTAGAGGTCATGCAGTCTGCTTTTCCAGCTAATGTCTCTTTAAACTTTTATGTTTAAGACACACTTCTGAGCGTTAGAAATTGGACGGTTTAAAGCATTCAAGATAACTACTCTTTGTGTGACATTGTAGAATGTGTCCCCTGTCCTGCTACATATCATGGCTACCTTGAAGAGACGTACCTTGCAAGACAGCCCTGTATATCCTGCAAGTTCATTATCTCTCCTTTGAGGTCTTTTCCTTAAACTGTCCACAAAGGGCATGAACTCTGCTTCCAACAGCAGATATATAGGGAGGCAGAAGTCTAACAGTCTACCCTTGTTGTTTCTTGTGGCCACATGTGGCTCTTGGATGGGTCCTGACCTCTGCCACCGTGATGCCCTTGCTGGTCTGCATGCTGTCACAGCCCAGTGGTACATAGTGCTGTTTACCTGTTACCTATTATTACTATTGTTATCATTATTATTTTAGTGATATTATATCATAAATACTGTTATATTATGAATATATTTATGTAATTATTATATCAATAATTATGATTGTTGTTATTTCCATTATTTGTTCACAGTCCTTTACCTCAATCCCTTGAGGCCTGATGTTTTTTGAAGGTCTTATTGGATTTTTATTTAAAAGGCAATCTGGACATATTATGTAGTATCCCCAGTGGGGCATAGGGCAGAATCTCATAATTAGGTACATTAATATTTTTGCAAATAACCATGTGAATACTCACATAAGTTGGAGTAGATAAAGACAGCCTCTCTCTCCTTATTTCAGGTTAGGATTTGGCAACAACTGAGTTAAACGTATTTTGGTTTTCTACCTTTTTGGATTTTGGAACTGCAAAGAGCTGAAATTTTGTGTTATTATTATTGCTAATTTGTTATTCTTTTTGAAAATGACTGTTACAGTTTACTACCCTGATTAGTCTCTGCCTGGCTCCCAGTTTGCCACTATCTTGCTTAAGCTTGAGGTTCCTGGGTAGAACTTGTTACTTGGGTGTGATATGCTGGGCTCAGAGTAGAATTGATACATTACCCTCTTGATGTTGATATTAATGCTTTTGTAGCCAAGTCACCACACTATGATTTTCAGTCAACAAAACCTTTATTTCTTTGTCATTTGTATTACTATATAATCTCACGTCCTCTCTTGTTGTTTTTGTCAGCTGCTTTCTGGAAAATAAATTTCTCCCTGTGAAATTGTTTCTCCCCATGAAATTTAATTTTTAAGTCTTGGCCCATTTTCTCAGTCTGATGAGATAATTTTGGATCCTGACTCTGACATCTCAGTATCTGATATTGCCATGCGTCAGATGTAACTTTGATTAGCATGTCTTAATCCAATTTGGTGAGAAAAATATTGAAAAGGACAGTGCCAAGAGCAGAGTTAATGTTGCTCATTAGTGAACATTAGTCAACATTATTTGGAATAGTCATTCAGCCAATTAAAATCCCTCAAATTGTATGACAATTTGTATTTCTACCCTTGTCTATAAGAATATCAAAAAGATCTTTTCTGAGGTCTAGTTAAAATCCACATTCCATCTGTCAACAGATATCCCATGGCAAGTACTAGAGTAGCCTGAAAACAGAAGGAATGAAGGTGAATCTCACCTAGTTTAGTCTTTATAAAACCACGTTCCCTTTTAGTGGTTGCTTGTTCTCTCTCAAAGTCATCACAAAATCTGTACGGTAATCTGTCCCTCTGCTTATCAAGTCTATAGTCTTTGGTCAGGATATAATAACACATTCCTTCTTTCCACTTTTGAAAATCAGAACATATGCTCATCTCAACTTTCATGGTACCACTTCCATTCTCCATAGATTCTCAAAGATGACTGAAAACAATTCAATGTGAAATACCTTTCTGATATATGTTAAAGATGACCATATCATTTATCATCCAAGTAAAGCTATTTTTAAAAGATAAGGGAGGTCCATTAATAAGTATGGCAGAAAGGCAGGCATAAACTGGGACTATCTTAGGCAAACCAGGATGTTCACCAGTAAGTTAACATGGCTGAGAGTCTTTGATTGTTCAGAATTAGAAAGCACCTGTTGCAGTCTCCTCGCCTGGCAAGCTTCATGCCGGCATTGGCCCTAACCATCTTTAATCAACATTTGTCTTCCACTGCAGAAGAGAATAAGTAGAGCAGCACCCCACTCTCTACCCCAAACATTCACTAATCATTCCCTCTGGGAGGAACAAAGACATTTGCCTTTTTCTGGCCCTTCTGGATCTGAATGTCATGTTAAAAAAAAAAAAGGAGGAGGAAGATGAGAAGGAGAATATATTTTCTGCCATATATATATATATTTTTTCAAGTCAGCTTATTATGTGCTTCTGCATTTCCGACTCTGTATTTTACAAATATCCTCTTCTTAACTCTTTGCCCTTCTATCGAGTGCACAGATTCTCATGAAATTTGATGCCATCACAGATTCCTATTGATCTTTTTAGATATGCCTTCCTGCCCTTTTCTTTTTCCTTTTTAAAAATTATTTGCAGAAGAAAAAACTGAAATTTCCTTTTGTATAGCCTAATAAACCTCCTGAGCTTTTTTTTCCCTTCCAGAATCTCAGCCATGGTTTCATTCTTCCCTTTATCAGGACCTTTGGAATGCTCCTTTCCTGACTTTTATACTCTGGCTAAACTTAACATTCCTCTCACTAGCTCTCAGGGGCTTTAAGATGTCATAGACACTTTTTCCTATGGTTTTTGTCATTTTCACACTCCCAATCTACTTGACGGCCAGAATTAATTTGAAAAAATAGCACTTTTCCTCATCGTTTATTCTATGTTTAGCATAACTTATACATTTCTATTAAAAGATCCCTTTTCAGTTTTCTTTTCCTTTCAGCTTCCCAATCCCTGGAGTAGGTAAAAAGTACCCAAAGAACCTATTATGAGATGTAAATTTAGAGTAATTTGGAAAACCTTAAGGCATTTATTGTGACATAAAAACCAAGTAGAGTAGGTATGTGGGCATGACATTTTAACAGTCAACAGTGATCTACCAGAACGTATGCTTTGCACACAGAACCCCCAAAATAGGAGATGGGGCAGAAATCAGGCTGCTGTGACTTGGGAGCTTTCTCTCATTCAAAGGGCACATATTGATTTGAAGCAAGTTGCTAGGGAGCTCCTTTTTTGTTCTTATGTTTCTGTGGGGGGGCGGATTTTAAGTTTACTCTCTTGGAAGGAGTAGTAGGACAGTAACACTTCTGGCACTGGTCTTCCCACTTCATTAGGTTGCTACTCCGCAGGAATGATGACTGATCAGATAGTGAGGCGGGTCAGACTCACAGCCACCAACCCATCCACTGCAGGGCAGAGACATTACCAGGAAGAGCTGGCACTTGGACTGCCCATTCTCAGGCTCTGCAGGTGTTTGATTTCTTCTTCCTTGAGGTAATGGCTGGAGCAGTATCAGCTTGGGTTGGCTGACCACAGTCCTGTGATGAATCAGAATTCCGTGGGTCCTGGGGCTAGGTTTGGGAAGGCTCAATGTATCCTTCAATCTGGTCTTTACAAGGATGCTTTTAAAGCCTGATTGTTTTTAAACAATTGATACTGACCTTTGTACACTTATACTCTACTGGACAGAACCCAGGAGGTGATGAGGGTTCAGGTAAATTTTAAACAGAAAAGTTCACCTTGGACTTTCCCTGCAAATATTAGAGGGAGCCCTAAAAGCGTTCTTTAGAGGAATGGCATCTTCATATACTTTTGTTAATTTCCTCTTGGAGACTTAACCAGAAGTTTTGGCAGCTTGATTAGTCAAGGGCATTTTCTGAAAAAAGAATAATTATGGAGGGGTAATTGCACTAAAAGTAATTAAAACATTAGTCAGCCATACTGATTTTAATATTGTAGCAGCGTTGCCGTACTATTCAGGCAGATCAATGGACTTCAATAAAAAGTCTAGAAACGTATCCAAACACCTGTAGTCATTTAGTATATAATAGTGGTGGCATTTCAAATTAGTGGAACACAACATGCATTATTCAAAATATAGTGTTGGGACGAAGTTGGAAACATTTAAATTTAAGTTCAGTTTTTATTGTATTCTGCAAAGCGATGTTCATTTGTAGTAGGGAGTTAAATAATCTCTAGAGTTCATCGGGTGTTTATTATATTCCAGGCACTAGACCATGTACATTACGTGGATTATCCCACTTATTGCTTTTAAGTGTCCTACCAGGTAGATGCTACTGTTAATCATATTTTATGACGAAGAAATTAAAGCAGAGATCAGATTACCCCTCAGATCAGTGGAGGCAGATTAGAGCACAGGGTTAAGGTAAGGGTTAGGCATAGCTTCACAACTCCAAGCCCCAAGCTCATTACACCTTGAAAGAACTACAAGACACCACTGGTGAATATGTATGTGTGGTTTTAGCATAGAGGAGATCTTTCAGAACTTGACACCAAAAACAAAAACCAGGAAGGAAAACATTTAACTACATACAAATTTAAAGCCTCCTATATGTCAGAAATACCATAAATGACATAATGCCATAAATGAAATAAGACAAATCAATAAGAAAATACCATAAATGAAATAAGACAAATCAACTTTAAATATGTATTCCAGAGGATGGATTAATATATTTAATATAGAGAGCTCTTTTACAAAGCTTAATACCTCGGGGAAAAAAATGGACCGTAGACTTGAAGGCCATGCACACAAAAAATGCAAATAGTCCAAAACATGAAAAATGATCAGTCTCATCAGTAACCAAATAATGCAAGTAAAACCAAAGGTATTAATTCATAACTTTATTTGAAATAGTGGTAATTGGAAGACCTAACTTTTTGATTTCAGGAAATTTATTAAAAGTAATAGAATTCCATGCAGCCTTTAAAATAATGTTTTAAGATTATAATGAAATGGCAAAGTGCACAATGTGTCGACAAGTAAAAAGGAAGTTTTAGGGTCCCAGTTTTGTTCATAAACAAGGCACAGATGTAACAGAAGAATAAAGCCGTGTATATGTGATGCACGAAACTGTTGAAAGTGGTCATCTCTAAGGGGAGGGTTTAAGGTTGAACAGTTCTCTTTTTTTAATCGTTTCCCCTATGTTCCAAATATTCTGTAATGTATATCTGTCATATTTATATTCAGGAAAAATATATATATACACGCATACTTTGTGAACTAAGGACTGAAATCCAGGGCCACTTCAGAGTATTATTTTCCTTTTCTAGTTATCTTTAGTTTACAAAACTCAATCACATACACTTTCTCATTTAACAGAAACTCAACCCCAGGTAGGTTCCCACTGCCACTTGTAATAGCTTAATTTTCTATTCAACAGATTTGGGGAATACCATAATTATTTTCCAAAAAATTCATTATTGGAATTCCTGGCCTTCCTTCTTTACTTACATGTATTCCTCCCCTCCAGTTCTTTAGAGCACATCATCCGTGGCTCCCCTTTTGTAAAGAACCAAAGTATTTTACTACAGTTGATCTAGAAGGCAGCCTTCATATTGTACAAAGCAGTCTAGTAACACAGTGCCCAGGTCTGAAGCATCAGATAGACTGTGGGCAGAGCTAACAGGTGATAGGTGTGCTTCAAATGTATCATCCCCAAACTTCCGGGATTAGATGACACTCTCTTGGGTCTGACAGTTTCCAGTTCTGTTCTCTGCTCATCCAGTCGTGATCATTGGTTCCAGTCGCTAGTTCCTGTCCTTCTTTGTGATTCATTTTACTTCCTCCCTCATGTCCAAGAGCAGGCCATTCTCTTTATATTCTCTCTGGTCCCTGGAAAGGCATGCCTTATCCTTTTTGGAATCTGGGTTCACCACGTTTAACTTCCACTGGGAACGGCCTTCTGTGGCTCGGTGAGCCTTAACTCAGCCCGTGGCTTGTGAACTGCCTGCTAACATTGTGTGGTCTCGGCCGTATTATGCCATCACCTCCATTAAGCTGAATCTCACCTGTGCTTTCTGCCGGCTTCTCTTTACTTTCCTGCCTTTTTTTCTCCTTTTGAGTTCATGCAACCCTTAAAAGCTCTAGTTCCATTCAATTCTTTCTCAGCAGACAGACTAGCCTCCAGGTCATCAAGCTATTGTTTCTTCTCAAAAAATTAATATAACCAGTAGCACCTCTTGACTTAATTTTAGGTCATTGTTTCCTGCCTGAGAGAAAGATCTATAGACAGATCTATAACAAAGATCAGGGAGAAGTTTTTCCCGCTGGCTGCAGGCCTTCCTTCCAGCACCCTCGCTGTCACCCTGTGTAGGTGCTTCTTCTGCTGGTTTTACCCATCTCACCCCGCTCTGGACTGGATGGTTGGTTCACTAATTAAATGACTACATTCAAGGGTTCTGATGCATTCCCAGCTCAGACACTATTGCATTATGTGTACACACGCGTATCAGTTTTATTGAATGTATAATTCCTCACTGTTAGGTTAAGCGAATATTTCCCCCCTATAGCTAGTGGTCCTGTGGTCGGTGGAGTTCACGAGTTCTGAAATTCACAGATGCTGAGGGTGATAGATGCCTGGAACTATTATCCAGGCTCTCTGATTCAAATTTTTATATTCATAAAAACATTAATTGCCTTAATAATTAGTAAATGTTAGAAAATGTTAGTAAAATTCTACTAATACAGTGCAGTTGTTATCTTGTTTATAAGGAATTGTGTGTAACATTATTTTGAAAAAAAAAAGTAGTATTACTGTTTAGAAATTATCTCAATGCCACTGGTCTATTTAATGTCAAGAAAACATTTTAGGCTCATTTTTATTTCCCAAAAGGTTGTTTTTGTTTGTATAGACACAGTCTGACTCAGTCTACATGATACCTTATTAACTACTTGATGTTTTATTTTCCTTATCTAAAAAAATTAGAGATAATACCTCATGGATCTGTCTTGAAGAATAAATAATGGAAATCATTGTAGCAATCAGCAAATATAAATTGCAGTGTGAACATACTGAATCACAGCCATGCTGCATAGCCACAGTATGGCGTATGCACATAGCCATACTGTGTGCATAAGCACTTTTCATTTGGGCTCCTTGCTAATGCATTAATCCGTTGGCAAAGGTTAGACCCTGCAACCAATGTCAGATGTGGATGAATTTGTTTCTTTAAGTACACATTCTCTTCAAAGGCAGTGCTACCAAATGTAAAATAGATAGCTAGTGGGAAGCAGCCGCATAGCACAGGGAGATCAGCTCGGTGCTTTGTGACCACCTAGAGGGGTGGGATAGGGAGGGTGGGAGGGAGATGCAAGAGGGAGGAGATATGGGGATGTATGTATATGTATAGCTGATTCACTTTGTTATACAGCAGAAACTCACACACCAGTGTAAAGCAATTATACTCCAATAAAGACGTTAGAAAAAAAAATATTTTAATAGTAAACACAGCTTGTCTGTGAAAGCAACCGTCTCTAACAACTAAAGGGATCCCCCATCAGTCCCAGCTATTACCTGTGACCCCTTCTCATGGCTGCTCCAAGATGGTGACATGAAGAAGGGTCAAAGTTATTAGATCCCTTCCCAACTGGCATGCCGTTAGATGCCTGAGGAGATCAAGGCTGGTCTTAGACTATGCCCATCCTTCACATCCCTCACTGTTTTGACTGCCAGAGGGTGGACCAGGAATGAGGCATAGTCCCTCACAACTCATTCTGATTATCATGGCCACCATTAGCCCTTATATCACTCTCCAAATCCCCAAAACTTTGGCATTTAATCCCCCTTGGCATTGTTTTATGGTTATTATTTCTAGTTTATATTTTGTTACCCCTACCTCCCTCCCAAAAGGAAAGTCGACACTAAAAGTTCAGTGGGCAGTTCCCTGACTTGGATAACTATGTGGTAGACTACTAAGGATAGATTTTAGTATTTATATTACATTGCCAACAATGGAGAAATAGCTGAACACAATATTTATTTTCTGCAATAGGAGAGAGTACCAAGGTTAGCCCAATTTCTGTGCATTTCTGTAAACATAGTTTTCCTGGCAGGTGATTTTAATGCTATGTTACTCTCTGGTGCCGTGCTTTGGAAATATATCCATCTCGGGATTCAGCTAAATCACACGTGGATAGATTGATAAATCCTATAGTGATTGAGCAAAAGAAAGTGACTTCTTTAGGTTTGGACCAGCTATTTAGTTTCTGTTATCTGTGCATTTTGGATATTATTTGATAAATCAAAACACCACCACAGATTCAAGTGCCTAATATATATTTACAGTAAGATATTCCAGAAAATGTTATATTATGTGGTCATTGAAGGATAGTATATCAGTCAGGGATAACCCTGGTTCCAGATGAGTAACTGAGACCAAGAAGGATGAGGTGTTTAAAATTTTGCATTTTATTTCATAGGATTATGGGATGCAACTGGGATCTCTTCTCATAGGATAGGGGGTTAGTGAATTTCATGGTACAGAACTCAGCCAGATGTTCTAATAGACTGAGCTTCAAATATAATATTAAATGAATGAGTGAACGAATATTAAGAGCTGAGGATATTCTGATTGTCTTTATGATAGTATGAAAGTTAGGAAAAGCACATTTAAGCAGAATCAATATTCTGTCTGAAAAACATAAGCCATGTTGCACCCTCCCTTTTACATATCTCCCTTACTTTTCCTTTTTTACCCTCATTTTCTCAGTCTGTTTCTTCAGGTCACTTCCTGTGTTTGCCACAGCCCTTTCCTCCTGTCAGTGATAATTAGCATCAGTTCCCTGTGGCTCTTCCCGGATTTTTTTTTTCAACCGAATAGTCATTTTTTTCTTAAATGTTTCCTACTGCTTTAAATTCTTCATTAAGTGTGATTAAGTTTACCCAAGGCATAAATACCTGTAAAACTTTCTGAAACTTAATCATTTGATTTGCCTGCTCAGCTTTCCTAATCTTGCCTAGTTTTAAGACCATTACATCTAAAATTGCGCCTGGGAGATGGTGTGATCACAGAGGGGAAAAGAAATGATGGCATTGTTAGTGAAAGTTTAATGATGAGTTCCGCTGGAAGAATCTCACACTTCAGTGTTCTTTGTGTGTCATGCTGATAAGTGGCTAATAATTTTAAATGCCCTCATTTTAGGTTTAATTCATCAAAAACACGGTTTTCAAGTCAACGTAAATACTGGGTACAAACTCAGTCTAGAAGAAAATTAACCTCACATTGTCCTTTGTAAACTTCGTTGCTTACCTCAGCAAGTCTCTTTGATTTTAATTCTGTAGATGATAATTTTTTAAACCTGCCATAATTTTTCTGATGAAGAAGGTAGAACTGAAGGTTGATCTTCAGGATGAAGTATTCCATTTTTTTTTTCCAATTTTTAGAACCTGAAGCCAGGAGAGGTAAAATATGCAGAAATGGATAGTAGCAAAGCCAGACCAGAACCAAGGGATTTGTCTGTTTTTGGAGTCTGGCTATACACTGGTTACCAGGGACATTCATTATAACCATAAACCGTATTGTCATATCAATTGGTCTGAAAACCACTCTTGTCACCTAATGTCAACTCAAGTCCAGATGTAGAGGAAGTATTGGAATACACATACACCTGCTTAGGGCTCTGGTTGTTATTAGAAATGATTATAGAGTTCACTTTAATTCAGATGGATGGTACTTTCTCTTGATTCTAGGGAAAGTTGTAACCCTCTTACAATCCTGCTATATGAACTCTAAGACTATGTATGCCATTGTGACTTTTAAATCCAGCAGTTGTTCATAGTCAGTGTTATAGGGTCTACTGAGAATCATCAAAGGGAATGTTTTGCATCATCTGAGATAGTCCTGGGTCCAGCTATTTCCCCTTCTTCCCCACAATGGATATTACCAAAATAAGCTCTGTTACTACTTCTGATAAATGGAAATGTAGATTGCTCTTTGATTAGAAAGCAAACAACCCTATTGAACTGAACAATATTAAAATAAATACCAAGCATATTCATGGGTATTCTTGTTACAGATTGCCCTAGAATATTATTTTTACTTAGTTTTGTTTATATTGAGGTTTTCATATCCAACATAATCCTTTTTTTTAAAATTGTAAGCCATAGAGGCAGCTCAAAAGTGGACTGCTTTGATATGGGTAAGTACATTCTCTGATAAGGTTTTATGCTTTTAGGAACTGTAATTCTTATCTACGTAATCAATGTAATTGTCTCCTTATTTCTGTTGGGGTTCCCTTATTTAATAAAATTTGAGATGAAATTAGTTATTTCATACCATTGGAAAAGAGTTTGATTTTCTTATTTAACAAGTCAACTTATTTGGCCATTTCATGATAAGTGGTTTGCATCTTTCGCTCTGATTGAATTACCTGTTTTGGTTGAGTTCACCCCTCCACCTCCTGTACACACCCCCACTCCTGGGGTGATTGTAAGGGGTTGCAGTAGAGATAAATGTCATAAAATTGATATCACATGTCTCTCTCGACCACTTTTGAACCCTTTTGATTCTTACATATTTTAGAGAATTCTCCTTAAAATTCAAAACTCGCTATTCCTCAGGGAGTCCTTATTATGCTTCAGGACCCCCACTGAATTGTAGGTGAGGTCAGTGTTGCTGTGACTAATCACTAACTGGGGCACGTGTGTCACTAGGGAGGTGTGTCAAAGCTAAAGTGACTCCCAACCTTGGGAAGAGGGAGGTACATAGAATTGCTCTTAAACCTCTAAAATAAAGAATGTAAGCCCTCATAAGTGGTTCTTCCTCCTTTGTTTCTGTCATCACATCTAGATGTTCACATTTGGGATCCACAGCTTTATACACAGGTGAAGATAGTATGATTTACTTAATATGAAATGCACCAAGCTAACGTGGCTTCTAAAAGCCTGAGGCCATCTTCGCACAACCATTTTGAAAGTAATTTGCCAATGAAGTCCTCAGATTATATTGTCACTGTAGGGATAACCCAGGAATAATATAGACCTACGAAAAGTGCTTCAGTAACTGTGGTGGGAATACAGTGTTTCCCTGAATTTTCCTTCTAAGGATTACGTCATCCTAATAATCACGCTTTGAACATTACAATCATTGTTCAGCATTTGTTCATTTAAAAGTTTGTTTAAATCCTAGTATTTTTTTCTGTTTGTTATCTGTATGTTTGAGATAATAGAGTTTCAAAATACCTGACTTGTTAGTATCTACCAATCCATCCCTGGTCCTGAAGCATAAATGCATGTAGTCATCTGAGAATATAGGCAGGTTGGGCTTTTGGTTTGGGGTCTTCAGCTATCACATTAGTCCTGTTTGACAGTCCCATCATTCCTGCCCTTCTATTTAAAGCTGTGACAGGAACCACATAAAGGAAGGCCCACAGACTGCAGAGCAATCGAGGGCATTACCATTTGAAATGATTAATTCAAATATTGGACAGATGTTTTTGAACAGTGACTCTGTGTAGTCAGGCACTACACTAGGCATGAAGCATTAGAGAGAAACAAATCAGACTAGTTATCATCCTTATGAAAACCAGATAAACAGGGAATAGAGAAAATTAAAAATCGCCTCAAGAAATAGGTAGTTTCCAAGTGTGATAAGTGATATGAAGGAAAAGTCGAGCATGACTCCAGAGAGTATAGTCAGAACTAATGCTTCACTGACATTGGCAGGATAAGAAGGTGTTTTCAAAGTTTGGCATGAGGTCATGCTGGCTTGGCAGAGAGAGGAAGCAGCATGTGTAAAGGTCCTGATACAGAAAACCCCTTCTGTTTTAAAGAGGTGAAGTGAGGTCATAATGTAAACTAATGTACATGTAAAGCCTCGGTCAGAAAGAAGAGGTTAAGGAAGCAGTAAGAGATGTGATGAACTATGAAGGCAGGGTCCTGAGCAATGACCGGATTGTGTGGAGTAGGGTTGACCTTTAATGGAACAGACACTTTCTCTACTTTAGCTGGAGAGACGGAGAGGGAGGGGTGGGTAAGAGACCTTGAAAATTCAGCTGTGGACTAAAAGCAGGGGCTATGCTTTAGGACTTCTATGTTTTCCTAGTGAAGTATAGGATAGGATCATCAGCAGAGGCAAGAGGAAGGTGGGGACAACCCGAGACTTAGTAGAGGGGAGAAGACAGGCAGTATTTGTTGAAGACAAATAAGAGAGAGCCAGCTGACAGAGAAACGTGGAGAGATTTGCAGGCAGTGCTGAAGTCTTTTGAATGTTACTGATCATGAATTTAAAGTGATACTAAGGAGATAAGTTGCATTATCCCTCTCACCCCCAGAAAGATATTTTAAAACTATAATAGATTGAGGACTGAATAAGCCTTGTGGCAGAGAGACATCAGCGTCCTCATAGAGAATAACTCTTTCCTTTGGGAAAATGCTTATCTGTTGCGCCTTTTTCTGGGCGTGATTCTGTGGACCCTGGTCGTGACTATCACTGTACAAAACATATGGTTCACGCACTGAAATAGATGCTCCCAGTTAAAGGCAAAAACAGAAACACACAGGTAATTATAGTGTAGTATATGAAATGTGACTCACTAGAGAGGGCTGGGTAAGCTTTCTTTCTGAAGTTCTTCCCTCAATTCCTTTATCCTATATATACTCATATATACTCACTAGCCAAGCATCCAGGCTAGTTCCCTCCTCACTTTGAGGAATTCATTTACTTTAAATGTATAGAGGTATCTTTTGAAGGTACATTAAGTATTTGGCACTCAGTGTAATGTAAACATATGGTTAAATAAATAGTCCCAGCTAATCTCCATAGAGGAAGAAGAGTAAGAAAAATGAGGAAATGTTTCCATTGTGTTATTTTTCCGTTCCCCAGGGTAATTAAACAAAACATTTTGCCTTGATTTAAGTATTTAGCATAAGAAAACGATCCCTATAAAATACCTGTGAAACTGAAACTACTTGTGAAATCTGTTCACATTTTCATTTACCAAGGATCATCATCAGGGCATAATGCTTTCTTTAACAACCAGCTGTTTATCTTGAGAACGGCATGTTAAACTGGAATAATTCACTGTGTTACCAATTTTTCTTTCCCCACTGTGGGAGTTAGAAGGCATTTGGATATTGGCTGTAACATATCACACTTGTATGGTATATACAGTGTTGCAGAATAAGGAAGATTCAGGCAACAGACAACTCCAAGTGAAGTACCAGCTATACACAGAAAACCAGTCGTTATTTCCATGAGATTTTGATGAACAGGCTAATTTTCAGAAGGAGAAAAATTATCCTCCTCTGCGGCATGGCTTATCTGCTTAGGGATATATCATCTATGTCCATGGGAAGCACTGCCATATGGCCATGGCATCAGACATTTTTTATTCTTAAAAATTAGATCTTTAGAAAAGCCAAGGGATGATGTGAGTTCTCACACTTTGCCCACATTCCTTCCAAAACTTAACCAGATTATCATGAAAAAAAAAAGAACATTTTTTGGGTGAGGAATAGGCTGCTATTAATATAATTGGAATGATTTATGATTAAAAATTTAAATTTCATGACAAAATGTATATCATATTGAACTTTATTCTAAAAATATTATTATTTATTCTAAAAATAAAGTTCAATCTGATTTATTCTCAAGCAGCCCTTATGGACAAGTTTTGGAATTGTAACATTGTTCCAAGATACCACCTAATGTAAGATTCACAACTGACTTAATAGGTGTATTTCTGGAAAAAAAAGAAAAAAGAAACACTACATTAAATGTGCATTATGTTTCTCAACCAATCTCACTTTTCTATAAATTCATTCAATTGATTTCATTTGACTAATTTCTTTTGTATCACAGCCAACATTTGGGTCTAAGCCTTCCTCATATTCATGGTCTACATATTTTACATGACTTTGACCTTTGGCAGCACAGTGACTAGCTGCTCTCCAAAACCCGTGCTTATAATCATGACCTCTTTACCTGCCTTAGGACTGACAAAATAATTTTGAAGCATATCTAAAAACACCAGTTTTTGTTTGCATTTCCGATTTGGTTGAATTTACAGTTTTGATTTTTCCACAATAGAAGTATGTATTACTGGATATTAAACAGTGTCTTTTGAATACCAACCAGAAGCTTTTGACATTTGCTGAGTTTTAGTCACTAATGAAACTCTATGGGTGTATGGAATTTCTCTTAGTTTTTCAAATCCTATGATATATCTGAAGATATTTGACAGTTTTTATTGTCTTTAGTTATCCTTCTTCATACGTTTTAAGTGATTTTTAAATTTGAATAACTATACACATACGTACATATATACATATACACATATACATACAGTTTTATTTGCTTGTGTATATCTTTCTTTCTGAGAAACTAGAAAGCACTTGATTTTGGACTCGAAAGAAAATACGAGAAGACATTTATTCCCCTACAGTGATACATTGCCTCAAACGATATTAATAATAATGACAGCTAATACTTATGGAGTACTTCTTGTGTGCCAGGCATAATCTCTAGCATTCTCATCAGCATTAACTCACTTAATCCTCACACTGATCTTCTTGTCACCCCCATTTTATAGATGAGCCCCAGGGGATGAAGTAAGTTCTCCAAGGTCACATGGCTCCCAAGTGATGGAACCAGAACAAGCTTCTGATTCTAGCACCTGTATTCTTGACCATTAGCAATACTGCCTCTAAAAGAAAATTTACTTCCTTCAACTCTACTTTTGTCTTGTTTGGTATAACAACCCTTTGCTTGACTACTATATCATGACATCATCTTTTTGTTGACATTTTAAATCACAACTAGAAATAAAAAATTTAAAGTTCAATCATGTGTAGTGCTGCCAGTGAAAACACCTTCACTGTGGTGACGCGTGGATGAGCATCAAATACCTTCAACGAAAGGTATTTGTGCAAGTTTCTCCTAATAGTAATTGTAGAACACATACTGATTTAACAAATGTTAATATGTGGGAAATGTATGCCTTAGACTCAAAAAAATGCAGTAATAATAATTAAGAGCTACAATTCATTCATTGCTTTCTGTGAGTGGCCAATAATGTCAGTACCTGCCCAATATCCAGTCATCACATCCATTTTAATACAGTCCAGTTTGCCTTTGAGGTAGCAGTATGCTCACCTAACCTCAGACTAGAGGTGGTCCTTTGACCATTCTGGCCAGGGAGGTACAGCTGGGAGTCAGAAGCTTAAGGTCTGGGGAGGGTTTTTTTTCCTCCATATAAAAAGGAACATTTTTGCCACAAGAGACATATATTCCAGTTCCTTGAACGTGTCTTGCCTTCGTGCTTCAGCTCCTGTTGTAAACTCTGTTCATTTCACTTCCCCGAGTCCCACCTACTTTTCTGCCTCAGCTGCAGAATTTCAGGTTGTGGTGGAAATGTTACCGAATCTAAGCTCATTCTGCTTCTTGCATGACAGACCAGTAAATTGGGAGACCAAGTGTAGGGACAAGGAATGATGACTTTATTTGGAAAGCCAGGAGTCCAAGAAGATGACAGACTAATATCTTAGAGAACCATCCTACCCAAATCAGAATTCAGGCTTCTTTTATACTGAAAAGGGGTGGGGGTGCGGTCAGTTGTTGCAGACTTCTTGGTGTTGGAATCCTTTGTTCTTGCAGCTGTCCATGTAGGTCAGGTAAACCTCAACAAGGCACATGTTATTCTGATCTGCAACTTTTTATCTCTATATGAATGGAAAAGTGTTATACCCTTAAAGGTCAGAGCCTTGAGAATGGGCTATCCTGTATATTTCAGGCTATAGGCAACATTCTTAACTTGCAGCGAAAGCAATAGAATACAAAGGTTAAAGTAAAAGAAACAGATCCAATATGGAGTCAGATTTGTTCTTCCCGATTACAGAAAGAGGCCTGGTGAACAAATGATCATGGGTGTTTTACTTTTTTTTTTTTTTTTTTTACTAAATCAATCATCTTGCTAAACGTTATTTATTTATTTTCTCCCCAACAAAGTAGTAATTAAAACCATCTACTTGTCAGGAATGTGAGGATTAAATGGAATAATGTATGAAAGCCGCCTCTCATGGCACCTGGCACAAAACAGCAGCTTCTTAAAGACACTTTCTCATGTATACACTCAGCAGAAATGATCTTGCTGTTTCTCCCCTGAGAGTTACTCTGTACCATGCTTATCCCATGTCTCTTACTATTTTTTATGTATTTTGATTAATAGTATCTGTGCCTTCATTACCAAATAAAGGATGCTTCTTGAAGCCACAGGCCCTTGCCTATAGTATTTATGTTTTTATTGAACTAAAGATATATGTTGTGAGCAACATGGATGGACCTAGAGGTTGTCATACAGAGTGAAGTAAGTCAGACAGAGAAAGAAACATCATATGATATCACTTATGTCCAGCATAAGAAGAGAAATGATACAAATGAACTTATTTATAAAACAGAAAGAGACTCACAGACTTAAAGAATGAATTTATGGTTGCGAGGGGAGGGATAGTTAGGGAGTTTGGGATTGACATGTACACACTGCTATATTTAAAATGGATAACCAACAAGGACCTACTGTATAGCACAGAGAACTCTGCTCAATATTATGTAACAAACTATATGGGAGAAGAATTTGAAGAAGCTCAGATACATGTATATGTAAAACTGAATCACTTTGCTGTACACCTGAAACTATCACAACATTGTTAATCGACT